>NW_026909276.1:10810742-11163742 GCF_033115175.1 Lepus europaeus | reverse complement strand
CTTCCCTGGCCCCCACTCTGTTGGAACTGGTGAACCTTGCTCAGGAGTGGAATCCCAATAAAAATCTGTAAACTGATTCATTTGGCTGGGAAGATTTGTTACACACTGGTCACCTTGCACAAAGAATGCAGCTGGTATTTGTCCTAACATGAAATAAAACTGGTGTTTGGTAAGGAGAGAGAGGAACAAAGCAGAACAAATAACTTAAGGAATATAAGGGAATATAAGAATGTTACAGATTTGTAGCGGATAATTTTGTGTGAGATTGCTTTGGCTGAGATTAGAAGGAAATTATTTCTATGAGTTTCTCACAATTGAGCATTGTTACATAAGTACAAAGACAGAGCTATGGATTTGGCCAATATGCTAAAGCAATAAAGTTATTTAAAATATGTATATATATAGATATATATGTATATATAGATATTTAGATATGTATACATATTGGAAGGGGAGATGCATATATAGATATATATGTATATATACATATATATATATAACAGATATATATCTGTAATAATTCATAGTGCTTCATTGTGAAAACTATATTAATGTAGTTTCCCTTTTAGCAGTTTCCACTTAATTGATGATTTTCTTTGTCAAATTTCTAGGCATCTCCTGTAAGTTATTTCTTCCTCCTTGGTTCTGACTGTTGTGACCTGACATTAAAACTTTTATTTTAGAAACCTAAGGTTATAGGATAACTTGATTCTTCTGCCTTTTTGTTAGGTAGGAAGTCAGAAATTAACCTGTGTGTGACAAGGGTCTAAGGGAATTGACATCTACAGCAGTCCAGCATTCGCATTTCAAAGTCACCCAATAACATTGCAGGTGCTGTCCAGTATCTGCATTTCAAAGTCCTGCCCACAGACTCTGATAACCTTCCAGGGGGTCCTGCCCCTTCTACCTGGCCTGATAAGCATTCTTCCTCTAAGGCAGGCACCCTAGAGAGAAGTCTCTTGGCCAAGTTAGCCAGGCTTCCCCAGTCTGACTTCAGTGGGAAAATCAGAAAGGAATTTTTTGTATTTACACCTAAGAAGTCCTTTGTTCTGGAGAAGATGGGGAGAAAAAAGGCAGAAAGGCAAGACCCAGCCCCTTAAAAACCTTTGCTTAAATGTGAACTAGGCACTCTCTCAGGTTCTGTCTGGAGAGGCGGCCATCTGTTCTTATGTATGTCCCAACCCTAAAAAAATTTTGCTACTTTGCTTTCCACTGCTCTCTGTCTCACAGAGAATTCTTTCTTGCATGAATACAAGGGCCCTTAGCTTCTTCTCCAGTGATATTTCCTTAATGTGTTTAATTTTTCCCATGTAATCAGACAATTTCTTAAGCTTTTGTTTCTAATGTTGAGTCGGAATTTCCCAATCAACGCACAAGGCACAGTCGCAGATGCAAAAGCAGAGGTTTATTTGTTACCAGCCGGCTGGGACTGCCTACCCGCACACAGCCATTTAGCAGTGCACAGGCAAAAGGCCCTCTCATTTGCATAAGAGAGGTTTTTTTTTTTGACAGGCAGAGTGGATAGTGAGAGAGAGAGACAGAGAGAAAGGTCTTCCTTTGCCATTGGTTCACCCTCCAATGGCCGCTGCGGCCAGCGCATCTCACTGATCCGAAGTCAGGAGCCAGGTGCTTCTCCTGGTCTCCCATGCAGGTGCAGGGCCCAAGCACTTGGGCCATCCTCCACTGCCTTCCCGGGCCATAGCAGAGAGCTGGCCTGGAAGAGGGGCAACCAGGATAGAATCCGGCGCCCCAACCGGGACTAGAACCCGGTGTGCCGGCGCTGCAAGGTGGAGGATTAGCCTGTTAAGCTACGGCACCAGCTGCATAAGAGAGGTTTTTATAGCCTCACACTTACAAGGGTGCAGGTCATCTCCTTCGCAGGTTACATTCTTATTCTCTATATGGCAATATATTGGGACCTAACGTGTTCATTAGTTCATTTAAACATAAAGACTATCTATGTTATGTGGTGGGAGGGCCACACAAAGGAGATGGCACTGAACAACCCTGACAATGGTCACGCCATTTTAACTACCCCAGCACCATCTTAGGGAACTCTAGTAAAACATTCCCTGGAAATTGGGCCGAAACCATAAGTCAAGGGCAGGCAGCTGCGGTGGTTTGAGATAACGGCGCCAGATAAAGGCATGGGAAGCACCCAACCGCACCCGGCAAAAGTATGCAAGGTATTTTCTGCATGCCCCCACCCCATTGTCTTATTGAAACCCTGTAACCAAGCTTTTTTTCTGCTTCTGTATCACCCGCTTCTGCTATCTCCCAGGTATATAAGCGCCCCCCAGACACTACTACGCATGCCTCTCTCCTGCCTCCCGTTGAGTTGGGTCTGGAGACGGCGTCCGCGAGCGCTCGTGAAATAAAGCCACCTCTTGCATTTGCATCATCTGGTCTGAGGATTTTTGAGTCTGGGGTCGCAATCTAAAGGGCCCAGCGGGGATTAGGGTCCTTCATTTGGAGGTTCCACCGAGATTTGACGACCCACGACTCAAGCCCTCAAAAGGCCAGCCGGAGGTAAGGCAATCCCCCTCTCTGTGTAAGTGTCGTGACGTGTGTTTGTCTCGATTAGCGGCGCCTTCTGAGATTGTGCCTGTACAGGACCTGTATCTGTATCGGACCAGTGGGGGAGACAGACGTGTCCTAAGATCCCTGGTCTTACCGTGGAGGACGCTCCATTGGTGGTCTGGGGGAAGGAGAGAGACCACGTCTCTCTCCTTCCCGGGGAGAGCCTGGCTATCGCGCCACTCCCGTCTGAATATTTGAGTTTTCTGGTTTGTCGTGCCGTGATTGTACGTGTCGTGTCGTTTGTTCTTTGTGTGTCTGTGTTTTTATTTTTATCTTCCCTGACTTTTTCCTTTTGAGACTATGGGACAGAAATTAACCACCCCCCTAAGTTTGACTCTAGGACGTTGGAAGGAGGTGCAGGAACAGGCTTATAACTAGTCCGTGGAAGTGAGGAGGTGAAAGTGGGTGACACTGTGTTCCTCGGAGTGGCCTACTTTCAACGTAGGATGGCCTTCTAACGAGTCTTTTTCCCATAGTCTCATCCTGCAGGTGAAAGACCGAATCTGCAAACCTGGTCAAGAAGAACACCCGGATCAGGTCCCCTACGTTACAGTATGGGAGGACCTGATATCGGAGCCGCCCTCTTGGGCTTCTCCCTTCTTGCAGGACAAGAAGGACATAAACCGCCCCCTCCTTCGGTTGTCCCGATGACTCCCGTCCCCACCCTGCGCCGGCGCCGCCTTTCCTGCCGTCTCTACCTTGTATCCCTTACAGGAGCTGAGAGAACAGAAGCCTCGGAGCCCCCCCCCCCCGTGCTGCCGGACAGCCAGGGGGACCTCCTGATGCTGGACCCTTCTCCTTCCTATGGACGTCAAGCAGCGAGGCACCCGCCGTCAGACTCTACCACGGAGTCTGAGGAGTGAACAACTCCCACTCCCGCTGACCCATTCTCATCACCCCCAAGCAGCCAATTGCGGTTGCGTAGGAAAATAGGGGAGGGGGGTGGTGGGGAATGGTCTTCCCAGGCTTTTCCCCTGAGGACAGTAGCTGGACAGATACAATATTGGCCGTTTTCCGCCTCTGACCTGTATAACTGGAAAACATATAACCTGTCTTTTTCACAGGATCCACAAGCCCTGACCGGACTCATAGAGTCTATTTTACTAACACATCAGCCTACCTGGGATGATTGCCAGCAGCTCTTGCAGACTTTACTAACCACTGAAGAAAGGCATAGGGTTTATTTGGAAGCCCGTAAAAACGTGCCGGGAAACGAAGGGCGACCCACGCAGCTTCCAAATGAGATAGATAAGGCTTTCCCCTTGACTAGGCCCGACTGGGACTTTAACACTGTGGCGGGAAGGGAAAGACTCAGACTCTACAGCCAGATTCTCCTGACTGGTTTGAGGGGAGCGGGGAGGCGCTCCACGAATCTGGCAAAAGGTTAGGGCCATTGTGCAGGAAAGCAAGGAAACGCCCGAGGAAAGGGAAGACAGGCTAAGGCGGGAGCAGGATCGAAAGAAAAAAACGGAGGGAGAAGCGTAGAGGGAAGGAACTGACTAGGATCCTGGCCACCGTAGTTTCCAAAGACCAGGTCAGGAAGGGACCCGGGAGACCGGCAAAGGCCCCGTCTTGACCGAGAACAATGCGCACTGGGCAAAAGAGTGCCCGAAGAAAGAAACCGCGCTGGTAGTAGTCAAGAAAATCCTAAAAGAAATATTCCCCCGATTTGGACTACCAAAGGTACTGGGGTCAGACAACGGGCCGGCTTTCGTCTCCCGGGTAAGTCAGATGGTGGCACAGGTGTTGGAAATAGAAAGTTGCATTGTGTTTATAGGGTAAGTCAGATGGTGGTACAGGTGTTGGGAATAGAGTAAAAGTTACATTGTGCTTATAGACCGCAGAGCTCGGGTCAGGTAGAAAGAATGAATAGAACTCTTAAGGAAACTCTAACAAAACTGGTCATGGAGACTGGCACTAGGGACTGAGTCGAATTGTTACCTATGGTGCTGTTCCGGGTTCGAAACACCCCCTCAGCCTTTGGCTTGATGCCCTATGAAATCCTGTTTGGGGGGCCCCCACCCATTGCCGATCTGTTGGGTCCCAGCATTGATTGCTATGCTACCTCCCCTGGCTTGCAGACGCAGCTACGCGCTTTGCAACTAGTCCAGGAGTATGTCTGGAAGCCACTAGCAGCAGTCTGTCAGCCCAGAACATGGGAACTCCACACACCTTCCAGATCGGGGGCCAGGTCTACGTGAGGAGACATCAGGTGAAAAGCCTCGAACCTCGCTGGAAAGGACCCTTCACCGTACTTTTAACAACTCCCACAGCGGTCAAGGTGGACGGCATAGCTGCCTGGGTGCACGCCACACACGTCAAGAGGGCAACTCCAGAGTCCCCAACGGAGGATCAGACCCCGAGACAACCGGAAACGTGGAAATTGCAACGCACACAAACCCCTTAAAGATAAGACTCTTTTTAAAACTGTGTAATACTTGAGACAACTGTAATAGTTTAATTAAAATCTGTTTTGCTGTTATTTGAGAGCCTTTACCCTTCCCTTCAATACCATCCCCTGGCTAAAGTTCATTCCAGAGGGGATGCAGATTTAGATGTAATCTCTCTGCCCCAGGCATTGCAGAAAACTGCTGGCTCTGCTTACACCAGGGACCTCCCCTCCCTCTTGCTGTTTTCCTGCCACTTAATAATACCCTTTCCAACCTGGTAGAAGGCTTTCCGTCTTTGCAACTTATGGTAGCTTTGGTGCATCTTGAAGTTTTTGTGAGCTATTACTGTTGCTAAACTTTAATTGTCTGAGGACTGAATCTGGAAATGAGCTCAAGTTAACTATCTGTTTTAATTGACTGAGTGTTTGCAGTAGTCCTTATTGATCTGGCTTTGGCTAAATTATAGGAGGTTCCCAGCACTCTTGGTGAAATGGCGCACCTACCTAACCCCATGGCCAGTCCTGCCAGGCCCCGGTGTGCGCAGTCTTCCCTGTAAATGGGGGACCACAGCCTTTCTCTGCACTCTATTCCAGTCCACGTGGCCTGCTGCACCCAGGCAGGCATAGCCAGATAGCCCTATGGAAAGCGCCCCCCCCCCAGGGCTGCTTTTTTTTTCCTCTCCTGGAGGAATTTCCAATTCAATACTACTGCTGGCCTTACCTAAGGGAGCCAGAACCTTAAGCCATTAACCCTTTCCAACCTGAGGGGTTTTTCTCTTTGTAGTTAATGGAAGCCTAAACAATGGTTCATATGCTGATGTCTAGTTCTTTTCTGTGCTGCTGTCCCTGACTTATCTGAGAGTGTTCGTTCACCTGCCTTGAAGGTTTCTTGAAGGTTTCGCGTTTTTCTATTGCCATTATGAGTCTTGATTGGGAAAACTGCAACGCGAAGTTGTCTATGTTGTTTATCTGTTTTCAGTGTTTGAGTGATTACCCAACTGATCAGAAATGTACTAATTGTTGGCTAAACCGCTTGACTCTGACAGCTTAAATTCTAAACCGAGTCTTCCAACTTTGGGCTTCCAGTCGGATCCCTGGAACTCTCAAAGGATGAGACTCTAAAATTTGTTAAAGTAACAGCTGCTTGAGTCAATTCAGATTATGTGAAATGTATTAAAATGTTGTAAATGGTGTCAGACCTATGCTGTATTCATGTTTTTGCTTTCCAGCTAGAGTGGTCTTATAAAAATAAGAGTAAATTCTGTGTATACAAGCCTTTATGTTGTTAACATTGGTTCAGAGAATTAAGTTACTGCCAAAGCCCTTCGGTTTGCTTGGTAGCTCACTTGCTCGGTTTTACACATGTCTTTGATATGCTTTAAACATGTTTCTCTTAATGATGAAGATCTTTTCAAAGTTGTGTCCATGTTTGCTGTCCAGGTGGAGTTATTCTTATGTTACTTAAAAGCATGGAAATGTAATTTTGACTTTTAATTCAGATAATGGTGTGGTATTCAGTAATAACTCAGTGTCTTAAGCCATCTAGGCATCAATACTAAGCAAAATGTGGAAAAATGTATTGTACTTTTCACATCTTAAATTCGATAAGAGAGACTGTTTAAGTTTGTTAGCATGTATTCTCATAGATTGTCCATACATAACAATTCAAGACTATGTAAAAGTAACTACAGGTGTAAAGTTTCAGAAGGTGTGAGCAAGTCATGAAAAATTTTAAAAGGTTTACAACTTTAAAATTGTTTACGGAGTTTTCTTTGAGTGCTAATGCCAAAATTACATTGACCTAAAGTTGAAGTCTGATCTTCTGTTACAACAATGAGGTTTTTAAAAAACGTGCACTAATGTTAGTAAATATCTGGAAATGGTCTAAGTCGTAAATCTTGGAATCTGTTTTTGCAAAAAAACTGTAATGTCTATTTTAACAGTGTCTGCTGAATCAGTTACTCTGCCATTTCTAGAGTTAGGTCCTGTAAGCTCTTTTTGACTCTGTTGAGTAGTTCTGAATTATGTGAACTCATATGTGTGAGGTTTTTTTATTTCTGGTTTATTCGACAGCAAGAGACATAGAATTCATGTTCTGCCCAAATAATCTATTGTGTACTCTACTGTATCTGTTAAGTTCAGATTAATGAAAAGCATTGTTAAATATTATGATTAGATCTGGTTTAAAAGTGTAAAAATCACCCTGACTAATGAATGGCTATCATTTCAGGATGTTAAGGAATTCTATTTTGACCAGGTACTCTTAAGTTCTCTTGGCACCTTTAACAGACTTTCTGAAAATCAAAGTTCTAAATTATCCGGACTTTTGACATCCCCAGAGGGCCCCTGGACATGTCAAAAGAGATATCTCTCATCTTGCAGAGATAATAACCAATCGGCTGTTTAGATTAAAAGTGGTGCCAAAATGTAAAATGATGCTAAACTTCAGCTATAAACGTGTTTCTTTCTAGCTGCTCCAGTCTCTGGCTCAGAAGCCAGATCCTTTAAAGAGGGACTGATGAAGTCTCCGTCCAGCTAATGCTGAACAACCAGGCATTACTAGTTCAAATGTATTACTAGTTTAAATGTGGATCAAATGGGAGGTCTAGCCAAAAGGGAGAGAGTGTTCCAAAAGAGACTTGGAGACGATGGGAGATGGTTATGCGGCAGGTGCTAGAGAACCAGATTCCAGGAGTCCAAGAAAACTCTAGTGTCCACAGGCTACACGGTGAAAGCCCGGAAGCCCAGGAAGTCAGTCTGGAGACCCGACTCAGCTGCCTCACTTCTCCTCTTTTCTCTTCCAGAAGGGAAGTTACTACAGTTCTGCAGGACTCTCCACTGTGATGTACGGTTTGATCCCCAGACCTTATGTAAGGAATGGTTGACCTTTTCTGTAATAATGCCTGGCCACAGTATGGAGGACCAAACAGCACAGCCAAAATAAGAGGTTAAACTATAAAATGATGTGACAGCTAGATCGATTTTTCGGTGTACGCGGTAAATGGGCAGAACTCCCCTTTTAAACCAAACTGAGGGATAGATAGGAAATTGCACTGATGGTCTCAAAGTATGCAAGGTCACCACAGTTGATCTTGCCTAAAAGGTCATAGTTCTCATGGGCACGGTCTTAACTAAGTGTCAGAATTTGCCCATGACCATAGTTTATTTTTTAGCTCACCCTGATATTAAAGAAATCAGGGTTGGGTTGAGCACCCCCTTGACTGACATAGAGGCTGCCTCCTTGGTCTACTTTATTAGAGACCAGGAGAACTGAGGAGCAAGCTAGCAGCAGGAGCGATATAAGGATAGGCAACAGGCCAATCAATGGCTTTCTGCACGGTGATCTGCCGTCAAGGAGACCCAGCAAGGCCAGTGCACCCCAAACAGCACCTGTTGCTGATATAAGGAGCCAGGGCATTGGGCAAGCAGCTGTCGAGACAGAAACTGCCTTCTGTCAGCTCTGCCAAGAGCATGGCCACTGGACACGGAACTGCCCTGGGTGTCGAAGGACTCCTGGTTCAGAACCGCAGACCTTGTGGCCCCGAGCTAAAAAGCCTTTGGCTCTGCCCAGCTTCCAGCTCCAGCCACTGCTATTGAGGGGATGGCCTAGGGTCAGTGAAACGCAAGTTGCCTATTTCTACCAGCCTCCTATTAAAGCTCTCCTCCTAGTCCAGCCAGGTAATGCAAGTCAACAGTGTGCCTCCCTTAAAGGAGATTCGCATCTCTTGCAATTCTCTTCCAGCACCCCCTGGATAGGTCTGGGCCTCACACACCCAGCCAGGCCTTAAACATCTATCCAATAGTATTAAGCTTAGAGAAAGTCCTCCCTACCAGTTCCTAAAAACAGGGCTTTCAGTAACAGCTAACTCAGATAGTCCTGCACCTATTTGGACAGGTCCTCACTGAGGACTTAAAGGGACTATCTCTTGAGGGGGGTGCACAATAATCCATAATGTAAATAATTAAATGTAAATAATTTGTGGTCTGTCTCCTTTCCCAGTCTGAGACTCTAGTCTAGAGTCTTAACTTCCTAGCAAAGCTAGCTACTAGGTATCTGGAGGAAAACAAAGCATTGCTAGTCCATTAGAGTGTTAAACATACTAACTACTGCTCCAGGGGGTATCTGTGCCATGCTCCAGGAAGAATGTTGTTTCTGGGTCAGACTGGACAGGTACAAACCCAAATTTGTACTTTTCCTGGACAATTCCAAACAGCTCCAGGACCAGGCCAAGCAGGGCTGGGATTTCTGGCCTAACATCTGGTCATGGAAATCTTGGCTATTTCCTCTCCTTGGCCCAATAACTTCTGTAATCTTGCTGCTTCTCTTTGGACCATGTGTTTTTAATGCCCTTGTTCGTTTTGTCTCTAACAGACTAAAGGCTGTCAAACTCCAAATGGTCGTCAGACAAGGCTTCCAGCCCATTCCATTGGACGACCTGAGCAGCCCTCTGGACCCAGCAGGACAGTCTTTCCAAGGCCACTGTCACACACCATAAGACAGATAGCAAGAGGAAATACCCAAATCTCCCTCGACGCCCACATGCCAGCTTTGAAGAAGTTACAGAAGACGGAACTCCATCCATAATCCCAGAAAATTTTGGGTATTCCTCTTGAGAGGGAAATGTTAGGTAGGAAGTCAGTTATGAGCTTATGTGTGTGTGACAGGCCTAAAGAGGAGACATCTATATGCATCTGCATCTCAAACACCCTGCTCCCTTCCTTTGTTTCAGACCTTCAAGAGAAGTTTTTCTATTTACATCCAAAAAGCCCTTTGTTCCAAGAGGAGCAGAGGTGGGAGAGCAAGACCCATCTCCTTAAAAACCCCCAGCCCCAACTGGACTCGGACAAATACTAATGATTTCTGTGTCCTAGTCTAAGAACAGAGGATATAATAGAGACAGGGGTTAAGGGTAATCCCTAAAATTTTAAGATTAAAATTGGTCAAAAACAAAAAGGGGGGAATGAACAACCCTGACAATGGCCACGCCATTTTAACTACCCCAGCACCATCTTAGGGAACTCTAGTAAAACATTCCCTGGAAATTGGGCCGAAACCATAAGTCAAGGGCAGGCAGCTGCGGTGGTTTGAGATAACGGCGCCAGATAAAGGCATGGGAAGCACCCAACCGCACCCGGCAAAAGTATGCAAGGTATTTTCTGCATGCCCCCACCCCATTGTCTTATTGAAACCCTGTAACCAAGCTTTTTTTCTGCTTCTGTATCACCCGCTTCTGCTATCTCCCAGGTATATAAGCACCCCCCAGACACTACTACGCACGCCTCTCTCCTGTCTCCCGTTGAGTTGGGTCTGGAGACGGCGTCCGCGAGCGCTCGTGAAATAAAGCCACCTCTTGCATTTGCATCGTCTGGTCTGAGGATTTTTGAGTCTGGGGTCGCAATCTAAAGGGCCCAGCGGGGATTAGGGTCCTTCAGCACAAGGAAGAACTGATGGGAAGCATTGGGTCATAAATTCCAGGGGAGCTGGTGGGGGGTAGGAGGTCATAAATTCCAGGGGAGCATAGCAGGCAAGCAAGCAGCCAGAGTACAGAAGCGGAACTGGCATTTAGTAAGCTAGGGACTCCAACTCCTACACTCCACACTTTTACTTCTGGTATATAAGAAAAATTTCTTATAATTTTATTTTAGACTTAACTATGTGTCTAATTAACTTATGTCTAATAATCTATAGCTCTATGTTTAACATTAAACTATTGTATATATTATGACAATGTAAGCTTAACATATAACCATAATCAGTAAACAACAGTTAATTTAACCATAATCAGTAAACAACAGTCAATATAGCCATCAATATCATAGCAATATCACATCATTAATGTCATGATAGAAAATTAAAGACAGAAATTTAACATGAGAACTCTAACTCAGTATGGAACAGTGGCTCATAATCTTGTCTCAAGATCATCCTGTCTCTAAATGAAGTGAGTTTGTGTGAACCCTGGAACCTCACAGCTTTCCAAATTGTGTATGGAGAGCAAGAGAATCCCCATGGAGAATTCAACTTTCATATGTGGCCTGATTTCCCTAAGCAGAGAAACCAGGTGTCCAGCTCACAACTCTCCTCTCAGCACAGCCCTTCTTAGGGTTCTTGGTCAGTTTTCTTGTTGCTAATAACAGAATATCTGAGTCAGTAAATTAATTAAATTTTCTGGCTGCTGAGGTGTGCCTCACTCAGAACCTTGGAGTAAGACCTCTTAGTCTGCATCGCCTCAGAATGATCCCCAATGTGTGCAAACCTGGATAATGTTCTGAGTTTGAGTTCCTTTGTGAATTGTGGGATTAACAAGCTGCTTCCCAGAGCTAGTTTTTTTTTCATGTCTTTGTAGAAATTTGTTGCCTTTTAATTACACTTTACCCACATATTTAGAAATTATGTGTCATGATTTCAATGTTAGACATTTTCTTGCATAGAAATCTGAGATTATCCAATGATAAAAACTGAAAAGGAAAGAGAAGTGTTGACATTGTTTTCTGCTAAATTTGAGTAAGAATGTTAGCATCCATAGAGTCAGTACCCATTAAAATAAATGGGCCTTGGTCAGTTCAGGTTTTTTCCCAGTTTCTTCCCCTTTTCCTCTACAGAGACCACATCCTGACTCTTTTTGGTGTTTTTGATTGCTTACATTCTGTTTATCTAAACCATGAGTTTCCCTTGCTTTGTATTTGATATTTGTGACAATATCTTTCCTGGTTTCCGTTCCTCATGTGACAATTCTTGGTCAATATTTTTTTACATGCCAGAAAAATGCTGTCAGGTTATAGATTGTGGGTAAGCTCTGATTTTGTAGGAAACATTGATAGTATGGGTGAATTAATTGTCTATCTTTTCATCCATATATACTATTTTTGTGATTTTGCAGCATTTGGAATTACCTTACTTATTTATTTTCTCCATCAAATTTTAGCTGACATATCTGCACAATGAGATATTGATAACTACTAATTAACCCTGGTGGGGCATTTATACCATTTTATTTATCTGTACTGATTAATAGTGGTCTATATTTGCAGTTTTGTAAGCATTTTTCTAATATATTTTGATGGTCTATTTAGGAACACTGATATGAAGCATTGTAATATCCTCATGAAGAACTGCCTGTTCCTCTCACTATATAAACCTTGTAATTTTTCTTACATAAATCCTAATTAACCTAAAATACATATTGCTTTTACAGGCTTCATTGTGCTGGTGTTATAATGAGCTATGTTTCTGCATATTTTTGATTTAATTAGTTTATATCTTCATTTTTCATTTTTGAAACCTGTATATATGTATATTAAGTTAGAATGATTTTTGGAAATATATATATCAAGACAATCACCATATTTATTATACCATATTCCTATTTTACATAATGAAAATACTCAAAATCTAATGTCTTATTGTAATTAACTATCATTATCATGTTACACAGTAGACTACTTGAACTACTATGCAAATGAGATTTGTTCTCCTTTGACCTAAATGAATTTAAATCCCCTCCATATGTATATACATTTCAGTAGTTTTCCTATAGACAGCACAAAGATGGGTCTGGGCTTAAATTTTCCTATATAAGTTGATTTTAATTAGCATATTTAGATAATAAACATTTAAAATGATTATTGATATAGTTGGCATAGTGTATATCATATTTGTTATGGTTTTCTTTCTGTTTGCATTATTTTTATGTCATATTTATTAATTGCTCATTTTAAATACTAAAATGCACAGGGAAAAGGATCGTCCAGCTACTGTTTTAATCTCTAAAACTCTACCAGAGTTACAGCTTTGCTAGGCTTAAGATATGTGTGACCCATGTGTGACAAGGGTCCAAGCACTTGAGCCATCACCTGCTGCTTCCCATGGTGTTCATTGGCAACAAGTTGAATCAGAATTGGAGCTATTGTACTCAAAATTGACATTTTGATAAAAGATGTGGCCATCACATTTGATGTGCTAACTGTTGCACCAAACACCCATATTAGTTCTTATTTTAATTTTTTACTTTTTCTTATCATTTTATTTTTTAATTTTTATTCATTTATTTTATTTATGCAATGCAGAAAGAGAGTGGTCTATTATCTGCTGGTTTCATCCTCAAATTCCTGTAACAGTGCAAATTGGCCTAGCCAAATAAGGAGCTAGGAACACAATCTCTGTCCAAGATTCAGTTAGCAGATATCTTGAGCAACCACCTGCTTCCTTCCATGGTGAATATTAGTAGGAAGCTGAAATTGGGAGTTTAGTCACAACATAACTTTGGTACCCCAGTGTAGGATGAAGGCACCGAAGGAGCCTCTTGAAAAATTATGCCAAATGCCCAACTTCTCTTTTCCTTTAAATTGAACATAGTGTAAGATCTCACTTAAATGCATTATTAAGGCATCAGGAATCAGAATGGGAATAAAACAAGTAAATATATTGCTGTAACTTCATTTGTTTTTGGTCTTTTCCTTACGTGGTCTGACATCCAAACTTATGCTGCTCTTTCTGATGAATTCTTTCTTATGAGGGAAAGCAAGAAACAGTGAATGAGAGAAAGGGCTCCTACTCACAAGTTCATTTCAGAAATGCTCACTACCTCCGGGGGTATCAGGTCTAAACCAGAGAGCTGGTAACTCAATCCAGGTTTTCCATGTGGGTAGCACAAACTCCATGTCTTGAGTCATCACATTGGCTTCCCAGCATCTGATTTAAGTGGAAGCTGGAATCAGCATCAGAACCATTTATTCCATTGTGGAATAAATTTTCTTAATTGCCACAGTAAGTATTTATCCCAAACCTGTTTTTAAACTGAGTTTTTAAACATGGAACCAAGGTTGAACATTGTGCCTGTATTTTGACAACAGTGTTCAGAATGAATGAAACAGTATAAAGTGGTGAGGTTGTGGGCAGTGGGTTAAGCCACCAGTTGGGCTGCCCTTGTTTCATATATTTGTGCTTCATTCAAGTTTTGAAGAGTTCACCCTTTCAATCCAGATTCCTGCCAATGCATCTGAGGGGCATTGAATGATGGCTTAAGTACTCATATATCTTCCACACACATTGAGGACACAAAAGGAGTACCTGCCTGACCCATCCTCAACATTTGAAAGCATTGATGTGTGAACCAATGGATGCAAGATCTCTGTATCCCACCTCTGTACCCTTTTCAAGTAAGTAAATGAATCTTAAAAACAGTATAACTGTTCTTCCTTCTAGGTTCAAGTTTAGCTTTGCAACAATGGAATTCATAGAATATCAGAAAGTCTAGCTATAAATCATGCAAGGGATGAGTAGAAAGTCAATTGGCAAGGCAGCCTTGATTTTTAAATTGTAAGATTATTTGCATTTAAACCATAATGATACTGGAAATTACTGGCTGTTTTCTCATGCTTTGTAAATGAAGTTGCTTTGTTCATTACTTTTTGTACATAGCTCATTGTGTATAGAGAAGCACCTCATTTAAAAAATTGTATTCAATCTTTGATTAACATGTACTAATTGTATATTATTATAAGGTAATGTACAACATTTGAGAAGTTACATAGCATAACTTAATCAATCTTGGAAACCAGGTTTTCCATTTACTTTCTTTGTGTTGATTGCCCACAAGCTCCTCCACTCCAGCTTCTGATAAAATATATCTTTTTGTGAACTACAATCTCAGCGCCATATTATGGCATATTGCAACTGGTTGCTTCTTTATAACTCTCTTTCTGTATCTGCTATCTTACCTGCCTGTATCCTCAGTAATCACTCTTCCCATCCTGATTAAAAACAATTATAAATTTATATCAGCTGTTTTTAGACACCACATATGAAAGAGAACATGTTAGATTTATTTCTTTCAATGCTGCTCTTATTTCTCTTAAGTGTCTCCAGTTCCATCCATTTTGCTGCAAATAATATTGCATACTTTTTTTAATCACTGAATGAGGTTATGTTGACCCTTAACCCATTGACAGACACATAGGTTGATCCCATACCATGGCTACTGTGAATAGTACTATAGTCAACACAGGAAGGGAGGTATCTCTTTGATATGCAGATTGAATTTCCTTCTGACACATACACAATTTTTGGAGAGGTTTATCACTTTTCATTTTTTGAGGAATGACCATATTGGTCTCTATAATGCTCAGGCTAATTTGCATTCTCATCAGTAACTTACTAGGTTTTTCTTTTCTTCACATCCCATCAGCATTTGTTTTTTGGAGTGAGGTGATACCCAGTGTATTTCGATTTAAATTTTCCTATAATTAATTATATTGCATGTATTTCCATATTTCTTGACCATGAATATTTCTTCTTTGGAGAGATGCCTGTTCAGGTCCTTTCACAATGTTTAACATTGTTTGTTGTATAATTTGAGCAGTTCCATATATATATATTGGGTTTCACTGCTTTATCAAATGCAGAATTTCCAAATATTTTATCCCAGTCTTTTGGGTTTTTAAAATACACAAAAACCATAAACAATGATCAAATCTCAAAGGGCCAATTTCACTCATATACACTACATTTTTGTGATCTGTACATTAATTACCACAAGTCACAGAAAACATGCAATATTTATCTTTTAGGGGCTGTCTTATTTCACTGAGCACAGTGGTTGCTAGTTCCACATATTTTGTTGCAAATGACAGTGTCTCATTCATTTATACAGCTGAGTAGTATTGCATAGTGTATATATGCCACATTTTCTTTAACCAGTATTCATTTGGTGGACCTCCAGGTTGATTACATCTCTTAGCTTCTGTGAATTGAGCTGCAATAAACATAGGGGTTCAGGTAAGTTTTCTCTATATTTTGTGAATTGCTGGTCTTACATTTAGATCCTTGACTCAGTATCAGTTGATTTTGTATCAGATACTAGTGGAGGTAATTTACGTTTAGTCATGTCCAGATGGACATCCAATTTCCTCTGGACCATTTACTATTTGCATTTGCTTTACAAGTTAATTTTTATTACCTTGTCAAAGATCCATGATCTGTAAATATCTGTGTTTCTTTCTGGAAACCTCCATCCTCTTACTCTGGTTTATGCATCAGTTTTTATGCCAGCGATTATGTTGCCTCTGTAGTATATATTGAATTCATGTGTTGTGCCTCCAGATTTGTTCTGTTTCTCAAGATTGCTTTGTCTATTTGGGATTTTTTTAAATCCATATGAATATATGAAGTTTAGGTTTGTTTTTCTAGATATGTGAACCATTTCTTTGAAATTTGATGTAAATTATATTGTATCTGTAAATTGATTTGGATACTATGGAAATCCTGGGAATTACTTCAAGCCATGAACATGAGAGTTTTTGGACTTTAATTTCTTTTATCATGATTTTGTAATTTTTGTTGTAGAGGTATTTCACATCCCAAGTCAAATTTATTCTAGGATATTTTATTCTTATTATGAATTTAATTTCTCCTATACTTTCTTTGTAAATGGGTTCACAATAGTATAGATATATAAAATTGTTTCTGATTTTTTGTATTTACTTTATATCCTGCAAGTCTGCCAATGCCATTTACCAGTTCTAACGTCCTCTTGGTGAACTCATTGTACTTTTTATCAATAGAATTAAGTCATCTGGATATATAAATGATTTGAATTTCTTCTTTCCTATTTCTATATCTTTTATTTCCTTCCCTTGTGTACTTGTTTGGCCCAGAACATACATTGCAATATTGATTTCAAGAAGAGAGTGTGTGCATCACTTTATAGTTCCAGATCATAGAGGAAATACTTTCAGTTTTTAGTCATTCAATAGGATTTGGCTCTGGGCTTCTCTAATGTATTTTTTTCCCTGAAGTAGGTGCAGTCTAAAAATATTCTGCTCAATACTTTTCTCATACATGGATGCATTATTTTATGTGAATATGTTTTCTACATCTATTTAGATGACTATAATGTTTATTTTTTGATTGATGTGAATTATTGGAATTATGATTCACATTCATATTTTCTCTTTCCTAGGTTACATCTGAATTGATTATGATATCTGATCTTGTTTATATGTTTTTGAATTCTAAAATGGAATCTATTATGAGGAGTACGTTGCATCTATATTCATCAGACACTCTGGTCTATATTTTTTATTTGAACCACAGAGAATCAGAGATAAACGTAGATTTTCCAAATGTCAGTTCACTTTAAGAAATGCTGGCCTCATATGATGAGTTTGGAAAGTTTCTTTCCTTATCATTTTTTCAAATAATTTTAGAAAACATGGATTTTTTTTTAATTTGATAGATTTTAGTAGTGGAGATATTTGGTACTGAACTTTTATTTGAACACTTTTGTGAGGTTTTTCAAAATGAAGAAATTGAACACAGGGGCCTCTATCAGAGGAATGTGCCAGAAGACAACTTTCAGCCAGCACATTTTATTAGAGGCTACAAGCAATTCAACAAGCTACCAAGCATGTAGGCACAGAAATACACTAACCAAAGTACACCATATGAACAGGAAAAGTCGAAACCTATGTTCTGAAGGACAACAGTCATGCAGTATCAGTATCCAGAATCTTATTTACAGTCTTGAGCTCCTGAAACCAGTATTTACCATTAGTTACAGATTACCCACCCTGCTGCCTTCTGCCATCACATTCCATAGGAAGGGTGTGCACTCACCCAGCCTGCACAGGCAAAGACAGAACTGCAGACATGTCCTATTCCAGGGGAATGTGCTCCCCTAAAAACATTTAGGAAGTATCTTCTACACATGTTATTTTTGACTTAATGTTGTTACTCACTATTGGTCTATTCAGGTATTTTATATATTCCTGGCTCAGGTTTGGTAGGTTATATGTATCCACAAAATAAACATTTTTTTTTCAATTTTATAATTTACAGTTGCTGTTACTATTCCTTAGTGATCCATTGTATATCTGTGATATGAATTGCAGTGTCTCCTTTTTATTTTATTTACTTGAATCTATTTTATAAAACCTAGCTAAGAACTGTTATTCTATTAAAAATCAGAACTTTAACACACTTATCTTTTTTTTTTTTTACTTTTTTTTTTGACAGGCAGAGTGGACAGTGAGAGAGAAAGACAGAGAGAAAGGACTTCCTTTTTTCTGTTGGTTCACCCCCTCCAATGGCCACTGTGACCAGTGCATTGCGCTGATCTGAAGCCAGGAGCCAGGCACTTCTCTTGGTCTCCCATGCGGGTGCAGGGCCCAAGGACTTGGGCCATCCTCCACTGCATTCCCGGGCCACAGCAGAGAGTTGCACTGGAAGAGAAGCAACCGGGACAAAATCTGGCACCCTGTCCAGGACTAGAACCCAGGTGCCAGTGCCGCAGGCGGAGGATAAGCCTACTGAGCTGTGCCCCCGGCCAATACACTTATCTTTAATATTAATATTCCTTTTATTTCTGCTCTGATCTTTATTGTTCATTTCCTCATATATTTGGTTTCTTGTTTTCTAGGATCCTCAAGATGGATACTCTGATTTCATATTTGTTTTCTCTGTTTAGATGTTTGGCCACATGAAACCACAGTTTAAATTTCTGTATTTCTGATAACAATACTGGCATACTAGTTGGCTGCCAAAAATGTACACAGAGACAGGAGGATATTACCATGCTCTGGTTGCCACAACCCAATACTGTAGAATGTGTTGTTTGATCAAAGCAACATTTTTCTTGTGGTTTTAGAGAATGAAAATTTAAATGCAAGGTAATAGCAGGTGCAGTTTCTCCTGAAGCTTCTCTAACTATCACACTGCCACTGCCTTGCTGTATCCTTACATGAGATTTCCTCTGTCCATGTATATACCTCTTTATAGGATCTTAGTTCAATTTGAATCAATGCTTCACAATTATAATATCATTTGATGTTAATTACATGATTAGAGGTCTTTCTGCAAATAGGATCTCATGGATGGTTAGAAATTTATGAAATAAATTTTGGAGACAGCTGCTTTGGGCCATATACACATACACATACTATCATGAAAATGATGGGTGTATATAGATAAAATCAACATAACATTTTATAAATTTAATAAAATTTTATTAAGAATTTTCTTTTAATTGGCTTATAGATAAGATTGTCCATAAATTTAAGCTGCTAAAATTAATCAAAGATACATTTTAATTCATGTGACCTGAATCTCTGCATCATATGTTTTATACTTGTTGGTAGAAAGAAACTAAAAACATTTTAGATGGTTGTGCTTAAGTTTACTGGCTAAACAAACTACACCATGTTAGATATTTAAGAGGTGTTTTCAAATACATGATTCTTAAAATTTATAGAAGGCATTGGACCTTCTGGTAAATGTTTTCTTAAGTTGTTATCTCATGGTTGAAACTGTTTGCTAAGTATTCATGTGATATTGCTATTGTCAGCAAGCGATCTAGGACTTGCTCCCTCATTTCTCTATTCTAAGCCCAACTTGTTCTTTCATTTCTCTATTCTCCTCAAGGTAGGAAACTAATTCTATTATGAAGGAATCTGTAGGATGCACAATTTAATCTTTAGACCTTATAAAAGAGATGGCTAACATTTTTCTGTAATAGCATAGCCAAAATAAGAGCTTAAATTATAATTTCATAGCTAGATTTACTTCGCCATCAGCGAAGTAAACAGTAAGTAGAAAAAACCTCCCTTTCAGACCAAAGGGAAAGAAAGTTTAAAGTGAGAATATAATTTTCCTCATGGGCACTGTCTACCTTAGAAAAAGTACTACAGAACATGCAGGTGACTACAGACTTGTAGTTCAGGCCACTGAAGATTAGAGATGGACTTGGGCACTCTCTTGACTTGCATCCTCTGGTCTGCTTTAACACAAACCAGGAGGAAAAGAAAGCTCGGCATCAGAAGCAATGGGTGGCAGGCCTATTAATGGCTGATCTGTACAGTGATCTGCCCTCAAGGAGACCCAACAGGCCAGTCCACTGCAGTGGCTTTCAATGTGGTAAGCCTGGGCTTCAGCAGAAGTCAGCTTGTGAAGAGCCCTGGCAGCTCTGCCAAGAGTTGGATCACTGGAAATGGACCTGCCCTGGAATCGAAGGATGCCCAGGTCAGAGCCACAGATCTTATTGGCTCCAAGGTGAAAAGCCCTTCACTCAGCCCAACTTCCAAAGTGACTACTGCAGTTGAGGGGACAGCCAAGTAGGGTCAGCAACATTGCAGGCAGAACTGTAAATTTCTTGTTAGAGATGCCACCTGCCTTTTCCTGGCCAGCACTCCTCCCAGGCCAGCCAAGTAATGAAAGTCAACAGAGTGCCTTCCCCTAGGAGGTTCACACTCCCTTAGGATATAGCCCATGTGAAGAGATAGATAGGTCTGGGCCTCTTAACTTACAAGGCCTAAAGCCCACCAGATTATTATCAAGCCCCTTCTGTCAGGTTCTGTTTGCCTCTCAATCAGAAAACTTGATTGTAGCTTAGACAGCACCTTTCTTAGCTCCTCTAATAATGACTCTGTCCTTTGTTCTAGACCCTGTCTAGCGTACTTGGGCCTCATTCCTTTGTAATCATAACCTCTACTCTACCTCCAATGGCTCTACTCCCAACCTGTGTGTACTGATGGTCCTCTTCCCCACTTAATGCTGTATAATTGTTCAGACCTGGTAAACGGCACTCTTAGGATCATTGGTTACTATCCTCACTCTGTCTTTTATGACCTTGTCTAAATATGAGCAGAGTCGGCACACTTGGAAGGCTTCCATAGCCTTGGCAACTCATGACGACAGCCTAGGGTGGTTACTGGCACCATAAACTAGAGTGTCAATTTGTTGGGTCAACAACAGGAGTCACTGTGCACTTGCTCTTCATGTGGGATCTCTTGTCCTTTTTTTTTTCTTTTCATTTTCAATTCTTTTTATATACAGAAGATCAGTTTAGTATATATTAGGTACCGATTTCAACAGTTTGCCCCCATACAGCAACACAAAGTGGAAAAAAAAATACTGTTGGAGTACTAGTTATAGCATTAAATAACAGTGTACAGCACATTAAAGACAGAGATCCTACATAATATTTTTTTTAAAAAATTAATTAATTTTCTATGCCATTTCCAATTAACACCAGCTTTTTTTTTCATTTCCAATTATCTTTATATACAGAAGATCAATTCAGTATATAATTAGTAAAGATCTCATCAGTTTGTACCCACACAGAAACACAAAGTGTAAAAATACTGTTTCAGTACTAGTTATAGCATCACTTCACATTGGACAACACATTAAGGACAGATCCCACATGGAATGTAAGTCCACAGTGACTCCTGTTGCTGACTTAACAATTTGACACTCCTGTTCATGGCGTCAGTAATCTCCCTAGGCTCTAGTCATGAGTTGCCAGGGCTATGGAAGCCTTTAGAGTTCACTGACTTTGGTCTTATTCGATAGGGTCATAGTCAAAGTGGAAGTTCTCTCCTCCCTTCGGAGAATGGTACCTCCGTCTTTGATGGCCCCCTTCTTTAAACTGGGATCTCACTCACAGAGATCTTTCATTTAGGTCTTCTTCTTTTTTTTCTTTTCCATGGTGTCTTGGCTTTCCATGCCTACAATACTCTCATGGGCTCTTCAGCCAGATCCAAATGCCTTAAGGGCTGATTCTGAGGCCAGAGTGTTGTTTAGGATGTCTGCCATTGTATGAGTCTGCTGTGTATCCCACTTCCCATGTTGGATCTTTCTCTCCCTTTTTGATTCTATCAGTTAGTATTAGCAGACACTTGTCTTGTTTGTGTGATCCCTTTTACTCTTAGACCTTATAGAGCCATCGGTTGTGAACTGAAATTGATCACTTGGACAAGTGAGATGGCATTGGTACATGCCACCTTGATGGGATTCTATTGGAATCCCCTGGCACATTTCTAACTCCACCATTTGGGGCAAGTCTGATTGAGCATGTCCCAAATTGTACATCTCCTCCCTCTCTTTTTCCACTCTGAAATTTAACAGGGATCACTTTTCAGTTAAAATTTAAACACCTAAGAATAATTGTGTGTTAATTACAGAGTTCAACCACTAGTACTAGAACAACAACAACAACAACAAATACTAAAAAGGATAAAGTATTACATTGTACATCAACAGTCAGGACAAGAGCTGATCAAGTCATTGTTTCTTATAGTGTCCATTTCACTTCAACAGGTTTCCCCTTTGGTGCTCAGTTAGTTGTCGCCGATCAGGGAAAACAAATGATATTTGTCTCTTTGGGACTGGCTTAATTCACTCAGCATGATGTTTTCCAGATTCCTCCATCTTGTTGCAAATGACCGGGTTTCATTGTTTCTTACTGCTGTATAGTATTCTATGGAGTACATGTCCCATAATTTCTTTATCCAGTCTACTGTTGATGGGCATTTGGGTTGGTTCCAGGTCTTAGCTATTGCAAATTGAGCTGCAATAAACATTAATGTGCAGATGGCTTTTTTATTAGCCAAATTAATTTCCTTTGGGTAAATTCCAAGGAGTGGAATGGCTGGGTTGTATGGTAGGGTTATGTTCAGGTTTATGAGGAATCTCCAGACAGAGTTCCATAGTGGCTTAACCAGTTTGCATTCCCACCAACAGTGGGTTAGCGTCCCTTTTCCCCCACATCCTCTCCAGCATCTGTTGTTGGTTGATTTCTGGATGTGAGCCATTCTCACGGGAGTGAGGTGAAACCTCATTGTGGTTTTGATTTGCATTTCTCTGATTGCTAGTGATCTTGAACATTTTTTCATGTGTCTGTTGGCCATTTGGATTTCCTCTTTTGAAAAATGTCTCTTGAGGTCCTTGGCCCATCTCTTAAGTGGGTTGTTTGTTCTGTTGTTGTGGATTTTCTTGATTTCTTTGTAGATTCTGGTTATCAACCCTTTATCTGTAGTATAGTTTGCAAATATTTTTTCCCATTGTGTCGGTTGCCTCTTCACTTTCCTGACTGTTTCTTTTGAAGTACAGAAACTTCTCAATTTGATGCAATCCCAAATGTTAATTTTGGTTTTGACTGCCTGTGCTCCTGGGGTCTTTCCCAAGAAGTCTTTGCCTGTACCTATATCTTGCAGGGTTTCTGCAATGCTCTCTAATAATTTGATGGTTTCGGGTCGTAGATTTAAGTCTTTAATCCATGTTGAGTAAATTTTTGTGTAAGGTGAAAGGTATGCGTCTTGCTTCAAGCTTCTGCACGTGGAAATCCAATTTTCCCAGACCATTTATTGAATAGGCTGTCCTTATTCCAGGGATTGGTTTTGGATCTTTGATCAAATATAAGTTGGCTGTAGATGTTTGGCTTGATTTCTGGTGTTTCTATTCTGTTCCATTGGTCTATCCATCTGTTTCTGTACCAGTACCATGCTGTTTTGATTTAACTGCCCTGTAGTATGTCCTGAAATCTGGTATTGTAATGCCTCCAGCTTAGTTTTTGTTGTACAAGATTGCTTTGGCTATTCGAGGACTTCTGTGTCTCCATATGAATTTCAGCATCATTTTTTCCAGATCTGAGAAGAAGGTCTTCGGGATCTTGATGGGTATTGCATTGAATGTATAAATTGCTTTTGGGAGAATAGACATTTTGATGATATTGATTCTTCCTATCCATGAACATGGAAGATTTCTCCATTTTTTGGTATCCTCTTCTAATTCTTTCTTTAAGGTTTTGTGGTTTTCATCATAGAGATCTTTAACGTGCTTGGTTAAGTTTATTCCAAGGTATTTGATTGTTTTTGTAACTATTGTGAATGGGATTGATTTTAGAAGTTCTTCCTCAGCCGTGGCATTGCCTGTGTATACAAAGGCTGTTGATTTTTGTGGATTGATTTTATATCCTGCTACTTTGCCAAACTCTTCGATGAGTTCCAGCAGTCTCTTAGTAGAGTTCTTTGGGTCCCCTAAATAAAGAATCATATCATCTGCAAAGAGGAATAGTTTGAGTTCTTCCTTCCCGATTTGTATCCCTTTAATTTCTTTTTCTTGCCTAATAGCTCTGGCCAAAACTTCCAGAACTATATTGAATAGCAGTGGTGAGAGAGGGCATCCCTGTCTGGTACCAGATCTCAGCAGAAATGCTTCCAACTTTTCCCCATTCAATAGGTTTTTGGCCGTGGGTTTTTCATATATTGCTTTGATTGTATTGAGGAATGTTCCTTCCATACCCAGTTTGCTTACAGTTTTCATCATGAAAGGGTGTTGTATTTTATCAAATGCTTTCTCTGCGTCTATTGAGAGAATCATATGGTTTTTCTTCTGCAGTCTGTTAATATAGTGTATTACGTTGATTGTTTTGCGAACGTTGAGCCATCCCTGCATACCAGGGATAAATCCCACTTGGTCTGGGTGGATGATCTTTCTGATGTGTTGTTGCATTCTATTGGCCAGAATTTTATTGAGTATTTTTGCATCTATGTTCATCAGGGATATTGTCTGGTAGAACTCAGCAGTGAATCCATCTGGCCCTGGGCTTTTCTTTGTTGGGAGGGCCTTTATTACTGTTTCAATTTCTGTGTCAGTTATTGGTCTGTTTAGGTTTTCTATGTCTTCCTGGATCAATTTAGGTAGGTTGTATGTCTCTAAGAATCTGTCCATTTCTGATAGATTTCCCTGTTTGCTGGCATACAAGTCCTTGTAGTAATTTCTGATGATTCTTTTTATTTCTGTGGTGTCTGTTGTTAGGTTTCCATTTTCATCTCTGATCCTATTGATTTGGGTCTTTTCTCTTCTTTTTTTAGTTAGTTGGGTCAATGGGGTGTCAATTTTGTTGATTTTTACAAAAAACCATCTCCTTTTTTGGCTGATTTTTTGTAATGTTTTTTTGGATTCAATCCTGTTGATTTCTTCTTTGATTTTAATTATTTCTCTTCTCCTGCTGGGTTTGGGTTTGGTTTGCTGCAGATTTTCTAGATCCTTGAGATGACTTGAAAGCTCATCTATTTGGTGCCTTTTGAATTTCTTGATGTAGGCACCTATTGATATAAACTTTGCTCTTAACACTGCTTTTGTTGTACCCCATAGGTTTTGGTATGTTGTGCTTTTATCCTCATTTACTTCCAGAAAATTTTTGATTTCTCTTTTAATTTCTTCTATGACCCATTGTTCATTCAGGAGCATGTTGTTCAATCTCCATGTGTTTGCACATGCTCTGGAGATTCCCGAGTTGCTAATTTCCAATTTCATTCCTTTGTGGTCTGAGAAGCTGCATGGTATGATTCTAATTCTTTTGAATTTGCTGAGACTTGCTTTATGGCCTAGTATGTGGTCAATCCTAGAGAAGGTTCCATGTACTGCTGAGAAGAATGTAAAGTCCTTAGATATAGGATGAAATGTTCTGTAGATATCTGTTAGATCCATTTGTCATTTAAATCTACTGTCTCCTTGTTGATGTTCTGTCCTGTTGATCTGTCTATCTCTGAGAGTGGAGTATTGAATTCCCCCAGTACTATTGTATTGGGGTCTAAGTCTCCCTTTAAGTCCCTTAACAAGTCTTTTAAATAAGCTGGTGCCCTGTAATTAGGTGCATATACATTGATAATAGTTATATCTTCCTGTTGAATGGATCCCTTAATCATTAAATAGTGCCCCTCTTTGTCTCTCCTGACAGTTTTTGTGGTAAAGTTTCTGTTGTTTGATATTAAGATGGCTACGCCCGTTCTTTTTTCATTTCTGTTGGCATGGTCTATCTTTTTCCAGCCTTTCACTTTCAGCCTGTATGGATCATTGTTGGACAGATGAGTTTCTTGGAAGCAGCAAAAAGATGGGTTTTGTTCCTTAACCCAATCAGCCAATCGTTGTCTTTTAACTGGACAGTTCAAGCCATTAACATTCAATGTGACTATTGAGAAGGAGTAACTTTGCCCTGTCATTTGCCAAAGATTTTTTCTAATATATGGTTTGAGACTCCTGTGATCTTTTGCTGCGAGGTTTCTTTCCTTTACCTTCTTTCATATTGGTGACCGTGTTTCTGTGTTTCTGTATGTAACACATCCTTAATCATCTTTTGCAGGGCTGGACGAGTGGTGACAAATTCTTTCAATTTCTGTTTGCTATGAAAGGTCTTTATTTCACCTTCATTCACAAATGAGAGCTTTGCAGGATATAATATTCTGGGCTGGCAGTTTTTCTCTCTTAGTACCTGGGCTATATCTCGCCATTCTCTCCTAGCTTGTAGGGTTTCTGATGAGAAGTCTGCTCTGAGTCTAATTGGAGATCCTCTGAGAGTAATCTGGCGTTTCTCTCTTGCACATTTTAGGATCTTTTATTTGTGTTTCACTGTGGTGAGTTTGATTACGACGTGTCGTGGTGAGGATATCTTTTGGTCATGTTTATTAGGGGTTCTATGAGCTTCCTGTACTAGGATGTCTCTGTCCTTCTCCAAACCTGGGAAATTTTCTGCTAGTATGTCACTGAAAAGGCCTTCTAATCCTTTCTCCCTCTCCATGCCTTCAGGAACTCCTAGAACCCGAATGTTGGGTTTTTTAAGAGTATCCTGTGGATTCCTGACAGTATTTTTTAGATTTCTGATTTATTCTTCTTTTCTTTGATTTGCCTGTTTCCTTTCCTGTTGTCTGTCTTCTAATTCCGATATTCTCTCTTCTGCTTCACCCAATCTGTTTAAGGCTCTCTAATGTGTTTGTCATTTGATCTATTGAGTTCTTCATTTCATTGTGGTTTTTTGTCACTATCACAGTTTCATCTTCTACTAGTTGTTTCATTTCATTTTGATTCCTCCTTAATATTTCATTTTTGCGCAAGAGATTTTCTGTCTTGTCCATTAAGGATTTCTGTAGTTCAAGAATTTGTTTTTGAGAACTTCTTAATGTTCTTATCAATTTTTTGAGATCTGCTTCTTGCATTTCCTCTATCTCTTCATCTTCATAATCTTGGATTGGGGTGTCTTGTTCATTTGGGGGCATCATAGTGTCTTCCTTGCTCTTGTTACCTCGGTTTCTACGTTTGTTTTTTGGCATGTTGGAGATAATTTATGTGTTTTTTTTTTTGTCTGTGGTGTTTTTTTTCTCGTTATACTATGCCTCTAAGTGTGCTGTCTGCTTTGATGGATCCTTAGAGGCTGTGATGGGTGTGGCCAGAGAGCTCCGCTTGATTCTTCAGGTTTAAGGCTGTGCAAAAAGCGACTCACCCAGATTGTTCTCTCCCTTGCTCCTTGCTGGATTGCTCTCTCTCTTTCTTTTTTTCTTGACTCATTTGGGAAGTAATTCCGCACAGGTGAGTGGAATTGAGTCTAGTTGAAATCTTGCCTCTGTGATTATTTTTTTGATCTATCCCTGGGACCTCACAAAGAGTTTATGCAGCCCTCAATGTGTTCTCATGATTCACCAAATTCTGAAGTTACTGAGTTTGTGGCTGCGCTTTAGATATGTAAAATGGCTCCTGCTCTTTGTTTTGCTCATTGAGTGACAAGAGAGGCCTCTGCTTCCCCCCCCCGCCAATGTCTCGGGTTTCTGCTGTCTTTGTCTTACCTCCCTCCTGTTCCCGCGCTGGCAAGAGTCTGCGGCTCGTCTCCCGCGGTTGAGTTTCCACGCGGTAGGCTCCCTGTAGGTCCTCTGTGTCACATCCACAAGATCCGGAAGCGTTTCCTCTGCAGTTTTTTTCTTGAGTCTTTTCCTGAGGCTACAGTAATTCCACTTTTATGAAACTTTATTTTCCCAAACTACGGCGCACGTCCTCACTATCCGCCATCTTGGCTCCACCCCCTGGGATCTCTTGTCCTTAATGCACTGTACATTTTTATTTAATGCTATAACTAGTACTCAAACAGTATGTTTCACTTTGTGTTTCTATGTGGGTGCAAAGTGTTGAAATCTTTACTTAATATATACTAAATTGAACTTCTGTATATAAAGAGAATTGAAAATAATCTTGATGTGAATGGGAAGAGAGAGGGTGTGGGAGAGGGGACATTTGGGGGTGGGAGGGAAGTTATGGGAGGTGGAAGCCATTGTAATCCATAAGCTGTACATTGGAAATTTATATTCATTAAATAAAAGTCAAAAAAATCAACATAACAATACATAGGTGGTGAATTGGCTAATGGCAACATGTAAGCAAAGAACGATATGATGAATGTGTTTGTTATCCAATATTTGTAGTTTCTAATATATGAACTCTGAAGTATAAGAAGTAAAGCAATATAATAACTGTATTTTGTAATCCTACAGAACAGCCAATATGGGAATATTGATCAAATACATTGAATATTTTAAAGTAGTGTACCTCAAAACTAGTACTTAGGAAAGATGCACTTCAAAAGTATATATCCAACAATAATGAAATAAAATTTTTAATTAATGTTTCTTATTTTCTCAAAATTATCCTCTCTTTTCCACATATTGAAAAACTGTTCATTTTCTGCTCTTTAAAAACATGTATAATATTTCAAATATCTTCAAACTTATCATTGGGTATATTTTCTCAACACATGCAATATTACCATTTTAGTGAACATGGGAGTGAGCATTACAGGATTTAAAATAAATGTGTATTGGGGCCAGTGCCGTGGTTCACTTAGTTAATCCTCTGCCTGCAGTGCCAGCATCCCATATGGGCACCGGGTTCTAGTCCTGGTTGCTCCTCTTCCAGTCCAGCTCTCTGCTGTGGCCAGAAAGGCAGTGGAGGATGGCCCAAGTGCTTGGGCCCCTGTACCCGCATGGGAGACCAGGAGGAAGCACTTGGCTTCTGGCTTTGGATTGGCGCAATGCACTGGCTGTAGTGGCCATTTGGGCAGTGATCCAATGGAAGGAAGACCTTTCTCTCTGTCTCTCTCTCACTGTCTAAATCTATCTTTCACATAAATAAAATAAAAATTAAAAAAATAAAAATGTGTATTATAACATATTCTTAGTACCTTCAAAGCCTCCAAGTCACATAAATAAAAAGTTGGGTCACTTATGTAAGATATTTGACTGAGTTTAATTCTTTTTAACTAATATGCCATTATCAAGTGACAATTAGAAATATAAGTAATTCTCAGATTATGTAAGCATTAATTTGTATGTCTCCTAGAAAAAACATTTGACATCACTGTTTGAGTAGCTAAATGGGCCTTCACTGAAATAGAGTTTAAAAATTATTTTTAATACTTACTAATTTAAAAGCCAGAGTGACAATGAGAGAGCAGGAAAGACACAAAGCTCTTCATTCACCAATTTATAGCCATAATGACTCCAGTGGCCTAGGCTTGGGCAGGCCAATGTCAGGAACCAAGAACATCTGTAAGAGAGAACCAAATGCTTTTGCCAATGTCTTTCAGGGTTTCCCCAATGTTCTCTTTTAAGTTGTCCATGTCTGTTTTTTACATTGTGATATAGCAGCTCTATCATATTTTTATTAAAATGGAGAAATAAATATGTGATATGGTAAAATTGCCATGATTATAAGACATTAGATCTATCAAAACTTATAGCAAATTTGTTTCCAGCCTTTGTGATTCTATAACATTGATGTATTTATTACATGAGTCAGATTGGAACATAGAGTCTTCTAAACCATTGTGGGATATGAAACTTGAAATTGTCTTTATTGGTCCTATATATGATACTGTGCATTGAATTTAGTACTAACTTGGAAATAAACACAGTATTTTTTTAAAGATTTATTTTTCATTTATTTGAAAGAGTTACAGAGAGAGGTAGAGACAGAGAGAGAGAGGGCTTCCATCCGCTCGTTAACTCCTCAGATGACTGCAATGGCCAGAACTGGGCCGATCCAAAGCCAGAAACCAGGAACTTCTTACTGATTTCTCATACGGGTACAGGAGCCCGAGGACTTGAACCATCTTCTACTGCTATCCCAGGCCATAGCAGAGAGCTGGCATGGAAGAGGAGCAGCCAGGACTAGAACCCGGTGCCCAAATAGGATGCTGGTGTTTCAGGCCAGGTTTAACCCACTGAGCCACAGCACCAGACCCATAAACATAGAATTTTGCAGTGGAAAGTGTTGACTAGTGCTAAAAAACAAGTTACTGAATATTTTTTTGTGTGAATTGCTACAATAGTGTGGGTCCTAATAACATTTTGGAGGCTGAATGGGATTCATGGGCAGGACCAGGAACATGTAGGGAACAGAATCTGCTACAGATTCTTGTTTTATTTTTGTTGTCTTTTTATAAGGTTATTTGGTTTATTTTCAAGTCAAAGTCACAAAGATAAAGGAAGGCAAGAGAGAATGAATATGAGAATCTTCTATCATCTGGTTCACTCCCCAAATACTCAACAATTGCCAGGGTTGAGCAAGGTGAAAGCCAGGAGACAGGAGATTCATCTAGGTCTCCCACTCAAGGCTTTGGGCCATCTTCCCTTGCAATCCCTGGCAATTAGCAAAAATTTGGGTTGGAAATGGAGTTGCTGGGTTGCTGGGACTCAAACCATGATCCATATGAGATTCCAGCATTGCAGCTGTTGGCTTAACCTGTTAAGCCACAAAGCCAGCTCCCATAACAGCTCTGCACACATTTCTCTCAGCCTGTTTATAGATTCATGTTGTCTTGCAGACTTTCCAAAGTTACATCATACAGCAAATCATTGCATTGTTCATTTTCACTTTATGCTACTCAAAGTAGTTTCAATTAAATTATTCATCAATAATATAAAGTATAGTCAATTACAAGATTTTCTAGTTTTTCCATATGTGAATAGTTTTCCAAATAAAAATAAATTCTATATTTGACAGATAGAAAAACACAAAGTAATCGAGGTAGGCTAAGAATTGTGACAGAATTGTGGCATAATTGATTAACCCACTGCCTACAATGCTGACATTCCATATTTAGGCCGGTTCAAGGTTTATCTTCTTCACTTCAAATTCAAATCCCTGCTAATGCACTTTGGGAAGCAGAAGAAGATGTCCCAAGTGTTTGGGTCACTGACACCCACTTAGGATACCATGATGATGCTCCTTGCTCCTGACTTCAGTGTGACCCAGCTCTGACAATTGAGGCTATCTGGGGAGTTAACCGTTGGATAAAAGATATCTCCCTCTCTTTCTTTCTTTTTAAAGATTTTTATTTATTTATTTGACAGGTAGAGTTACAAATAGTGAGAGAGAGACAGAGAGAAAGGTCTTCCTTCCATTGGTTCACCCCCTAAATGGCTGCTACAGCCGGAGCTATGCCAATCCGAAGCCAGGAGCCAGGTGCTTCCTCCTGGTCTCCCATGTGGGTGCAGGGGCCCAAGCCCTTGGGCCATCTCCATAGCCTTCCTGGGCCACAGCAGAGAGCTGGACTGGAAGAGGAGCAACTGGGACTAGAAGCGGCACCCACATGGGATGCCGGCACTGCAGGCAGAGGATTAACTTAGTGCGCCATGGCACCGGGCCCGTCTTTCTTCCTTTCTTCCTTTCTTCCTCTCTTTCTTCTCTCTCTCTCTCTCTCTCTCTCTTTCTTCTCTTTCTCTCTCTCTCTCTCTCTCTTTCTTCTCTTTCTCTCTTCTCTTTCTCTCTTCTTTCTCTTCCCCCACTCTCTCTCTCAAGACTGCCTCCTAAATAAAGGAAATAAATCTTGAAAAAGGAAACATAAAAAAATTACTTATAAACTGATTCATTCCTCCCAAATACCTACAGTAGCCCAGACAGACACAAGGCTGAAGCTAAGAGACAGGCCTATCTATAGTTCTGTATTCCAAAATGAATGGAAAAGCCCAATTACTTGAATCATCATGAATGCCTCACATCTGTATTACCAAAAACCTGGAATCAGGAATGAAAGCTCAGAGTTAAATTAGGTACTTTGAAGCAGAAATACAGGATTTTAACTGGTTTTAAACTTAAATGCCTACCTTCTATTTTTTTCTCAACTACTGTACCTATTCTTCTGAAAATTTCTTTTTTTTTTAATTTTTTTTTGACAGGCAGAGTGGATAGTGAGAGAGAGAGACAGAGAGAAAGGTCTTCCTTTTTGCCATTGGTTCACCCTCCAATGGCCACTGCGGTCAGCTCATCGTGCTGGTCTGAAGCCAGGAGCCAGGTGCTTCTCCTGGTCTCCCATGCGGGTGCAGGGCCCAAGCACTTGGGCCATCCTCCACTGCCTTCCCAGGCCATAGCAGAGAGCTGGCCTGGAAGACGGGCAACCGGGATAGAATCCGGCACCCCGACCGGGACTAGAACCCGGTGTGCCGGCGCTGCAAGGAGGAGGATTAGCCTGTTAAGCCACGGCGCGGGCCTGAAAATTTCTATCATGAGTTTGTTATGATTTCTTGTCATTCTTCTTGTATTATTCTACTTTCTTCTTAACATAACCCATCCAAATATTCCATACATTCTCCCATTTATCCCATCCTGTAGTTATTCTTTTCAGATCTGACCCTATTGGTTATGACACCCGCACTTCCCTCCAAGGTAGCTTCTCCCACAACCTTCTGAACATAGTTGCTATTTGGTGTTGAATACTTCTGTATAGCTATCCAGGCTATATTGCATTTCAGGCTGAACATGTCTAAAATAAAAGCCATATGATTAATTTCTGAATTTACATGTATAAGCTATGAGCTAGATTTTGCTAAATCATCATAATGGGATTTTCTCTATTTTCCTTCCACTTTCTCATGTCTAAATTCATCTGGTTTCAAATCCTGATATTTTGTTGTGTTTTTTTTTTGCTGTTAAATATTTATTGTAATATCTGAAACCTATAAAAAGAGTAAGAAAACATATGTATCATTGTATTTATAGAATTGTTTACGAATTACATTAAATCTGTTCTCTTGATATTTGTGAAATAGAATATAATTAATATCATTTTCATTATAAAAATGAGAAATGCCACTTTTGACAAACATCTGAAAATATATATTAGCTCAATGCTGAGCTTTTATTTCTTCCTGAGATGGAGTGACAGACCTAGGAGTCAGTGGAGAAAAGCAGTCATATTTAGGAGGTCCATGAGAACCAAAGTCAAAAGAAAGATTCATAAATAAAGGATACATAGAACATGAATCTGATAGATTTTATTTGTGTTGAACATTGTCCTGATGACTAAGATGCCTCTTCAGTGGTGAGTCTGTGTCACAAGAGCTTAAGTTGTCAGTTGGAATGCCCACATACCATATCAGAGTTCTTGACTTGATCCCCACTACTCTTCTTTTTCTCCACTTCCTGCTAATGTGCCTCCTGGAGGGCAGCACATGATGGCTAAAATATTTGAATCCCTACCTCCCAAATGGGTGACTGAATCAAGTTGAAGTATACTTGCCTAATTTTGGATGAAGTGATTTTTGGACAATGAATTGGAAGGTGGAAGATTTTCTCTCTGCCTTTTAGTCAAAATGAAAACAAATAAATAATAATTTTGAAAATAATGCCTCTGACATCACCTGAATTCCAAATAGATTGTGTGTGTTTAAGTCCTGAATCTGCTTCCAATTTCAGCTTTCTGCTAATGCAGACTCTAGGAGGCAGCAGGTGATAACTCAGTATTTGAGTTTTTGTCAACAACCCAAGAGACCCAGATTGAATTTTAGGCACCTAGAATAAACCTGGCCCAACCTTGGCTTTTTGTAGGCATTTGGAGAGTAAAAAGCTGATGGAATTTCTATATCTCTGCATGCATCTATCATAGCAAGAGATTATGGATGAGCAATCAAATATTTTGTATGATAAAATGTATAACCTACCATTTGACATTTTTTTTTCTTTTTTTTTCTTTTTTTTAACTTTTATTTAATGAATATAAATTTCCAGTATACAGCTTATGGATTACAATGGCTTCCCCTTCCCATAATTTCCCTCCCACCCGCAACCCTCCCCTCTCCCGCTCCCTCTCCCTTTCCATTCACATCAAGATTCATTTTCAATTCTCTTTATATACAGAAGATCAATTTAGTATAAATACTTCAACAGTTTGCACCCACATAGAAACACAAAGTGAAACATACTGTTTGAGTACTAGTTATAGCATTAAATCACAATGTACAGTACATTAAGGACAGAGATCCCACATCAGGAGCAAGCGCACAGTGGCTCCTGTTGTTGACCCAACAAATTGACACTCTAGTTTATGGCGCCAGTAACCACCCTAGGCTGTCGTCATGAGTTGCCAAGGCTATGGAAGCCTTCCAAGTTCCCTGACTCTGATCATATTTAGACAAGGTCATAAAAGACAGAGTGAGGATAGTAACCAATGATCCTAAGAGTGGCCTTAACCAGGTCTGAACAATTATACAGCATTAAGTGGGGAAGAGGACCATCAGTACACACAGGTTGGGAGTAGAGCCATTGGTGGTAGAGTAGAGGTTATGATTACAAAGGAATGAGGCCCAAGTGCACTAGACAGGGTCTAGAACAAAGGACAGAGTCATTATTAGAGGAGCTAAGAAAGGTGCTGTCTAAGCTACAATTAAGTTTTCTGATTGAGAGGCAAATAGAACCTGATAGAAGGGGCTTGATAATAATCTGTTGGGCTTTAGGCCTTGTAAGTTAAGAGGCCCAGACCTATCTATCTCTTCACATGGGGTACATCCTAAGGGAGGTGTGAACCTCCTAGGGGAAGGCACTCTGTTGACTTTCATTACTTGGCTGGCCTAGAAGGAGAGCTGGCCAGGTAAAGGCAGGGGGCATCTCTAACAAGAAATTTACAGTTCTGCCTGCAATGTTGCTGACCCTACTTGGCTGTCCCCTCAACTGCAGTAGTCACTTTGGAAGTTGGGCTGAGTGAAGGGCTTTTCACCTTGGAGCCAATAAGATCTGTGGCTCTGACCTGGGCATCCTTCGATTCCAGGGCAGGTCCATTTCCAGTGATCCAACTCTTGGCAGAGCTGCCAGGGCTCTTCACAAGCTGACTTCTGCTGAAGCCCAGGCTTACCACATTGAAAGCCACTGCAGTGGACTGGCCTGTTGTGTCTCCTTGAGGGCAGATCACTGTACAGATCAGCCATTAATAGGCCTGCCACCCATTGCTTCTGATGCCTAGCTTTCTTTTCCTCCTGGTTTGTGTTAAAGCAGACCAGACGATGCAAGTCAAGGGAGTGCCCGTGTCCCATCTCTAATCTTTGGTGGCCTGAACTACAAGTCTATAGTCACAGGCATGTTCTGTAGTAGTTTTTCTAAGGTAGACAATGCCCATGAGGAAAATCATATTCTCACTTTAAAACTTTCTTTCCCTTTGGTCTGAAAGGGAGGTTTTTTTTTCTACTTACTGTATACTTTGCTGATGGCGATGTGAATCTAGCTATGAGATTATTACTTAAGTTCTTATTTTGGCTATGCTATTACAGAAAAATGTTAGCCATCTCTTATAAGGTCTAAAGATTAAATTGTGCATCCTACAGATTCCTTCATAATAGAATTAGTTCCCTACCTTGAAGAGAATAGAGAAGTGAAAGAACAAGTTGGGCTTAGAATAGAGAAATGAGGGAGCAAGTCCTAGATCACTTGCTGACAATAGCAATATCACATGAATATTTAGCAAACCGTTTCAACCATGAGATAACAACTTAAGAAAACGTTTACCGGAAGGTCCAATGCCTTCTATAAATTTTAAGAATCATGTATTTGAAAACACATCTTAAATATCTAACATGGTGTAGTTTGTTTAACCAGTAAACTTAAGCACAACCATATAAAATGTTTTTAGTTTCTTTCTACCAACACGATTAAAACATATGATACACAGATTCAGGTCATACAAATTAAAATGTATCTTTGATTGATTTTAGCAGCTTAAATTTATGGACAATCTTATCTAAAAGCCATGTAAAATAAAACTCTTAATGAAATTTCCCCATGTGGACATACAATATGTACGCACATATAACATAGCATAATAGGCCAATATCAAAATCCAAAATATCTGGTTGAAATAAGATTCCTTAAACTCATGACATAACATAGACCAAATCTAATCATTGTTACAAGGTTATTATTCAAGTCTTTGAAAATAAGCACATAGTTAAATAACCCATAGCTCTTCATCTCCTCCCTCTCTTTTTCCACTCTTAGATTTAACAGGGATCACTTTTCAGTTAAAATTTAAACACCTAAGAATAATTGTGTGTTAATTACTGAGTTCAACCACTAGTACTAGAACCGCAACAACAACAACAAATACTAAAAAGGATAAAGTATTACATTGTACATCTAAAGTCAGGACAGGAGCTGATCAGTTCATTGTTGCTTATAGTGTCCATTTCACTTAACAGGTTTCCCCTTTGGCGCTCAGTTGTCACCGATCAGGGAAAATAAATGATATTTTTCTCTTTGGGACTGGCTTAATTCACTCAGCATGATGTTTTCCAGATTGCTCCATCTTGCTGCAAATGACTGGGTTTCGTTGTTTCTTACTGCTGTATAGTATTCTATGGAGTACATGTCCCATAATTTCTTTATCCAGTCTACTGTTGATGGGCATTTGGGTTGGTTCCAGGTCTTAGCTATTGTGAATTGAGCTGCAATAAACATTAATGTGCAGATGGCTTTTTTATTAGCCAAATTAATTTCCTTTGGGTAAATTCCAAGGAGTGGGATGGCTGGGTTGTATGGTAGGGTTATGTTCAGGTTTCTGAGGAATCTCCAGAGAGACTTCCATAGTGGCTTAACCAGTTTGCATTCCAACCAACAGTGAGTTAGTGTCCTTTTTTCCCCACATCCTCTCCAGCATCTGTTGTTGGTAGATTTCTGAATGTGAGCCATTCTAACCAGAGTGAGGTGGAACCTCATTGTGGTTTTGATTTGCATTTCTCTGATTGCTAGTGATCTTGAACATTTTTTCATGTGTCTGTTGGCCATTTGGATTTCCTCTTTTGAAAAATGTCTATTGAGGTACTTGGCCCATCTCTTAAGTGGGTTGTTTGTTTTGTTGTTGTGGATTTTCTTGATTTCTTTGTAGATTCTGGTTATCAATCCTTTATCTGTAGTATAGTTTGCGAATATTTTTTCCCATTCTGTTGGTTGCCTCTTCACTTTCCTGACTGTTTCTTTTGAAGTACAGAAACTTTTCAATTTGATGCAGTCCCAAATGTTAATTTTGGTTTTGACTGCCTGTGCTTGGAGTATTTTCCAGGAAGTCTTTGCCTGTGCCTATATCTTGCAGGGTTTCTCCAATGCTCTCTAATAATTTGATGGTTTCGGGTCGTAGATTTAAGTCTTTAATCCATGTTGAGTGAATTTTTGTGTAAGGTGATAGGTATGGGTCTTGCTTCAAGCTTCTGCACGTGGAAATCCAATTTTCCCAGCACCATTTATTGAATAGACTGTCCTTATTCCAGGGATTAGATTTGGATCTTTGGTCAAATAAAAGTTGGCTGTAGATGTTTGGCTTGATTTCTGGTGTTTCTATTCTGTTCCATTGGTCTATCCATCTGTTTCTGTACCAGTACCATGCTGTTTTGATAACAACTGCCCTGTAGTATGTCCTAAAATCAGGTATTGTGATTCCTCCGGCTTTGTTTTTGTTGTACAGGATTGCTTTGGCTATTCGAGGTCTTCTGTGTCTCCATATGAATTTCAGCATCATTTTTTCCAGATCTGAGAAGAATGTCTTCGGGATCTTGATGGGTATTGCATTGAATGTATAAATTGCTTTTGGGAGAATAGACATTTTGATGATATTGATTCTTCCAATCCATGAGCATGGAAGATTTCTCCATTTTTTGGTATCCTCTTCTATTTCTTTCTGTAAGGTTTTGTAGTTTTCATCGTAGAGATCTTTAACGTCTTTGGTTAAGTTTATTCCAAGGTATTTGATTGTTTTTGTAGCTATTGTGAATGGCATTGATTTTAGAAGTTCTTCCTCAGCCGTGGCATTGCCTGTGTATACAAAGGCTGTTGATTTTTGTGCATTGATTTTATATCCTGCTACTTTGCCAAACTCTTCGATGAGTTCCAGCAGTCTCTTAGTAGAGTTCTTTGGGTCCCCTAAATAAAGAATCATATCATCTGCAAAGAGGGATAGTTTGAGTTCGTCCTTCCCAATTTGTATCCCTTTAATTTCTTTTTCTTGCCTAATAGCTCTGGCCAAAACTTCCAGAACTATATTGAATAGCAGTGGTGAGAGAGGGCATCCCTGTCTGGTACCAGATTTCAGTGGAAATGCTTCCAACTTTTCCCCATTCAATAGGATGTTGGCCGTGAGTTTTTCATATATTGCTTTGATTGTATTAAGGAATGTTCCTTCCATACCCAGTTTGCTTAGAGTTTTCATCATGAAAGGGTGTTGTATTTTATCAAATGCTTTCTCTGCGTCTATTGAGAGAATCATACGGTTTTTCTTCTGCAGTCTGTTAATGTAGTGTATTACGTTGATTGTTTTGCGAATGTTGAACCATCCCTGCATACCGGGGATGAATCCCACTAGGTCTGGGTGGATGATCTTTCTGATGTGTTGTTGCATTCTATTGGCCAGAATTTTATTGAGTATTTTTGCATCTATGTTCATCAGGGATATTGGTCTGTAATTCTCTTTCAATGTTGCGTCTCTTTCAGGCTTAGGAATTAAGGTGATGGTGGCTTCATAGAAAGAATTTGGGAGGATTCCCTCTTTTTCGATTGCTCTGAATAGTTTGAGAAGAATTGGAGTTAGTTCTTCTCTAAATGTCTGGTAGAACTCAGCAGTGAATCCATCTGGCCCTGGGCTTTTCTTTGTTGGGAGGGCCTTTATTACTGCTTCAATTTCTGTGTCAGTTATTGGTCTGTTTAGGTTTTCTATGTCTTCCTGGCTCAATTTAGGGAGGTTGTATGTGTCCAAGAATCTGTCCATTTCTGATAGATTTCCCTGTTTGCTGGCATACAAGTCCTTGTAGTAATTTCTGATGATTCTTTTTATTTCTGTGGCGTCTGTTGTTATGTTTCCCATTTCATCTCTGATCCTATTGATTTGGGTCTTTTCTCTTCTTTTTTTAGTTAGTTGGGCCAATGGGGTGTCAATTTTGTTTATTTTTTCAAAAAACCAGCTCCTCGTTTGGCTGATTTTTTGTAATGTTTTTTTGGATTCAATCCTGTTGATTTCTTCTCTGATTTTAATTATTTCTCTTCTCCTACTGGGTTTGGGTTTGGTTTGCTGCAGATTTTCTAGATCCTTGAGATGACTTGAAAGCTCATCTATTTGGTGCCTTTCCAATTTCTTGATGTAGGCACCTATTGATATAAACTTTCCTCTTAACACTGCTTTTGTTGTATCCCATAGGTTTTGGTATGTTGTGCTGTTATCCTCATTTACTTCCAGAAAATTTTTGATTTCTCTTTTAATTTCTTCTATGACCCATTGTTCATTCAGGAGCATGTTGTTCAATCTCCATGTGTTTGCACGTGCTCTAGGGATTCCTGATTTGCCAATTTCCAATTTCATTCCTTTGTGGTCTGAGAAGCTGCATGGTATGATTCTAATTCTTTTGAATTTGCTGAGACTTGCTTTATGGCCTAGTATGTGGTCAATCCTAGAGAGGGTTCCATGTACTGCTGAGAAGAATGTAAAGTCCTTAGATGTAGGGTGAAATGTTCTGTAGATATCTGTTAGATCCATTTGGGCTATAGTGTCATTTAAATCTACTGTCTCCTTGTTGATGTTCTGTCCTGTTGATCTGTCTATCTCTGAGAGTGGAATATTGAAGTCCCCCAGTACTATTGTATTTGGGTCTAAGTCTCCCTTTAAGTCCCTTAACAAGTCTTTTATATAAGCTGGTGCCCTGTGATTAGGTGCATATACATTGATAATCGTTATATCTTCCTGTTGAATGGATCCCTTAATCATTAAATAGTGCCCCTCTTTGTCTCTCCTAACAGTTTTTGTGGTAAAGTTTATGTTGTCCGATATTAAGATGGCTACGCCCGCTCTCTTTTCATTTCTGTTGGCGTGGTATATCTTTTTCCAGCCTTTCACTCTCAGCCTGTATGGATCATTGTTGGATAGATGGGTTTCTTGTAAGCAGCAAAAGGATGGGTTTTGTTCCTTAACCCAATCAGCCAATCGTTGTCTTTTAACTGGACAGTTCAAGCCATTAACATTTAATGTGACTATTGAGAAACAGTAACTTTGCCCTGCCATTAGCCAAAGATACTTTCTAATATATGGTTTGAGATTCCTGTGATCTTTTGGTGTGAGGTTTCCTACCTTTACCTTCTTTCATATTGGTGACCGTGTTTCTGTGTTTCTGTATGTAACACATCTTTAAGCATCTTTTGCAGGGCTGGGTGAGTGGCGACAAATTCTTTCAATGTCTGTTTGCTGTGAAAGATATTTATTTCACCTTCATTTATAAATGAGAGCTTTGCAGGATATAATATTCTGGGCTGGCAGTTTTTTTCTCTTAGCACCTGGGCTATGTCTCGCCATTCTCTCCTAGCTTGTAGGGTTTCTGAAGAGAAGTTAGCTGTGAGTCTAATTGGAGATCCTCTGAGAGTAATCTGGCGTTTCTCTCTTGCACATTTTAGGATCTTTTATTTGTGTTTCACTGTGGTGAGTTTGATTACGACGTGTCGTGGTGAGGATCTCTTTTGGTCGTGTTTATTAGGGGTTCTATGAGCTTCCTGTATTAGGATGTCTCTGTCTTTCTCCAAACCTGGGAAATTTTCTGCTAGTATCTCACTAAAAAGGCCTTCTAATCCTTTCTCACTCTCCATGCCTTCAGGTACTCCTAGAACCCGAATGTTGGGTTTTTTAAGAGTATCCTGTAGATTCCTGACAGTATTTTTTAGATTTCTGATTTCTTCTTCTTTTCTTTGATTTGATTGTTTCCTTTCCTGTTCTCTGTCTTCTAAGTCTGATATTCTCTCTTCTGCTTCACCCATTCTGTTTTTAAGACTCTCTAATGTGTTTTTCATTTGAGCTATTGAATTCTTCATTTCATTATGATTTCTCGTCATTATCACCATTTCTTGTTCTACTAGTTGTTTCATTTCATTTTGATTCCTCCTTAATATTTCATTTTCATTGGAGAGATTTTCTACCTTGTCCATTAAGGATTTCTGTAGTTCAAGAATTTGTTTTTGAGAACTTCTTAATGTTCTTATCAATTTTTTGAGATCTGCTTCTTGTATTTCTTCAATCTCCTCATCTTCATAATCTTGAATTGGGGTGTCTTTTTCATTTGGGGGTGTCATAGTGTCTTCCTTGTTCTTGTTACCTCAGTTTTTGCGTTTGTTGTTTGGCATGTTGGAGATATTTGGTTTCTTCACTGTGGTGTTTTTTCTTGTTACACTATGGCTCTATATTAAGTGGACTGTCTGCTTTCAGTGGTGCCTTAGAGGCTTGAGATGAGCGTGGACTGAGAGCTGTGTTTGGTTCCTCAGGGCTGAGGGTGTGTCAAAGATGACACTCCCAGGTTAGGTGTGGTAAATCTCTCTCTTTTTTGATTCAAAAGGGAAGTAATTCCGCACAGCTGAACGTAATTGGAGGTAGTTAGCAGGCAAATAATATACCCACTGGAGCCAGAGATCGGAAGCTCTTTCCCAAGGACCACACAGGGAATCTCTGCTGCCCTCAGTGTGGGCTCCAATTCTCCTGAAATCTCCCACTGGGTTGCCAAGTTAGATGCTAATCTCCTGTTATTTCACCCCTCCCCCCAGAGTCAGGTTTTTCTGTTAGGCTCAGGGCCGGTGCAGACCTGAGGTCGCCCTGCTTATGACGTATGTCCAAATTGGCGCCTGCTCTGTCTTGCTCGCCTTTGAGAGGTGAGCGGAGAGAGAGAAACTTGTGTCCGTATCGGTCGCTTTTTAAATTTTTTTTCCTCTCTCTCTTCTAGTTAGCCTGATGAACTTTTCCCCACGAAGTTTCAAGCCTCGTTCCCTCTAGCCTCCTCTTTCCGCTTCCCCGCTGGTGTCTCGGGCTATTGTGGTTCGGCTCACCTCGCGTTCCAGCGCTGGTGCGTTGAGTCTGCTGCTGGTGTCCCGAACTTGGGCTCCCACGCTCTCCACGCAGGTACACTGTGAATCACTAGTTCCGGAAGAGTTTCCTATGCTGTTTCATCCCCTACTCTTCCTTGACCCTGCAGTATCTCCGCTTATATTAACCTGTCTCTCTCTCCGGACTAATTGTGTGCTCCGTTCCTATTCCGCCATCTTGCCGCCTCTTGACATTTTAAAATGTACATTTTTGTGGTTATTTTAAAGTGTACATTTTGTGGTTATTTTAAAGTGTACATTTTGTGGTTATTTAGTACATTCCATTCATCTAAATTTTTTTTTATTTTCCCCAGGTAAAACTTTGTGTGCCTCAAAACATTAAATCTCTGTCCTCCTCCAGTCACTTCATTATTTTATAATTCTATGAATATGTGTCGTCTGTTAACCTCATATAAGGCAAATCACAAAATAGTTGTCAGTATGAAATGGCATATTTTATGTAGCAGTATTCCTTCACAGTTAGTCCGTACTTCAAGATTCTTTTTAGTAAAGTTTTCTAATAATTCATAGTGTGTTGACATGCTTTGCATATGATTTGTTGGGAACAATTCCCTATTTGAGGCATTAAGAAGGTGGAAGTTTAATCTTACAATTGTGTTCAGATTTAGATCCTTTGAGAGTTTAGTAGGATTAGATAAAGTCATCAGGTTGGGTTCCTCAGGATTGCTTAGATTCTGACACCTTTAAAAGAAGTCAGAGACTATTGGAGCAATCCCATACTCCCTGTTTCCTTCTTTGTGATGCCCAACACTGTCTCTAAACTTTCTGAGAAGATGAACGGCTTCTACAGGCCTTAAGTGCTGTTAGCCATATTATTCACATTGTTTAACAAATACAACAGTAATCACACGAGTATTTCATGATAATTTATCTTTCTCTAATATTGTGTGCACTTTTTTTTTATAATGGACATTGCAATGTATATGAAATGGTATTACACTCTGTCATTTGCATTCACCAAATGATAAGTAATATTGAGAATCTTGTGTGGTATTAGCCATTTGGATATATTCTTTGTAGAAATGTCTATTTCTTTTTTCATTTTAGAATCAGTATTTACTACTTTTTATTTGCGGGATTTTCGTATGTTGGATATATTGCTTATAGTAATCTTCTGGGCAATACAATTTCCAAGTATTTTCCTATGAAATCGGTGTCCTTTTCACTTTTTTGTGAGTCTTTCATATACAAAAAGTTTTCAATTTTATAGTTCCTCTTAACATTTGTTGCCCATGTTATTTTAAATTCATAAGCATATCTTTATATCATAAAATATGAACTGCTATTTATTTAGAAACCAATGCACATTAAATTTAGGGTATATGGTGACTGAACTATCCTTTGACTCTGTGACTTTTTCATTGTTCATAACAATGCTAAGTTCTCTGGGGTAAGTTCCTAGGTCCAGCACATATTGAAAGTGCCTTATGGCCGGTGCCGTGGCTCACTAGGCTAATCCTCCGCCTTGCAGCGCTGGCACACTGGGTTATAGTCCCGGTCGGGGCGCCAGATTCTGTCCCAGTTGCCCCTCTTCCAGGCCAGCTCTCTGCTGTGGCCAGGGAGTGCAGTGGAGGATGGCCCAAGTCCTTGGGCCCTGCACCCCATGGGAGACCAGGAGAAGCACCTGGCTTCTGCCATCGGATCAGCGCGGTGCGCTGGCCGCAGCGCGCCTACCGCGGCGGCCATTGGAGGGTGAACCAACAGCAAAAGGAAGACCTTTCTCTCTGTCTCTCTCTCACTGTCCACTCTGCCTGTCAAAAAAAAAAAGAAAGAAAGAAAGAAAGAAAGTGCCTTAGATCCCATCTCAAAAGTCGGATAGGAGAGAAGATTTGATGACTATACGTCTATCTAAATAAAATACCATCATGGTACAATTTGTTGAATTTATTTTATAATTTTTCTTGTTATTTTCTTCTCTTACAGATTGCTTAAGAATATAATTACCTCATTTTTAAATATTGAAAACTATTTTTGTTTCTTTTAAAAATGATTTCTAAATTAATTCCATGTGGTCAGAGAGATTACTTTATGGCTTTAATCTTTTTTAAAAATATTGTGGCGGCCAGCGCCGCGGCTCACTAGGCTAATCCTCCACCTTGCGGCTCCGGCACACCGGGTTCTAGTCCCGGTCAGTCACCGATCCTGTCCCAGTTGCCCCTCTTCCAGGCCAGCTCTCTGCTGTGGCCAGGGAGTGCAGTGGAGGATGGCCCAAGTGCTTGGGCCCTGCACCCCATGGGAGACCAGGAGAAGCACCTGGCTCCTGCCATCGGATCAGCGCGGTGCGCCGGCCACAGCGCGCCTACCACAGCGGCCATTGGAGGGTGAACCAACAGCAAAAAGGAAGACCTTTCTCTCTGTCTCTCTCTCTCACTGTCCACTCTGCCTGTCAAAAAAAATATTGTGGCTTTCATGTTATCTCTTGAAACATTCTTTAAATAGATTTATTTATTTATTACATAGAGAGAGGGATAGAGTACTCCCAAGCACTGGTTCACTTCCCAGATAACTTCACTGACCAAGGATGTGCCAATTTGAAGCTAGGAGCCAGGTGTTTTTCATTTCTCCATGTGGCTATCAGAGGCTGAAACAGTTGCGCCATCTTCTTCAGCTTTTCACAGGCCATTAGCAGGGAGCTGGATCAAAGTGGACACCTGATGCATGAGCCTGTGTCTGTATGGGTTGCTGGTGATGCATATAGTGGTTTCACCCACTGTGCAAAAGTACCAACCTCATGGTTTTAGTCTTGATTTATGGCTTAGCGTGTGTTCTATCTGGGTTGTATAGAGTGATATACAAACATTAGTTAACTACACTGTCATTTATGTTTACAATTGATCATTATCAATTTGTTTTATTAATTACTATAAAATTAATATAAATTGTTTTACACTATTTGTAACTTTTTTAGTACCCATTTAGTTTTATGGACTTTGTTTCTTGTCCTTTGAGCCTTTGTTTTTAGGTTCATTAACATTGATTATATGAATCTGATGTATAATCTAGGCTGTGTAGCCAACTCTGCATGGGTATCTTTTCCCATCTTTTCACTTTCAGTCTGTTTTTGTCTTACTTTTTAAATGTGCCACTTTCAGAAAGCATACAGAAATCTTCTGGTCCTTTAATCAAATTTGACAACTACTGCCTTAATTTTAGTCCATTCAATTCTGAGCTAATTATTAATATAATTGAAATAATTTCTTTAATTTGATGACTTATTTTCTGTTCCTCTGTTTCTCATTTATTACCTTAGTTTTGTTTTGTGAAAGATTTTAATGATCATTAACCAATTATATTATTTATTCATTGGGATACAAATAAAGAAAGTCTCCCTCAATTGGTTTACTTTCCAAATGTGGACAATTGATGGGTCTGGACCTGACTGGAGCCAAAGGCTGGTAGTTCATTCCAAGACTTCCTCAAAGGTGGCTGAGCCCTGGTTTCTTGAGCCATCACCACTGCCTACCAGTGTCTGTTCATGCAGGAAGCTTGTGTCGAGTCAGAGATGGGAATCAAATTTAGGTACTTCAGTATAGTACACAGGAATCTTAACTAATTCCCTAAGTACAAAGCTAAAAGCTTAGCTAGAACAGAAAAAAAAGTGCCACAGAAAAAACTAAACCTGTAATTAGTTCTTGAACTTTCTTTCTGCAGAATTACAAGAAAATAAGTATCTGTTTAAAATGCACTATCTATGGCATTGTGTTATAGCATCTTTGGCAAACAAATGCACTGCATTTTTGCATTAGTTTCCTTTGATTTACAAATAATTATGTACTTGAATTTGTTACTTATTGATGTTTGGATTTGCAATATGAATATCACACATGGCACTCTTTCATATACATTATTGGGATATTTCAATTGAATAGTTCTATTTATGACTGCTATACACTGTACTATTTTTATCAAATAATGACCCAATATATGAATATTTCACATGGTGTTATAAATCTTGCTTCAAATATTCATATACCTGAATAAAATAATAGAATAAGAATGCTTGAAGTTCTTTATATTATCCTACACATATGATTACCCTTTTTAATGATCACAATCATTTCCTGTAAATGAGGAGTGGAGGACATCTGACAGTCATTTGTCTGGACTTGCCAAAAAAATTTAATGCAGTAAATCTATATCAGGTTAATTTTTAATTTGATACCATTTTATGCCCTGCAAATGTTATAAATCCAAATGGCCCTCACATAAAAGAGGTTCCCCACCATGCAATTCTAAATATTAATCTTGCATCATTTTCTTTCAGACTAGAGGAGTTATTTGATCATCCTATAGCGTAAGTCTGCAATGATTATGAAGCTATTTTATTGTTCTGAAATGTCTTTTACCTGAATCATATATTAATATTTATTTGAAATACTACATAACAAAGAATCTTTTAAATGCTGGTTCATTCCACACATACTCGTAACTGATGGAGCAAGAACAGGGTAAATCCAGGAGACTGGACTCCAATCTAGATCTCCAATCTAGGACCCAGGTACTTGAGCCATGATATATGGCCTTTTGAAGACAGCATTGATACGAAAGTAAAATTTATGCACGGGCAAGTATCTTGACAATGGATGTGAGCATACCAAGTAATAGCTTGATCCATTGTACTCAAGATCCCTGCACCTGTTCATGTAATATTTTATAATAGTACCCACTAGACATAGAATCAGGCATGGAAGGATACTTTCTTTCACTACATTTATGTATTCCCATTGTTTCTGTGGACAAGCCAGCTGCCAAATGTATATGGTTTTGACGTCGTATGTCATAAGCTATTGGGCCTTTAACGATTTAATTGCTTTTTTTTTTTTTGCATTTGGATCCCTTCAATTTGTTGTTATTTGCCTAGAGTAGTTTTCTAGTTATGTATGCTGATATGCTGATTGGGGGTTTATTGAGAATTTTGAATCTCTAAATTTATGTCTTGTAACTTTTGACATGTTTTCTTTTTTCCTTTTTTTTTTAACAGGCAGAGTTAGTGAGAGAGAGAGAGAGAAACAGAGAGAAAGGTTTTCCTTTTCCATTGTCTCACCCCTCAAACCCCCAGCGGGCTGCGCCAATCCGAAGCCAGGAGCCAGGTGCTTCCTCTTGGTCTCCTACGAGAGTGCAGGGTCCCAAGGACTTGGGCCATCCTCCACTGCCTTCCCTGGCCACAGCAGAGAGCTGGAAGAGGAGCAACCGGGACAGAACCGGTGCCCCAACCAGACTGGAACCTGGAGTGCCAGCACCACAGGCGGAGGATTAGCCTAGTGAGTTGTGGCATCAGGCAGACATGGTTTCAACAATCATCCTGAATCATAATATGGCAAATCACATCAGAGAGATAAAATAAGAGATGAAACACACAGTCTCAGGCCTTTTAACATTGGTGCCAATCCATCCCTAAAAATAGAAACTGCTACTTTGGTTATTAAATTCCCAACACATGCTATTTGGTGATATATTAGCCATAATTCATTTTGTGTTATATATTGTTTTCCTTTTTGTTGGACGTGAAATATGTTGATTAGCCTACAAGTAAGTTTTCACTCTAGTAACTGTATTTTAAAATTGTCGTTTTTTTTTGTTTGTTTGTTTGTTTGTTTGTTTTAGTTCTTATCTATCACTCTCAGCTAACTCATGTTATTTTTACGTACTGGAAGAGAGTTGGAAATCATTCAGCTGCCTTGTTTTCTATGTGTAATATCTGTCTTAATTTAATTGTCTTTTTAATGATTTTCCCCCTGGAGTATGAGGCAAATTTTGCTATTTTCTGTGAGTAATTGTTCTAAATATTGCAAACCATGTGTTGTAGAATTTGTGGATACTGTTAGATTCCTCTGAGTGTTTACATTTTCAAGCCTGTAGGCTTCTTTGTTGGCAAATTTTAGCTTTGTAATAATTGTTTTATGGTTCTCAGTGGTCACTTTGATTTTTGATCTACCTTCAAAAATATTATGACTCTTCATGAGGGAGTAATATTATAATACTATAATTCCAGTTACTTTTTTCAATTTCTCTTATATACTTGTAATGTATTTTATTTCTACCACCCAATTCATTTTTTACTATCTTTGGTCATATGGCAAATGACTTTAAAAAGTATGATAATTTGAGAGAAAAATATTAGTACCATCACATTTACAATTCTCAGTGTCTATTTTTATCCAGATGTTTATGAGTTTTTTGATTGGAACTTTTTGTAAATTTTGAAAATGGTAATCCTTGTTATAAGGATTTTCTTGCTTTCTTTTCTTTCTTTCTTTTTTTTTTTTTGGACAGGCAGAGTTAGACAGTGAGAGAGAGAGAGAGAAAAAGAGAAGGGTCTTGCTTTTCTGTTGGTTCACCCCCAAATGGCTGCTACAGCCAGAGCACTGTAGCTGGTGTGCTGCACCAATCCAAAGGCAGGAGCCAGGAGCTTCCTTCTGGTCTCCCACGTGGGTGCAGGGCCCAAGGACTTGGGCCATCTTCCACTGTTTTTCTGGACCACAGCAGAGAGCTGGACTGGAAGAGGAGCAACTGGGACAGAATCTGGCGCCCCATCTGGGACTGAAATAGGAAAAGAACCTGGGGTGCTGGCTCCACAGATAGAGGATTAGCCTAGTGAGCCATGGCGCCAGCTTCTTATTTTCTTTTGCTTTGTAAAATTTGGATACCCCCCAAAGTTTTCATTATTCTGATATTAAGGACATCCTCACATTCTTAACATGCCTTTCAGGTTCGGGTATTAATTTAGAAAAGACTTCAAACTCACATTCCAGTTTACTATTAAAAAGAATCCACAAAGAGTTAAATAGTGAGGCCGGCGCCGTGGCTTAACAGGCTAATCCTCCGCCTTGCGGCGCCAGCACACCGGGTTCTAATCCTGGTCGGGGCGCCGGATTCTATCCCTGTTGCCCCTCTTCCAGGCCAGCTCTCTGCTATGGCCCGGGAAGGCAGTGGAGGATGGCCCAAGTGCTTGGGCCCTGCACCCGCATGGGAGACAAGGAGAAGCACCTGGCTCCTGTCTTTGGATCAGCGTGATGCGCCGGCCACAGCGGCCATTGGAGGGTGAACCAATGGCAAAAAGGAAGACCTTTCTCTCTGTCTCTCTCTCACTATCCACTCTGCCTGTCCAAAAAAAAAAAAAAAAGAGAGTTAAATAGTGAGCTGCATTTCACAAAGACTGATCTATCTAGCTTGGCATTCTACTTGTTTTCCCTTAGTGAACTGGTTCTTTTGTTACCTAGTTCTCCCAATCACAATTCTTGGCAATGCACACAGGAGTTTGAGAGCCAGTGAACTGAAAGACCCTAATCCCCGCTGGGTCCTTTAGATCGCGACCCCAGACTCAAAAATCCTCAGACCAGATGATGCAAATGCAAGAGGCGGCTTTATTTACGTTTTGCGCAAAACGGACCCCTCCCTCCTGAGAGAGAGTGAGGGTCCTGGACAAGGGTTACAGGCAGTATTTAAAGGCAAAAACCACAAAGTTATCTTAAGCAAGTGAATACAAAGGGGAAGGGGGTTTTTGTTTAGTATACAGCATTCCTGCTTATCTCAGTACACATCAGGTTTACTTATCTTAACCATTGCACAAGGGGGGTTTCCAAACTGCTATTCCCTGTTATCTGCTAAGTTGCAGTTTCCCAGAAACTAACTGACCTTTCTTGAAACTTCCTAGTTTTTTAGCAGGTAAATTTCTCCCAATCACAATTCTTGGCAATGCACACAGGAGTTTGAGAGCCAGTGAACCTCATTTGAATCTGTATTAGCATCCTTTTTAACATTTTGTCTCATAGAAGTGAATGAGGAGCCATTTATTGTTGTCTTTTTTCTGCAGATTATTCAGAGTGAGCAGGTACCACAAGAACAAGTACCTGCCACCATAAATCACATTGTAAAAGTACACACAATGTGGCTTAAAGTCATGATGTAGATGAAAACATTGATTTCCAGTGAGACTTTCTAAGTATTGTGAGAACTATCCTGGCTTGGGATCAGCTCAGCTCTGGCTTTTGTGGTCACTTGGGGAGTGAACCAGTGGATGGAGGATTTCTTTCTCTCTCAGTCTCTACCTCTCTCTGCAACTCTGCCTTTTAAATAAATAAAAATAAATCTTTAAAAACTTTGGAATGAAAGATTTTCCTTGGAACAATTGCAGCCTGAATGAAAAGGAACTGATTGGGTGTGGGTTTTTTTTTTCCCATCTCAGTGCAGCTAAATTACAGGGATCTTCTGCTTTTACACACCTATAAAGAATTATAACTCTATGCACCCTAGTTTTCAGACTCAGCCATAGAATAATTCTGCCTACTTTGTGAGTCAATTGAGCAACTCAAATATATCTTTAAAAGGCTGAAAGATAAAAATAATTCTTGCTTTTGATGTACACTTCTCCCTTAATAGAGACTAGGTTGCTGCACATTCCAGCTGATATTCTTTTCCTACTTCTACTTTTCTTGGGAAATATCTATTGACAGGAAAAACCTTTCTATCATAATGTGAAAAAAAATCTTAATATTTAACAGGAAGTTGCTCTTAAAAACTTACCCATTGCTTTGAATTACTTAACTCAGGCATTTCCAACACCTACAGCAGTTTCATGGTTCTTTATATTCACTTGCTAAAAGGGTAATTTACAACTGATTAACTCTAGAATACCTGCTGGTATGTAGTTACATATGACAAAGCCAAATATATACAGTGACTAATAAAACCTGCTGCACTAGCAATAAAGCAGTGAGATCACACAAACACATATCAGAAGGATTTATGATCAAACCAGATAGTTCCACAGTCTTCATAAGGGAGCACCCATCACCTCCACCATGTGGGAATTTGTGATAATGATCTGCCTTCTCTTACAGTGCTCTTACCCTTGATCTATTTTTGCCCAATTGCACTTTTCTCTAATGGTGAAATCTACGTCTTCCAGAATTCAACATTTTAATGTAGAATGATGGTGTTAGGTAGGAAGTCAGTTATGAGCTTATGTGTGTGTGACAGGCCTAAAGAGAAGACATCTATATGCATCTGCATCTCAAAGTCATCCTAACAATGTTTCAGGGGAAGCCCAGATTTCGCATCCTGCCTGCCCTGCCCCCTTCTACCTGATAACCTGCCAGGTGGAGGCCCTCACCCCTCCTGCTTCCTGCCTGATAAATCTTCCACAATCTCCCAGGTGCAGCCCAGTATCTGCATCTCAAACACCCTGCTCCCTTCCTCAGGTCTGATAACATTTGCATCCATAAAGTCCTTTGTTTCAGACCTTCCACAGGAAGAAGCTTCTTAACATTTACATCCATTAAGTCTTTCTTTCCAGGTGGAAGCATGTGAAGACAAAGACCTACTTCTTTAAAAACCCCAGCCTAAATGTAGACTGGGCACTCTCTCTCAGGTCCTGTCTGGAGAGGTGCCCATCCATTTTTATGGATGTCCCTACCCTAATAAACTTTGCTACTTTTACCTCCCACTACTCTCTGTCTCATGCCTGAATTCTTTCTTGCGTGAAGACAAGAGCCCTGCAATTTCTCCGGTAACAATGGTAATGTGGGAATTCTATCCATTGTCAATGACTAGAAGCTAACCTCTAGCTCCTCAAATGAAATTTGCCAATGAATTAACAAGAAATTTTAATTCCAGGCCTAGGCAGAGACCAAAAACAGACACAGCTTAAAGTTACAGAAGACTGACATTCCTCCCTTGAACTCCCTTAAAAACTAAGTGTTCTGAACATTTTTTCATGTGTCTTTTGGCCATTTGGATTTCCTCTTTTGAAAAATGTCTATTGACATTGCCCCATCTCTTAAGTGGGTTGTTTGTTTTGTTGTTATGGAGTTTCTTGATCTCTTTGTAGATTCTAGTTATTAATCTTTTATCTGTTGCATAGTTTACAAATATTTTTCCCATTCTGTTGGTTGCCTCTTCACTTTCCTGACTGTTTCTTTTGCAGTACAGAAACTTCTCAATTTGATGCAACCCCAATTGTCAATTTTGGCTTTGACTATCTGTGCCTCCAGGGTCTTTTCCAAGAAGTCTCTGCCTGTGCCTATATCTTGCAGGGTTTCTCCAATGTTCTCTAAAAATTTGATGGTGTCAGGTCATAGATTTAGATCTTTAATTCATGTTGAGTGGATTTTTGTGTAAGGTGTAAAGTGGGGGCCTTCCTTCATGCTTCTGCATGTGGAAATCCAGTTTTCTCAGCACCATTTGTTGAATAGAATGTCCTTGCTCCAGGAATTGGTTTCAGATCCTTGAGCAAATATAAGTTGGCTGTAGATGTTTGGATTGAATTCTGGTGTTTCTATTCAGGTCTATTGCAGTATCCATCTGTTTCTGTACCAGTACCATGATGTTTTGATTCAACTGCCCTGTAGTATGTCCTGAAATCTGGTATTGTGATGCCTCCAGCTTAGTTTTTGTTGTACAAGATTGCTTTAGCTATTTGAGGTCTCCTGTGCCTCCATATGAATTTCAGCATCATTTTTTCTAGATCTGAGAAGAATGTCTTTGATATTTTGATTGGTGTCTCATTGAATCTTTAAATTGCTTTTGAAGAATGGGCATTTTGATGATATTGATTCTTCCAATCCATGAGCATCGAAGATTTTTCATTTTTTTGGTTTCCTCTTCTATTTCATTCTTTAAGATTTTCTAATTCTCATCATAGAGATCTTTGACATCCTTGGTTCAGTTTATTCCAAGGTATTTGATTGTTTTTGTGGCTATTGTGAATGGGATTGATCATCTTAGAAGTTCTTTCTCAGCCATGGCATGGCCTGTGTATACAAATGCTATTGATTTTTGTGCATTGATTTTATATCCTGCTACTTTTCCAAACTCTTCTATGAGTTCCAACAGTCTCTTAGAGTTCTTTGTATCCCTTATAAAAAATCATATCATCTTCAGCCTGGCTGAAGAGATCATGAGAGTATTGTAGGCATGGAAAGCCAAGAGACCATGGAAAAGAAAAAAAAAAGAAGACCTAAATGAAAGATCTCTGTGAGTGAGATCCCAGTGGAAAGAACGGGGCCATCAAAGATGGAGGTACCTTTCTCTGAAGGGAGGAGAGAACTTCCACTTTGACTATGACCCTATTGGAATAAGATCAAAGTCAGCAAACTCTAAAGGCTTCCATAGCCTTGGCAACTCATGACTAGAGCCTAGGGAGATTACTGATGCCATAAACAAGAGTGTCAAATTGTTAAGTCAACAACATGAGTCACTGTGGACTTACATCTCATGTGGGATCTGTCCTTAATGTGTTGTCTAATGTGCAATGATGCTATAACTAATACTGAAACAGTATTTTTACACTTTGTGTTACTGTGTGGATGCAAACTGATGAAATCTTTACTAATTATATACTGAATCTATCTTCTGTATATAAAGATAATTGGAAATAAAAAAAACTGGTGTTAAATTGGAAATGGCATAGAAAATTAATTAATTTTTTAAAAATATCATGTAGGATCTCTGTCTTTAATGTGCTGTACACTCTTATTTAATGCTATAACTAGTACTCCAACAGTATTTTTTTTTCACTTTGTGTTGCTATATGGGGGCAAACTGTTGAAATCTTTACTTAATATACTTAATATATACTAAACTGATCTTCTGTATATAAAGAGAATTAAAATGAATCTTGATGTGAATGAAAGGGGAGAGGGAGCGGGAAAGGGGAGGGTTGTGGGTGGGAGGGAAGTTATGGGGGGGAAGCCATTGTAATTTATAAGCTGTACTTTGGAAATTTTTATTCATTAAATAAAAGTTTAATAATAAAAAAGAATCATATCATCTGCAAAGAGGGATTATTTGACTACTTCCTTCCATATTTGTATCCTTTTAAATACGTTTCCTGCCTAATGGCTCTGGCTGAAACTTCCAGTGCTGTATTGAATAATAATGGTGAGAGTGGGCATCTCTGTCTGGTACCAGATCTCAGTGGAAATGCTTCCAACTTTTCCCCATTCAATAGAATGCAAACAACCCACTGAAGAGAAGGGCCAAGGACCTCAATAGACATTTTTCAAAAGAGGAAATCCAAATGGCCAACAGACACATGAAAAAATGTTCAGGATCATTAGCAATCAGGGAAATGTAAATCAAAACCACAATGAGGTTTCACCTCACCCCAGTTAGAATGGCTTACATTCAGAAATCTACTAACTACAGATGCTGGCAAGGATGTAGGAAAAAGGGACACTAACCCATGTTGGTGGGAATGCAAACTGTAAAGCTACTATGGAAGTTAGTCTGGAGAGTACACAGAAACCTGAATATAACCCTACCATACAACCCAGCCATCTCACTCCTTGGAATTTACCCAAAGGAAATTAAATTGACAATCAAAAAAGCCATCTGCACCTTAATGTTTATTGCAGCTCAATTCACAATAGCTATGACCTGGAATCAACCTAAATGCCCATCAACAGTAGACTGGATAAAAAAATTATGGGATTTGTACTTTATAGAATACTATGTAGCAAAAGTAATGAAATCCAGTCCTTTGCAACAAAACGGAGGAATCTGGAAAACATGTTGAGTGAAATATGCCAGTCCCATAGGGACAAATATATTTCCTCCCTGACTGGTAACAACTAACTGAGCACCAAAAAGAAAACCTATTGGAGTGAAATGGACACTATGAGAAACAATGGCTTTATCAGCCCTTGTCCTGACTGTCGAGGAACAACTTAATACTTTATCCCTTTTAATATTTTTTTGTTCTACTTAATACTATTGGTTGAACTCTTTAATTGACACAAAATTATCCTTAGGTGTTTATTTTAACTGAAGATCCCTGTTAAATACAAAAGTGGGAATAAGAGAGTGAGGATATGTACAGTTTGTCAATGCTCAATTGGACTTGCCCCTAATGGTAGAGTTAGAAACGTGCCAGGGGATTCCAATACAATCCCATGTATTGGCATGTACTAATGCTATCTCACTAGTCAAAGTGATCAGTTTCAGTTCATAGTTGACCATAATGATAGGATTAAGAGTCAAAGGGTTCACATAAACAAGACTAATGTATGTTAATACCAGCTGATAGAATTAAAAAGGAAAGAAAGATCCAACATGGGAAGTGGTATACACAGCAGACTCATAGAATGGCAGACATAATAAACAACATTCTGGCCTCAGAATCAGCTCTTAAGGCATTCGGATCAGGCTGAAAAGCCCATGAGAGTATTTCAGGCATGGAAAGCCAAGACACTCTGTCAAAAAAAAAAAAGAAGACCTAAATGAAAGATCTCTGCGAGTGAGATCCCAGTGGAAAGAACGGGGCCATCAAAGAAGGAGGTACCTTTCTCTGAAGGGAGGAGAGAACTTCCACTTTGACTATGAGCTTGTCTAAATAAGATCAGAGTGGCGAAATCAAAAGGCTTCCACAGCATTGGAACTCATGACAAGGGCCTAGCGTGATTACTGACACCATAAACAAGAGGATGGGAGAGGGAGCGGGAGTTGGGAGGTTTGCAGGTGGAACGGAAGTTATGGGAGGGGAAAGCCACTGTAATCCAAAAGCTGTACTTTAGAAATTTATATTTATTTAAAAAATAAATATACTACACTACACTACCTAAGCCCACAACTGCCATTCAGCTACCAGGGTTTTGCTGACCAGAATTATCCAACATGGCTGAAGGCTTGAAACCCTTACTTTATATTGGTCACCTGTCACCTGTTCCTCACTTGGCTCTCTGGTTTCTATTTGGGCATACTAAGCATTTCCTTAACCAGGTCAAATGTCTACACTGAATTGTGATCATAGAAAATTATTTCAGTCAATAAGATATATGCTATTTGTGACCTAGCATATGGTTTTCTGTGGAAAATGTTGTGTGCACATTTCAGTAGAATGCTTGTTTTCTTGAATGGTGTGATATCAGTCAATTAATTGTGTCATTTATAATGCTCAAGTCTTCATTATCCTATTCAGGCTTTTTCATAGTTTTTTTTTTAAGATTTATTTATTTATTTGAAAGTCATATTTACACAGAGAGGAAAGGCAGAGAGAGAGAGGTCTTCCCTCCGATGGTTCACTCCCTAACTGGCTGCAATGGCTGGAGCTGCACGGATCTGAAGGCAAGAGCCAGGAGCTTCTTACAGGTCTCCCACACCAATGCAGAGGCCCAAGGACCTGGGCCATCTTCCACTGCCTTCCCAGGCCATAGCAGAGAGCTGTATCAGAAGAGGAGCAAAAGGGACTAGAACCAGTGCCCATATGGTATGCTGGAGCTTCAGGCCAGGGCATTAACCCACTGAGCCACAGTACTGGCCCACATTGTTTTTCTGTCCATTATTGAAAATAGGATATTGGCATCTCCAAATACTGTTTTAGAATGACATTTGCCTTCTTTTTCTTAAAAAAGCTGGGCATTTTTGTTAACAAAATATATATTTGTAATTTTATCTAAACTTTTGTTACTATGAAGTGCCCACTATATATCTGCTGTACCACCTTTAATTTTAAAGTCCTTGGTCTATTGTTGAGGTGGCCACCAGTATAGCCATCTATTTTGTATGTCTTTGCTTTACCTTTGAACTTTTCAACTCTTTGTACCTGTTTTTCAGATTTTTTTCCTCCTTTATGCACTACATGATTTTATCTTTTTTGTTATCTGAAACCGACATGAAAGCATCTGACTTTTTGTAAGATTTCTGTCTTTTTTAAAATGCGTAGTAAGAAATAAGTATGTTGGGAACAGATATTTTTAAATCCATGATTTAATTTCTCAAATCCCCACAAAATAAGACAAGCCACATTAAAATAAGGACCTAGGAATCCCTACCAAGTCTCCCACATGGGTAACCATGCAAACACTTTGACCATCAAGCATTGCCTACCTGTCACATTAGCAGGAAGATTAACCAAACCAGAGAGTCCCATATGGGATTCAGACATCTCAAGCAGTGACTTAACGCACTGTGACAAATTTATCACCCAAATCTTTGCTTTTTTTAAAAAAAATCTGATAGCAGTTTCACATAGTTAGAGACAGGGTGTAATTTTGTTAGATAAAGAAGCATATTTGTAAATTTAGTAAATATATTTAATTGAGCTGGAAACTTCAATTAAAAAAACCACTTGGAATTCCACTTCTTGAAAAATTATTTTCACTGGACATTAATCAAATGTAGCTTAACCAGATATCTTCTTAATGGCAGGGCCCAATAAGCTGGAGATATGTGCTCATCTCACAAAACAAGTTTATACAAAGGTCTATAATATAAACTCTACAATGAAAAAGACCATTTGCATTTTTCCTCTTGCTAGAGTTGAAAAAACCTACCTACAAAACCAATTACAACATAATTAAAAGGTGTAATAACTAGCTTAGACTATTAGGAACAGATGATGCTGGTATGAATAACATATATTATTCTGTAACTCTTATAAAAAGAATCTTCCAGTTGGTGTTTGTGTTATCAGCAAGAGGGTTAGTTAACATGTGATAGAATGAGTACTTAGGCAAGGTAGAATGCACAGAGCATTTTGCTACTATGAAAACAAATACCATCTATTCACAAGAGAACCAATCAGACTGTTACACAAAGCTTAATGAAAAGACTCACCACACTTGTGAATGTAAAACATTTAATTTAAAAATGTTAACACATTATATGATAGTGATTATAAAAGCACAGAGTATACTCTGTATTTACTTATTTATTTAACAAACCTATAAATTCACAATGCTTAAGACCAGTATCTTCAACATTGAAAAACCAGACATTCGGGGGCGGAGCCAAGATGGCGGATAGTGAGGACGTGCACCGTAGTTTGGGAAAATAAACTTTCATAAAAGCGGAATTACTGTAGCATCAGGAAAAGACTCAAGAAAAAAACTGCAGAGGAATCACTTCCGGATCTTGTGGAGGAAACACAGAGGACTTACAGGGAACCCACCGCGTGGAAAACCAACCGAGACAAGCCGAGCGGCAGCAGCGGGAGAGGAGGCAGAGCCACAGAATCTCGCCAGCGCGGGAACGGAGGAGGGTAAGAAAGACAAAGACCTGAGGAGTCCGAGACATTGGGGGGAGGGGGAACAGAGGCCTCTCCCTTCACTCACCAAGCAAAACAAAGAGCACCGCGATTTTACATATGTAAAGCTCAGCCAAACTCAGTATCTTTAGCGAAACTGGAGAACACATTGAGGGCTGCATAAATTCTGTGTATGGTCCCAGGGGTAGATCAAACGAATACCCACAGAGGCTAGATTTCAACTACCCTCAACTCCACTCCCAACTGAGTCAAAAAAAAAAAAAAAGAGAGAGAGAGAGAGAGAGAGAGTCCCAGCAAGGAGCAAATAATCTGGGAGAGTCGCTCTTTACACAGCCTTAAACCTCAAGAAACAAGCATAGCTCTCTGGCCACACCCATCACAGCCCCTAAGGCTCCAACAAAACAGACAGCTCACTTAGAGGCATAGTATAACGAGAGAAAAAAAAAACACCACAAATTATCTCTAACTTGCCAAGCGGGAACTGAGGAGGGCAAGAAAGACAAAGACCTGAGAAGTCCGAGACATTGGGGGGAGGGGGAACAGAGGCCTCTCCCTTCACTCACCAAGCAAAACAAAGAGCACCGCGATTTTACATATGTAAAGCTCAGCCAAACTCAGTATCTTTAGCGAAACTGGAGAACACATTGAGGGCTGCATAAATTCTGTGTATGGTCCCAGGGGTAGATCAAACGAATACCCACAGAGGCTAGATTTCAACTACCCTCAACTCCACTCCCAACTGAGTCAAAAAAAAAAAAAGAGAGAGAGAGAGAGAGAGAGAGAGAGAGTCCCAGCAAGGAGCAAATAATCTGGGAGAGTCGCTCTTTACACAGCCTTAAACCTCAAGAAACAAGCATAGCTCTCTGGCCACACCCATCACAGCCCCTAAGGCTCCAACAAAACAGACAGCTCACTTAGAGGCATAGTATAACGAGAGAAAAAAAAAAACACCACAAATTATCTCTAACTTGCCAAGCGGGAACTGAGGAGGGCAAGAAAGACAAAGACCTGAGAAGTCCGAGACATTGGGGGGAGGGGGAACAGAGGCCTCTCCCTTCACTCACCAAGCAAAACAAAGAGCACCGCGATTTTACATATGTAAAGCTCAGCCAAACTCAGTATCTTTAGCAAAACTGGAGAACACATTGAGGGCTGCATAAACTCTGTGTATAGTCCCAGGGGTAGATCAAACGAATACACACAGAGGCTAGATTTCAACTACCCCCAACCCCACTCCCAACTAAGTCAAAACAAAAAAAAAAAAGAGAGAGAGAGAGAGAGTGTCCCAGCAAGGAGCAAATAATCTGGGAGAGTCGCTCTTTACACAGCCTTAAACCTCAAGAAACAAGCATAGCTCTCTGACCACACCCATCACAGCCCCTAAGGCTCCAACAAAACAGACAGCTCACTTAGAGGCATAGTATAACGAGAGAAAAAAAACAAAAACAAAAACACCACAAATTATCTCTAACATGCCAAGCAAGAAACATAGAAGCGGAGGTACCAAGAACAAGGAAGGCACTATGACGCCCCCAAGTGAACAAGACATGCCAATGCAAGATTATGAAGATGAAGAGATAGAGCAAATGCAAGAAGCAGATTTCAAAAAATTCACAAGAACATTAAGAAGTTCTCAAAAACAAATTCTTGAACTACAGAAATCCTTGATGGACAAGATAGAAAATCTCTCCCGTGAAAATGAAATATTAAGGAGGAATCAAAATGAAATGAAACAACTAGTGGAACAGGAAATTGCGATAGTGAAAAAAAACCTCAATGAAATGAAGAACTCAATAGATCAAATGGCAAACACATTAGAGAGCCTTAAAAACAGAATGGATGAAGCAGAGGAGAGAATATCGGAATTAGAAGACAGAGAACAGGAAAGGAAACAGTCAAATCAAAGAAAAGAAGAAGAAATCAGAAATCTAAAAAATACTGTCAGGAATCTACAGGATACTATTAAAAAACCCAACATTCGGGTTCTAGGAGTTCCTGAAGGCATGGAAAGGGAGAAAGGATTAGAAGGCCTTTTTAGTGAGATACTAGCAGAAAATTTCCCAAGTTTGGAGAAGGACAGAGACATCCTAGTACAGGAAGCTCAGAGAACCCCTAATAAACATGATCAAAAGAGATCCTCACCACGACACGTCGTAATCAAACTCACCACAGTGAAACACAAAGAAAAGATCCTAAAATGTGCAAGAGAGAAACGACAGATTACTCTCAGAGGATCTCCAATTAGACTTACAGCTGATTTCTCATCAGAAACCCTACAAGCCAGGAGAGAATGGCGAGATATAGCCCAGGTACTAAGAGAGAAAAACTGCCAGCCCAGAATATTATATCCTGCAAAGCTCTCATTTGTGAATGAAGGCGAAATAAAGACCTTCCACAGCAAACAGAAATTGAAAGAATTTGTCGCCACTCGTCCAGCCCTGCAAAAGATGCTTAAAGACGTGTTACATACAGAAACACAGAATCACGGTCACCAATATGAAAGAAGGTAAAGGAAGGAAACCTCAGAGCAAAAGATCACAGGAATCTCAAACCAGATTAGAAAATATCTTTGGTAAATGGCAGGGCAAAGTTACTCCTTCTCAATAGTCACATTGAATGTTAATGGCTTGAATTGTCCAGTTAAAAGACACCGATTGGCTGATTGGATTAAGGAACAAAACCCATCTTTTTGCTGCTTACAAGAAACCCATCTATCCAACAATGATCCATACAAGCTGAGAGTGAAAGGCTGGAAAAAGATATATCACGCCAACAGAAATGAAAAGAGAGCGGGCGTAGCCATCTTAATATCGGACAACATAAACTTTACTACAAAAACTGTTAGGAGAGACAAAGAGGGGCACTATATAATGATTAAGGGATCCATTCAACAAGAAGATATAACGATTATCAATGTATATGCACCTAATTACAGGGCACCAGCTTATTTAAAAGACTTGTTAAGGGACTTAAAGGGAGACTTAGACCCCAATACAATAGTACTGGGGGACTTCAATACTCCACTCTCAGAGATAGACAGATCAACAGGACAGAAGATCAACAAGGAGACAGTAGATTTAAATGACACTATAGCCCAAATGGATCTAACAGACATCTACAGAACATTTAATCCTACTACTAAGGACTTTACATTCTTCTCAGCAGTACATGGAACCCTCTCTAGGATTGACCACATACTAGGCCATAAAGCAAGTCTCAGCAAATTCAAAAGAATTAGAATCATACCATGCAGCTTCTCAGACCACAAAGGAATGAAATTGGAAATTGGCAACTCAGGAATCCCTAAAGCTCGTGTAAACACATGGAGATTGAACAATATGCTCCTGAATGAACAACGGGTCATAGAAGAAATTAAAAGAGAAATCAAAAATTTTCTGGAAGTAAATGAGGATAACAGCACAACATACCAAAACCTATGGGATACAACAAAAGCAGTGTTAAGAGGAAAGTTTATATCAATAGGTGCCTACATCAAGAAATTGGAAAGGCACCAAATAGATGAGCTTTCAAGTCATCTCAAGGATCTAGAAAATCTGCAGCAAACCAAACCCAAACCCAGCAGGAGAAGAGAAATAATTAAAATCAGAGAAGAAATCAACAGGATTGAATCCAAAAAAACATTACAAAAAATCAGCCAAACGAGGAGCTGGTTTTTTGAAAAAATAAACAAAATTGACACCCCATTGGCCCAACTCACTAAAAAAAGAAGAGAAAAGACCCAAATCAATAGGATCAGAGATGAAATGGGAAACATAACAACAGACGCCACAGAAATAAAAAGAATCATCAGAAATTACTACAAGGACTTGTATGCCAGCAAACAGGGAAATCTATCAGAAATGGACAGATTCTTGGACACATGCAACCTCCCTAAATTGAGCCAGGAAGACATAGAAAACCTAAACAGACCAATAACTGACACAGAAATTGAAACAGTAATAAAGGCCCTCCCAACAAAGAAAAGCCCAGGGCCAGATGGATTCACTGCTGAGTTCTACCAGACATTTAGAGAAGAACTAACTCCAATTCTTCTCAAACTATTCAGAGCAATCGAAAAAGAGGGAATCCTCCCAAATTCCTTCTATGAAGCCACCATCACCTTAATTCCTAAGCCAGAAAGAGACGCAACATTGAAAGAGAATTACAGACCAATATCCCTGATGAACATAGATGCAAAAATCCTAAATAAAATTCTGGCCAATAGAATGCAACAACACATCAGAAAGATCATCCACCCAGACCAAGTGGGATTCATCCCCGGTATGCAGGGATGGTTCAACATTCGCAAAACAATCAACGTAATACACTACATTAACAGACTGCAGAAGAAAAACCATATGATTCTCTCAATAGACGCAGAGAAAGCATTTGATAAAATACAACACCCTTTCATGATGAAAACTCTAAGCAAACTGGGTATGGAAGGAACATTCCTTAATACAATCAAAGCAATATATGAAAAGCCCACGGCCAACATCCTATTGAATGGGGAAAAGTTGGAAGCATTTCCACTGAAATCTGGTACCAGACAGGGATGCCCTCTCTCACCACTGCTATTCAATATAGTTCTGGAAGTTTTGGCCAGAGCTATTAGGCAAGAAAAAGAAATTAAAGGGATACAAATCGGGAAGGACGAACTCAAACTATCCCTCTTTGCAGATGATATGATTCTTTATTTAGGGGACCCAAAGAACTCTACTAAGAGACTGCTGGAACTCATCGAAGAGTTTGGCAAAGTAGCAGGATATAAAATCAATGCACAAAAATCAACAGCCTTTGTATACACAGGCAATGCCACGGCTGAGGAAGAACTTCTAAAATCAATGCCATTCACAATAGCTACAAAAACAATCAAATACCTTGGAATAAACTTAACCAAAGACGTTAAAGATCTCTACGATGAAAACTACAAAACCTTACAGAAAGAAATAGAAGAGGATACCAAAAAATGGAGAAATCTTCCATGCTCATGGATTGGAAGAATCAATATCATCAAAATGTCTATTCTCCCAAAAGCAATTTATACATTCAATGCAATACCCATCAAGATCCCGAAGACCTTCTTCTCAGATATAGAAAAAATGATGCTGAAATTCATATGGAGACACAGAAGACCTCGAATAGCCAAAGCAATCCTGTACAACAAAAACAAAGCCGGAGGAATCACAATACCTGATTTTAGGACATACTACAGGGCAGTTGTTATCAAAACAGCATGGTACTGGTACAGAAACAGATGGATAGACCAATGGAACAGAATAGAAACACCAGAAATCAATCCAAACATCTACAGCCAACTTATATTTGACCAAAGATCCAAATTTAATCCCTGGAATAAGGACAGTCTATTCAATAAATGGTGCTGGGAAAATTGGATTTCCACATGCAGAAGCTTGAAGCAAGACCCATACCTATCACCTTACACAAAAATTCACTCAACATGGATTAAAGACTTAAATCTACGACCCGAAACCATCAAATTATTAGAGAGCATTGGAGAAACCCTGCAAGATATAGGCACAGGCAAAGACTTCCTGGAAAATACTCCAACAGCACAGGCAGTCAAAACCAAAATTAACATTTGGGATTGCATCAAATTGAGAAGTTTCTGTACTTCAAAAGAAACAGTCAGGAAAGTGAAGAGGCAACCAACAGAATGGGAAAAAATATTCGCAAACTATACTACAGATAAAGGATTGATAACCAGAATCTACAAAGGAATCAAGAAAATCCACAACAACAAAACAAACAACCCACTTAAGAAATGGGCCAAGGACCTCAATAGACATTTTTCGAAAGAGGAAACCCAAATGGCCAACAGACACATGAAAAAATGTTCAAGATCACTAGCAATCAGAGAAATGCAAATCAAAACCACAATGAGGTTCCATCTCACCCCGGTGAGAATAGCTCACATTCAGAAATCTACCAACAACAGATGCTGGAGAGGATGTGGGGAAAAAGGGACACTAACCCACTGTTGGTGGGAATGCAAACTGGTTAAGCCACTATGGAAGTCTGTCTGGAGATTCCTCAGAAACCTGAACATAACCCTACCATACAACCCAGCCATCCCACTCCTTGGAATTTACCCAAAGGAATTTAATTTGACAAATAAAAAAGCCATCTGCACATTAATGTTTATTGCAGCTCAATTCACAATAGCTAAGACCTGGAACCAACCCAAATGCCCATCAACAGTAGACTGGATAAAGAAATTATGGGACATGTACTCCATAGAATACTATACAGCAGTAAGAAACAATGAAACCCAGTCATTTGCAACAAGATGGAGCAATCTGGAAAACATCATGCTGAGTGAATTAAGCCAGTCCCAAAGAGAAAAATATCATTTGTTTTCCCTGATCGATGACAACTGAGCGCCAAAGAGGAAACCTGTTAAGTGAAATGGACACTATAAGCAACAATGAACTGATCAGCTCCTATCCTGACTTTAGATGTACAATGTAATACTTTATCCATTTTAGTATTTGTTGTTGTTGTTGTTGTTGTTCTAGTACTATTGGTTGAACTCAGTAATTAACACACAATTATTCTCAGGTGTTTAAATTTTAACTGAAAAGTGATCCCTGTTAAATCTAAGAGTGGAAAAAGAGAGGGAGGAGATGAACAATTTGGAACATGCTCAATCGGACTGGCCGCAAATGGTGGAGTTAGAAATGTGCAGGGGATTCCAACACAATTCCATCAAGATAGCATGTACCAATGCCATCGCACTAGTCCAAGTGATCAATTTCAGCTCACAATTGATAGCTCTGATAGGTCTAAGAGTCAAAGAGATCACACAAACAAGACAAGTATCTGCTAATACTAACTGATAGAATCAAAAAGGGAGAGAAAGATCCAACATGGGAAGTGGGATACACAGCAGACTCATAGGATGGCAGATGTCCTAAACATCACTCCGGCCTCAGAATCAGCCCTCAAGGCATTCAGATCTGGCTGAAGAGCCCATGAGAGTATAGCAGGCATGGAAAGCCAAGATATCATGGGAAAAAAAAAAGACCTAAATGAATGATCTCTGTGAGTGAGATCCCAGTGGAAAGAACGGGGCCATCAAAAAAGGAGATACCCTTCTCCGAAGGGAGGAGAGAACCTCCACTTTGACTATGACCCTATCGGAATAAGACCAAAGTCAGCGAACTCTAAAGGCTTCCATAGCCCTGGCAACTCATGACTAGAGCCTAGGGAGATTACTGACGCCATGAACAGGAGTGTCAAATTGTTAAGTCAGCAACAGGAGTCACTGTGTACTTACACCCCATGTGGGATCTGTCCCTAATGTGTCGTCTAAAGCCAAGTGATGCTATGACTGGTACTGAAACAGTATTTTTATACTTTGCGTTTCTGTGTGGGCGCAGACTGATGAGGTCTTTGCTAATTATATACTGAAGTGATCTTCTGTATATAAAGAGAATTGGAAATGAAAAAAAAAAAAAAACAACCTGGTGTTAAAATGGAAACGGCATAGAAAATTAATTATTTTGAAAAAAAAATTATGTGGGATCTCTGTCTTTAATGTGCTGTACATTGCTATTTAATGTTATAATTAGTAATCCAATGGTAGTTTTTTCACTCGATGTTGCTATGGGGGCAAAATGTTGAAACCTTTACCTAATATATACTAAATTGATCTTCTGTATACAAAGAGAATTGAAAATGAATCTTTACATGAATGGAAGGGGAGGGGGAGCGGGAGGGGGGAGGGTTGTGGGCGGGAGGGAAGTTGTGGGAGGGGGGAAGCCATTGTAACCCACAAGCTATACTTTGGAAATTTATATTCATTAAATAAAAGTTTAATTAAAAATAAAAAAAAAAGAATGAAAAAAAAAAAAAGAAAAACCAGACATTCTGTCATAGTGATATATCATCAGATTTAACAGCCCAAATTATTAAACACTTGATCAAAGTCATAACAAGTTTTATTAGAAAAGGATACTGTACAGCTTTATTTATCAATTCCAGCAGCTAATAGCCACCCACAATGTCATTAACATACAGAAATATTCATCATGTGGAGCAGGAAATATGTATGCCTAATGCATAGTAATAACTTGTCACTCCTGAGCAACAGCTCTGAACACTTTTCACATTCATCCTGAGTGAAAAATGGAATTACTTTTCACAATACAAATACAACACATTATAAAAAATCTGCTGCAAAAAGTTATAATTAATTAAAATGTTTTACAGATTTTACTATAAAATGTCATGAAAAAACTACCTACACTGAAACTCTCTCTCCATATCTAGTGAGCCAATCCAATGTCTTTTTGACATAAGCTGACTCTCTTAGTATGGATGGAACACAGGTTAGTATTTCCAAACAAACCCATCAGGTATGCATCCTGGTCTCCTGAAGCATACAACTCTGAAATCTGTGCTATAAAATTTCAGGTCAGTCAAGAAATCCTGGACAATCTCTCACCAACTTTGGCAAAGGCAGCTTTCAGATGAATAACTTAGCTGATTTCTGTAACAATTTATCTCTTGAAGTGCCAGAGTCCCACGTCCATATCAATGAGGTTTCTTCACCCTATTAGTAGAGGGAAAACTTCCTGGCAGCTATAGTTTGCAGTTATCTGCAGGGGGCTTTCCTACCAGTGCACTTATAAACAGTTTTATTGGTTTTATCTATGTTCTTTTAACTAACACCAAAATCTCAGGCTGCTTCTAGGACTACCATAGCATTTCTGCTGCCCAGGGAAGTGCCACAGTCACCAAATAAAGAAAAGACAAGCTCCCAATGAACACAACCTCACTGCATTCAAAATGTGTTGTTTTGATGAGTGTATACATTCTGGATTGATCAGCTCAGGAAAATTATCATATCTATTAGTTCTTGTACTTTTAAAAGCAATTCTTTTTAAGAAGCTATTTGTTTACTTATTTATTTGAAAGTTGCAGTTACAGTGTGAGGGAGGGAGGAAGGGGGGGGAGAGAGCAAGAATGAGAGAGATCTTGCATTCACTGGCTCAATCTCCAAATGGCTGCACTTACCAGGGCTGGGCCAGGCCAAATCTAGGAACCAGGAATTTTATCTGGGCCTCCCACATGGGTACAGGGGTCCACACACTTGGACTATCCTCCACTGATTTCCTAGGAACCCTAGCATTTGGCTGGGTCAGAAGTGGAACAGCTGCATTCTAACCAGTGCTGCCTTTAATGGTATATAGATGAAGATTGTATCCAAGGATGGTTTCAAACATACAGGCTAGGAATTTCAGTCCGTGTGTTAGAGTGGTTAAGTTGCAATGTTGAATGTTCATGTATAAGATAAAGACTTATGCCCACCCAGACTCCTAAGGCCAGTCAAGGACCCTTGAGTACTCTGTTCTGGAATGTTTCTGAATAACATTTAAGAAAGAACTCAATGCTAGACTAAGACCTGTATGTTCTTGTCCCAAAATAAAGTCTCCTTAGATAAATAAAAACATACACATATAGCTAATAATGGTCCCAATATATATTGCATAGATAGGTGAATGGGTCTGACACAGTGAAACATAGAAATAAGTATTGCAAATAATCATATTTATTTATATATAAAGTCATTTGTATCTAAAGAATGTGCAGTCTCTTGCCATAGGGAATACAGGAAATCCATGAATGACATTTTGTAAGTGTGTCATGCATTGACATATGCATTATTGAAAAAAATGTAAAATATTTACAAATCTCTAAAACAAGAATATAAAAATAGAAGCATACACACAAAAATTACAGAGCAACAACACAAACAAATAATATGTAATATCTATGATAAGCATCTTTTTTCATTCAGGAAATTGTTTTATGGGTCCTGTTTCCCTCTACTGAGCGCCATTGAGGTAGAGAATAACTAGGGTGGGGGTCATTTGTTGTCAGTTCCAGCTGTGACCTGGCTGACAAGACACTCTATGACCCAATCTCTTACCCAAGTCCCATATGGAGATAGTGGAGTTTGTGAACCACTCAGCTGAATCAATAGTAAATCCTTATCCCCCTCCACAGATTCTAGTAAAACTAGTTTTTTGTTTTCTGTTTTTGCGTGAGCCCTAACTTCACATTTCTTTTATATACCCTTATCTTGACATAGAGTCATAAAATCACGCACCCAAGGATTCCCTTCCATGATTAGTTTTTCAGCACAAATCCAGTTGTAAAATGATCTTATAATTCAGATAGCCATTTTATGGTCAAGTTCCCAAATTCAAGGGGGCCCCGGGGCCAAGCATTGTGGCAGAAATATAACCTTCTTCTTTTATCATAGGTTCATAAGTAATGATAGACCAAATTCTCTAGAATGCAGTCAAACAGCTGTATTCAGGGATAGAGTTATCATTTATCACAATGGCAAACTCATAAAAAACAAACAGGACAATTAATGAAAAAAAGCACTAAAAAGACTAATACTGGGAATGAAACCAATGCTTGATTATCATATCCTAGTTAATTGTAAGCCAAGTAATATGAGTAACCTGGCCCTCTGGTGATGAAAATAACTACATCCAACCAGAAGTCCTTCAAGGAGACAGAAAAAGGCAATTGCTTTTTATGGATCAGTCACTTCCACTGCACTTACTGTAAACACATTAAAGCTACATGGGCCTGACCTAGAACTTGCTGTTAGTTAAGAACACCAGGAATGGGTAGCTAAATGAATCTCTGGGTGTTTCTTTACCCACAGTTTGCAGAAGATCACAGTTTCCTGTAGAGACTTGATGGTTTCTGTCTGAAAAAATCTATATGCCTGTGTCAGGTTTTGCATGTTTCCTTGGACTATTTTATAGATATTTTATATAGCTAGATACACATTAACTACATAGTTCTATTTTGGGGATTTAAAAGCTATTTTTACCCATATGATTTATTTGAAAGTAAGACGTGTACTTATCCATATGTACCTATACATAATATAGGTACATATATAGGTACTTATGGGTGTCTTACATAGTATGAATAACCTCATATCCCTGATTCAGAAACATATGTTTGAATAAATTTGTATATTTCATGGACTCCTCTGCATATTTACATTTTATGTATAAATTTATGGTACTTCCATTTATATAAATTTACCAGCATATACAAATATATGCATATCTATAAGTTGTACACTTACTTATTTATAATTATTTACGTATGAGTTTACACAGTGTGACCATTTTATAGCAAAAGCCCATGCAGGTCTCTCATTAAATCTGAAGCTGTAGGATTGTAGACAAAAGGACCTTTAGAATAAGTCCTCTGCCTATGTGTCTAATTCTTTGTCTTGGGTGTGCACATCAGCATCCTAACACTGATGGAGGATTCAAAATGGTCATATAGAGAAAACTAATGTCTACCTCTTCATCTAGTGGAGAAACTCCAAAGCAGCTGTTTGAACAGATGAATTCCTGAGGAAGATCACCTAAATATAGTAATAAAACTATAGAAATACAGTAGGACTGAGAGTAGTCACAGCAAAACACAAAGAACAGGAAGAGAATGAAGTGAAACTGCAGTGTCTGTAGCCCTTGGCCATGGGACTGGGGAATCTCAGTTGCAGGGGGAAAGGATGATTGGGACAAGATAAGTGGAGCTCATTTGTGTGAATCCCTGACATGAGCATCCCTCCTTAGATTAAAATCCAGTCACTGTAGTCACGTAGTTAGGTAAGGAAGGCCTCCTGAAAAACTCACAGCTCCTTTATTTCAGAGAAGGAATTTTCATTGGCCCTTCCCCCAGCTCTCAGAGCAAGGCAGTATTATTGAGGCACCACCTTGAGAGGAGTCACTGTTATTATCCATGCTGTGCTGGAAGACAGCAGCCCTCCCCTATCCCCTTCCCATGGCCTCCAAGGTCATTCCTCTATTCTAGCAAGGCCAACTGAGCCCAACATGTCCAACTGTGACCAACAGAACAACAGTGCTTCCAGCACCCTAACCTATACAGTGATATGCAGTGCTTCAGACAGTGTGGGGCAGAATATCTAAGAAAGGCAGGCTCTGAGACTCTGGAAGTAGAGAAGCCTGCTCCCTCAGACCTGGGCTCCATCTCCTTCCACTGATTCCTTCCCACGGCCACTTCATGTTCTTGCTAAAACCAGGAATTTGATCAGGGTTCTCATGTATGGATCCTCATAGCTCTCTGCACACTGAAGTCTGATCTGGTGGCAAGAGTTCAGTGTACAATAGGGAATTGTCAGTGCTGTGAATGGTGTGCACAGCTGGGTGCTCATCCATGGCATTGTGTGCTTACTCTGAACAGTGAAGCAGCCTATTCCTATTGGTATGGTCAGTGGCTTGAGAATAAACTCCACATGTATCACCTCCAGCAGCCCTCTCAATTGATAGTAAACTGGGATGCTGCCCCTTCCTCTTTTGGGTGTCACTTTGTAGCCCTGCCTCTCATGTAATGACTGGAGTTCTCTGCCTTATGCAGAGAACTCATGTTCACATTCAGTTACCCACTGCATGTCCTTGTTGCCCTGGATTATGCCTTCTGTGCCTTTAATTCCTTGTTATCTGGGATTTGAAAGTTGGCTCTCCAGACCATGATTAACACAGCTTATCACTACAGTTTGCTAGGTTCTATAACCCACTTTCTGTACTCTGCCAGGCACAACACAGCACAAGTAAGGCCTGCCACCAACACCTTAGACATTCTTCACACCAGTCCCCCCTCATGAGACAGTGTGGCATCTATGTAACATGGGTCTTAGTGACAGCACTGAGACACAGAAACAACCAAGAATACTATATAACAACAATCAACTGTAGCAAATAAAGGCATAAGGAGATTATACCACAAAATCTACCAAGAACTAAAGTTAAAACAGTGTACCAAATCAATACTTAGAGACACATCTCCAGGAAAAGCCTTCAACCAGCAAAATACATTCTCTAAAAGCAATGGAAACAACAACGCCCCAGATACATAAAAATCAATGTAGAAACACAAGGGTCATATCCTGCTGCAGTAGCCAACCCTGTGTAAAAATGACTATCAGGGGCCAGCACTGTAGTGTAGAAGGTAAAGCCACTGCCTCCAGGGCTGGCATCCCATCTGGGCCCCGGTTTGGGTCCCAGCTGCTCCATTTCTGATCCAGCTCCCTGCTATGGCCTGGGAAAGCAGTAGAAGAAAAATGTTCAGATCAGGATTCAGATTTAAGTCTGTCCTATGCCAGCAATATGCTCTATTGATTACTTCATTTATGTAGTCTGTTTTGAAATCAACTTTATTTTTTTAAGGTTGTTTTGGTTGTTCTTGGATTACTTTGCCAATTTCTGTAAAAAAATCTTAACAGATTTTAAAGATACTGTATTGAGTCTATAGATTAATATCATCTTAACAATGTTAAGTGTGTAAATCCATAAACATGGTCTTCATTATTTATTTATTTAGTTCTTCATTAACGTTTTTTCAGAAATATCCTGCAGTGTTCATTATTTTTCTTGTACTTTTAATTCCTAATATAACTCATTTGGTGTTCTACTAAATCCAATTGTTTTAATTCCATATTTCAGAAATTTCATTGCTAATATATGGAGATGAAATTCATTTTTGTATCCTCACTGAAACTTATGACACGTAGTTTTAGGAGATATTTCCCAATCTGAATGTCTTTCATTTTCTTGCTCTATTGTGTTGGATAGTACTTTCAATATAAAGTTGAATAAAGGTAGTGAGGGCAAATATTCTTGTCAAATTTCAGACTATACAAGATAACTACTCAGTGTTTCAGCATGGAAACTTAATATTGGCTTGAGGGGAGGGGGTTGTTGTTTCTGTTTTGCTTTGTTTTGTTTTTGGTATCCCTCATCAGATTGAGGAAGCCCCTTTTTATTTGTCATGAATACAACATTTTTTATTATGAAGGATATTAAATTTTGATAAATACTTTTGTGAATCAATTAAGATAGCCATAGATCTTTTCAAAATCATTTTTATATCTATATGGTGTATTCCATTTTCAGATTTTAAATCATGACCTGAATGTAAATCCCGTGTAATGTACAATTCTCATTGTATATTGCTAGGTTTCATTTGCTAGCTGTATTTAAGATTCTTTAATCTATATTCAAAAGAGATGTTGATCTAAATTTACTTATGAATTTTTGTCAAATTTTGACATTAAAGAAATGTTGGCATCATCCAATAAAGTTAGAAAATATTCCCTTCTTTGGGCCAGCTCTGTGGTTTAGTGGATAAAGCCACTGTCTACTGTGTCAGCATCCCATATGGGCACAGGTTCAAGTCCCGGCTGCCCCACCTCTAAACAAGCTCCTTGCTAATGAGACAGGGAAAGCCGTGAAAGATGATACAAGTTTTTGGGCCCCTGCACCCACATGGGTGACCTGGAAGAAGCTCCTGGCTTCTGTCTTCATATTGGCTTAACTCTGGCCATTGTGTCCAGCAAATGGAAGGCTTTTCTCTCTCTCTCTCTCTCTCTCTCTCTCTCTCTCTCTCTCTCTCCCTCTCTCTCTCTCTCTCTTTCTCTTACTGCCTCTCTCTGTAACTCAGTCTTTCAAATAACTAACTAAATAGATAAATCTGAAAAAAAATGAAAATGTTCCCTTCTCTCTGATCTTCTTTATTTTATAGAAACTTAATTATGCTTACATATGGAAATCTTTCTCCTATGAAGTTTTACTTCTTCTTCACCATGTTGACACTATTCTTGCTATATTCTTAATAGTTCTATTCATATTACTAACCCCAAAATACATTGTTAAGTCTATTTGTGCATTATGTGTATATTAAACATAATAAGAACAATTATGTTTAGAGTTTGTTACATTAGACTTATTACTCATGATTTTTGTCTTCTATATGTATTCATTAGATTCAAGTTACCACCTGATGTCCTTTTCCTAGTCAAATAAAGCTTTACTCCTGCCCTCCTTCCTAAGACTGTTATTGTTGAATAGATCACATTTCTGTTCTGGTCGAACAATGCAATTAAATACATGATATTTTAGACAACTGTATTTAAAGCATCAGTAAAGAGATGAGATGGAAACAAATGTGGTTTTATACTTTAATAACAAAATTTATTATAATTTATAATTTAACTATAGTTAAATAATTCAGGCAGAGATAATTTTTGAATGATTCATTCTGACTTCAAGAAGGCATTTGTTTTTTATTCATTTGAAAGGCAGAGTTCCAGAGAGGCAGAGGGAGAGAGAGAGAGAGAAAGAGAGAGAGGTCTTCCATCCACCAGTCCACTCCCCAGATGGCTGCAATGGGCAGAGTTGGGCCAATCAAAAGCCAGGAGTCAGGAGCCAGGGGCTTATTCTGGGTCTCCCATGTGGATGGATGCAGGCATATAAGGACTTGGACCATCTTCCACCACATTCTCAGACACGTCAACAGGGAGGGTGATCAGAAGTGGAGTAGCTGAGATTGAAACTGGCTGCCCACATGGGATGACAGCACTGCAGGCAGTGGCTTTACTTGCTACACCACAGCCTTGGAATCACACACTTCTAGCTTTTTTCCATTGATTCTTTTTAAGTTGGCTGGCCTATAACCCAGCACATTGTTCTTAACTAAGAACTATTTTTAGGGACGATATTTTGGTACCATGGGTTAAGTCATTGTTTGCAATTCTGATACCCCATATCAAAGTGCTAGTTTATGCCCCTACTGCTCACTAATAAGTAAATTAATAAAAGTTAAAACAATAAATTACTTATCAGATTGTAGAAAATCTAGAAGTATGACAAAACATGTTTTTGGCCAATTTGCGAACAGATATATACAATCTTTTATATTGCTAGTAATGCAAACCAGAACAAACCTGGATGGGTAATTTGGTAAATGGTAATAATGCTTTATATATATTTCTGCCCACATTAGAGAGTGTTTCAATAGCTATGGGACATACAGTAAAGTACTGTGCAGCAGCATAAAGAATAAAGGTATTTTGTGTATATATGTATATGTATATACACACAATATTATATATAACAATATATAACATGTACAATATATAATTTATTTATAATATAATATATTATAATATTATATATTACAATCTATAACATAATCTATAACATATAATCTATAACATATATTATATATATAATCTATCGCTGTCTATACTTTTCAAAAAAGTTCTATAAAAATAAGGACAATAACTGACATATAAGGTGATTTTCAGGATTTATTGCTAAATACAGAAAATTTATTGCAAAAGATTATCCATAATGCACTTGTTTTCATTAAGAAATCAAAGGGGAGCAGTTGGTTAGCTTAGCAGTTAAGACAATAATTATGATGCCTTCAACCCATATCTGAGTACCAGGGTTTGATATCAGAGACATCATCCAAGTTTGGTTTATTCCCTAAATATCCATAAAAACCAGAGCTGACCCAGGACAAAATCTGGTGTGAGGAACTCATCCAGGCCTTCCATGTGGGTGGTAAGGACCCAAATAATTAATTTGTCCCCTGATGTTTCACAGGGTACAATTATTAGGAAGCTAGACTCAGGAATACAACCAGGACTAAATTTTTAAACACTCTAATATGGGATCAAGGTATCATAAAGGCATCCTAATTGCTAAACACAATACCTGCTCCAAAGTTTCTTTCTTTCAAAAACATAAGGAAAATTAATGAATTCTTATCCAGAATAACAGTGAAAAATGTGTGAAAAATGAAAAAAAAAATCATAGTGAAAAGGGAGACATTACAACTGATGCTACAGGGATACAAAAGATCATAAGAGAATATCATAAATGAATATAAACCAACAAAATTGATAATCTAGAGGGAATGGGTGTACCTCTAGGAACATGCAGCCTAACAAAGCTGAGTCAGAATGAAATAGAGAACATGAACAGAACACCACCCTTGTAAGAGACTAAACAAACAATAAGACTAAAGTAAATCTAGAACCTGTACACTCTGTACTGGATTCTATAAAATATGTAAATAAGAAATTATAACAATCCTGTAATTTTTCTGAAAGAGCCAGAGTAGAACGTAATTACACATTCACTTTTTGAGATCAGCTATTCTGATTCAAAGGCCAAGTGACAGGGCTGACATTTCCAGGTAGTAAGTTAAGCCCACACTAGCTGTGCAGGCATTACTAAGAGAAGAAAGCTGCAGGCCAGCTTCACTGACACAGATGGAACATTTTTTACAAAGGCTGAACAAATTCAACAGCACGTTAAAAAACATGCTCAAATCAGATTTTCAGAAACGCAACAATTACTCACCATCTGTAAATCAATTAACATAAACATTAACATAGTAAAGAGCAACACACATGATTACCTCAATAAATGCACAAAATACATTTGACAGGATTAATTTTACTCATAAGAACTTCTTTAAAAATAGCTGCAGAAGGAACTTGACAGATTCTGCTAGCTTCACCTCCTCCATCTCTGGACACCCATTCCCACACACTGACAATTTCATGGCTTCTGAGTCCTCTTGCTTCCGCTTCACAGAGCAAGGGACCCTGAGCCACTCCAGAGTGCCCTGTGCAATTGTCTGGATACTTCTGTTATATGAAGATCTAGCATGGTTACATATGGAGGCCCCAGCACACTTGATTGTAGTTTAAAAACTCAGTGACAATTTGTAACATCCCAGCTGCTGTAGTCAATGCACAACCACCTTCACAAAGTGGGGAGTAGTCAATAAGAGTTGTGCCAGGTCACAGGAGTCAGCTACCATGGCTCAGGTCTGAAGCAGGCTCCTCCAAAGATGGATTCTTCTGACTGTGGGGAGCTCTTCAGTTCTATGTTCCTGCAGGGATATTCTTATGCAGAGTTTGCAATGCATTTGCAGAAATTCTGCTTCAGGTGTGTTACAATGTACTGGCCATAAATATTTTCTAATTAATTATATTGGTGCACATATATTGGCGCTTTAGGAATTGCTTAATCATAAGATATGATATTCAGCTTTAACAGATATTGTCAACAGTTTCCCAAATGAGTTTCACCAATTTACGCTCCTATTAGCAGCATTGGGTTATTCCAGTTGCTTCATCCTTACTATTTCCATGATTATTTTGTATGCACCTGCTGTCTAATTTTTCTGTTGCCATATTTGTGTTATTTTCCATACAATCTAAAAATACAGAAGTTTGCATAGGCAACAATTGAAATGTTAATGCCATTTTAAATTTTTTCACTTAAAAATATAAACTAGAGGTTATTGCTCGGTAGTTTAAATGTTCCTTGTTTCTTACTTATGTCTTTGAATTAGCAGAAACTCCTAATTTTAATAAAATTCAGTTTATTGATACTTTCTGTTTAAAAAAAACTTAGTATTCTGTATAACCTTTTACAAAGTTGTAGCCCTCTGTGCAAGATGTACTAAGTAATTTTCTCGAACACTGCTGTTCAATAGAACTTTCTGACATTGGAAATTTTCATAAATAAGATTTAATGTTCAAATATGGCTAGTGAAATGGAGGGATTTTATTTCAAACACTGATAATTTTAATTAATTTAAGCTTAAATTTAGATAGATACATTTGGTTACTGCCTGCTGTAGGTTTAGAACCTTTCTTGTTTTAATTTACACAGTTAGATATTCGATCCCTTAAATAGGTTTTTTTTTTTTTTTTTTTGGACAGGCAGAGTGGACAGTGAGAGAGAGAGAGAAAGGTCTTCCTTTACCGTTGGTTTTCCCTCCATTGGCCACCGTGGCCCGTGTGCTGTACTGATACAAAGGCAGGAGCCAGGTGCTTCTCCTGGTCTCCCATGCAGGTGCAGGGCCCAAGCACTTGGGCCATCCTCCACTGCACTCCTGGGCCACAGCAGAGAGCTGGCCTGGAAGAGGGACAACTGGGACAGAATCCGGCACACCGACCGGGACTAGAACCCGTTGTGCCGGTGCCACAGGTGGAGATTAGCCTATTGAGCCACGGTGCCAGCCTCCTTAAATAGCTTTTTGAATATTGTATAACATAGGAGTCAGTATTGATTTTCCCATTTTTACATCTAGTTGAATTTTCCATATATACATCATTATTTAATAAAAAGACTACCGTTATTTCACTATGTACTGTAAGTGACATCTGTGTTACAAAGGAAGTGACCATATACATTTTCTCTGCTTCTCAGCTACTGTATTCCTTAGGTCCATGTGTCTATTTTAGTACCAACTGCATTCTCTGTTAACTACAGCAACTTTCAATCTGAAATCACTTGCACTTGTGTAAGGTCACTAATTTTCTTCTTCTGCTTCCTGGTTATCATAGGTATTTTGTACCTTTGTACTGTAGAAATAACTTGTCATTTTTTCTCAAAATTCCTTTTCTGATTTTAATTGGCACTATATTGAATCTGTAGAAAATCTTGGTTTTAACTACAATGTTTTAATTGCATTTTATTGAATGTATAACATGGGCTTTACTGACATATTGCTAATATTCTTCCATTTATTATATTCATTATTTTCTCTCAATTATTAAATATGCTTGCAGGAGAATGTTGTAGAAATATTGTAAGATTTCATTAGCTATCATATTTAGTACTACTTTTTAAAATTTTTATTTATTTATTTATTTATTTTATTATTTGACAGGTAGAATTATATTCAGTGATAGAGAGAGACAGAGAGAAATGTCTTCCTTCCATTGGTCGACTCCCCAAATGGCTACTATGGCTGGTGTTGTGCTGATCCAAATCCAGGAGCCGGGTGCTTCCTCCCAGTCTCCCCAAAGGGTACAGGGACCCAAGCACCTGGACCATCCTCCGCTGCCCTTCTGGGCCACAGCAGAGAGCTGGACTGGAAGAGGAGCAACTGGTACTAGTACCCGACACCCCAACTGGGACTAGAACCCGGGGTGCTGGCGCTTCAGGCAGAGGAGTAGCCTAGTGAGCCACGGCACCGGCCTATTTAGTACTACTTTAAAAGGAATTTTTAAATATTTATTATTTCAAATATCTGAAAGACAGAGACAGATCTTCTATCTGTTGATTCACTCCTAAACTGCCTGCAACAGGCTAACCTCAGAAGACTGTAACTCATTTTGGGTCTCTCACATTGGTGATAGGGACCCATATACTTGATCCATCAACACTGCCTCCCAAGGCACATGTTAGCAGGCACCTGGAATTAGAAAAGGAGCTGGAATCTGAATCCATACACTTGGATATAGTGTATGGGTATCATAACTACACCACTAAATCTCTCTTCATTATTTGGCAATATAATCATAAAATTTGTATTGTAGGCATATAGAAATAAAATTGAGTTTTTATTAATTTGTATCCATGGTACCTGCTAAACTTCCTTAAAATATTTTAGCTTATTATTTTATTTTTAAAAGATTTTATTTATTTATTTGAGAGGTAGAGTTACAGATAGTGAGAGGGAGAGACAGAGAGAGGTCTTCCGTCCTTTGGTTCACTCCCCAGATGGCCTCAATGACCAGAGCTGTGCCGATCTGAAGCCAGGAGCCAGGTGCCTCTTCCTGGTCTCCCATGTGGGTGCAGGGGGCCAAGGACTTGGGCCATCTTCTACTTTATCCCCAGGCCACAGAAGAGAGCTGGATCTTAAGAGGATCAGCTGAGACTAGAACAGGCACACATACGGGATGCTGGCACTGCAGGTGGAGAATTAACCTACTGCACTACTGTGCCGGCTGTTAGCTTATTATTTTAGATTTGCTACATATACTGTCATGACATATCCACATGATTTTAATTTAACTATCGTTGTTTTTACTTTCTTACCATATATTTTCTTTGTTAAGGGCTCTGTATTGTAATATAGAATAATGATAATGGGTAGTCATGTAATATTCTTGGCTTTAGAGAGGATTTTTTAAATATTTAAAATAAAATATTAGGTTAGGTTTTCTTCAAAGTTATTTTACAACATTAGGGATCCCTGTCCTATTCTAGTTACTAAAGACTTTTTTTTCAATTTATCATGTTTTTCTGTTAATGGAAGTGGCTGTATGATTTTGTTCTTTTATTAATATCATGATTTATACTGGTTAATTACAAATTGTAAAATATTTTGTTGGTTAATATTTAAACCCATCTTCTAATATATCCATGTTGATTGTTACTAAGTAACCTTTGTGTAGTCGTCATTATGGCATACTTGGTAAAGCCAGTGCCTATGATGCCGGCATCCCATATGGGCACCAGTTCCTACCCCAGCTGCTCTACTTGCAATGCAGCTCTGGGCTACTGGCCTGGGAAGAGTGGTGGAAGATGGCCCAAGTTCTTGGGACACTGCCACATGAGTGGAAGATCCGGATGAAGCTTCTGGCTCTGAGCATCAGCTTGCTCCAGCCCTGGTTGTTGTGGTTGTGTAGGGAGAGAACCAATGGATGAAAGATACCTTTATGTCTCTTCTTACCTCTCTGTTCCTCTTACTTTCAAAATAAATAAATAAATAAATATTAAAATTAACCTTTGTATCATGGAATTTAGTTTCCTAATGTTTTGAATTCTAAAAATCAATGTTGGGCCCAACACTATGGTATAGTATGTTAAGAGTCCACCTGCAGCACTGGCATCCTGGATCAGTGCCAATTTATGTCTTGATTGCTCCACTTCCAATCCAGCTGTCTGCTCTGGTTTGGGAAACAGAGAAGATTGGCTCAGATACTTGGGCATCTGCACCCACATAGGAAACCAGGAAGAAGCTCCTGGCTACAAATTGGCTCACCTCCAGCTGTTGTAACCATTTCTGAATGAACTCACAGATGGAAGACCATTTTTTTCTGCCTCTCCCTTTCTCTGTGTATAACTCTATCTCTAAAAATAAATAAAAATAAAACATGTATACAATACAAAGTGGCTTATAATTGTTTGCTCATCAAAATTTGGTATCAAGGCTCTGTTGACCCCATACAATAAATTAAGAAGGGCTGCTGCATGTTTTTAAGATTTATTTATTTGAAAAGTAGAGTTCCAGAGAGACAGAGGCAGAAAGAGAAAAATAGAGAGAGAAGAGAGAAATAAAGAGAGACAGAGAGATATCTTCCATTCACTGGCTCTCTCCCCAAATGTATGCAAAGGCCAGAGATAGGCCAACCCAAAGCCAGGCCCGGGAGCTTATTTCAGGTCTCCCACACAAGTTCAGGGGCCCAAGGACTTGGGCCATCTTCTACTGCTTTTCCAAGCCATAGCAGAGAGCTGGATGGAAGGGGAACAACCAGGACTTGAACCAGTGCCCTTATGGGATGCTGGCACTGTTGCTTTACCCACTATGTCATAGCACCAGTCCAATGGCTAATGTGTTTTTGATTGATTAGAACTTTCCTTGTTGTGGGGTGCACAGATAAAAAACACATTGAGACTTTTGAGGTCAAACTAGGAGTTTTTATTAGCCATCTGGCAGCTGCCTTTTTAGAGAACAAGTCTGGAGAAGACAGCACTGAGTTGGAGTGGCAGGAGGTTTTTAAAGGCAAAACCTACTTTTTATCAGTCATTTAATCATGTATCTGGGCTTGTGCAAGCAGAAAGAAGGCATACAGAAGCCAGAAGTAGTTAGCCAATCAGCCAGTTTCTTTGTAACCTTATTGAAAAATTTAACAATTCAATTATTCAATTGTTCCTGGTCAGGGTCAGGCATGGTGTCACTGACCTTGGTGCTACCTGTGTTATCTTGTGGCTTTGTCATTATAAAGCAAGCAGATGTACAGAAGCCTGAACTGGGCCAGTTACAAAGTAACATTTATTTTTATGAAGTATAGGCCCAAGCAAAATAACCTAGAGTCTATAACCTCTCAGGTGAGCTATACCTTGTAGAAAGTTTAAACTTTTGAGTCACCTGTCACAGCCTTGGTCCATGTAGATGCCAACAGCCAAATGCTACAAACTGGGAGACTTAAACCAGCAGAAATTTATTTCTTAGAGCTCCTTTTTCTTAGAGTTGGGATGGCAACAACCAACTTTGGCAGGTTCCTTTATAGTGAGGGCTTGTTGCTAGGTTCTTCTTAATGTGCTGTCCCAATGTGAAAGAATCAAGGTAGCTCTTAAAGCATCTTAAATCAGGCCATTAATCTAATCCATGATACCTCTGTACTTGAGACCTTATCACCTCACTAAAACCTAAACTCTTCCTACTGTAATAGTGGGAGGTTAGGATTGCAGCATATAGAACATACTGCAAAATGACAGCTACTTTGTGTAAATCACTATTTGGTTTTCCTCCCATAATCTGGAAGAACTAAGAGTAATGTAGCTTCAGAATTCTCTTCTAGAAATGTTTTAAATTTAAATTTCAATATCTGTAATAATTATACAACTAAATCAAATTACGTTTTTTATATTTGTTTTGTAGTATTTTCCTATAAGTTTGTGCATTTAGTCTAAAGTATAAAATTCATGGGTTAAATATGTTCATATTTCTTATTGTGTTAATGTATTCTTTTTGTTTACATATGAGGTATTGAAAAACTTATACTGAAGTGTTCAGCTATCAAAAGTGACTTGATTATTTCTACTTGGAGTCTTGCTTCATATGTTTGAGGCCTATTTTATCTACAGTGTTAATCAAATTTAAATTTGTAATAGCTTTCTGCAAAATTTAAAATTATGAGATTATTCATTCATTTCTGCTTCTGCTGATAGTTCTTGTTTGACTTAAATATCATTCTTGAAAAACATTTTCCGTGGGTCAAGAACTATAGGATAGCATTTATTTCTTTTTTATATATTGAAACAAAATTATCTGTATTTCCATTTTGCCTTAATCAGCTGCTATATAGGTAATTCTTTTTATCTTCCATTTTTACTAATTTTGTTTTCTTGTATGTCAATATTCTGTTAAATGTATCCTTTCAGCTTTAACCTTTGGTTACCTGATTTTTATTTAAAATATACTAATTAGTGTTCTGCATTTCCATTTTTGTCTCATTTTGCCAATTTATCAGTAATTTCTTTTAAAAATATTTTATTTATTTATTAGAGAGGTAAACTTACAGAGATGGAGAGAGGTAAACTTACAGAAAGATGGAGAGACAGAGAGAAAAGTCTTCCATCTGCTCCACTTGCTGGTTCACTCCCCAAAGTGCCACAATGGCCAGAGCTGAACTGATCCAAAACCAATTGGTAGGAGCTTCCTCTGGGTCTCCCACTTGGGTGCAGGGTCCAAAGCACTTGGGCCAACTTCTACTGCTTTCCCAGGCCTTAGCAGAGAGCTGGATCAGAAGAGGAGCAGCCAGGACCCAAACCAGAGCCCATATGGAATATCAGTGATGCAGGTGGAGGCATATCCTACTATAGAACCGCATCAGCCCCTCAATAATTTCTTTTTATCTCCTAGTTTGAGTAATTTTGTTTTCTTGTATGTCAAGATGCTGTTAAAGTATCCTTTGAGTTTTTAAATTTGATCATGTTTTCTATTTAAAATGTTCTAATTAGAGTGTGTTTAGCATAGTGAATATGATACCTGTCTTCCACATTGGACTACCTAGGTTTTATTCCTGACTCTAGCTTCCTTTTCTTTAGGATTTATTTATATGATGGACAGAGTGACAAACCAAAGGAAAGATACAGAATCTTCCTTCTACTGGTTCACTCACCCAGATGATTCCAATGGCTAATGCTTTGTCCAGGCTGAGACCAGGAGGCTGGAACACTATCCAGGTCTCCAATATGGATGGCAGGGATCCAAGCACTCGGGCTATCTTCTACTGTTTTCTTGGGTGAATCACCAGGGATCTGGATAGGAAGAGGAGAAGCTTAGGTTTCAATCAGCACTCAGATATGAGATGTGAGCATTACAGGCAATCACTTAACCTGTTGCACCACAATGGCTTGTCCCCTTGGCTCCAAATTTTGAATCCAGCTTCCTGGTAATGCAGACCCTGAGATGCAGAGGTAATGGTTCACATAATTGGGTTGTAAGCTCTCAAACTTTTTAAACATAATTGGGTTGTAAGCTCTCAAACTTTTTAAATAGAAACCTTAATCATTCAAAGTTCTATATATTTAGTTTTTTTTTTGTTTCCTGCAAATACTTTTAAGACTGCTTTTTTATTTTTTAATCATTTTAAATGTCCATCTGATAATTTCAGTCTGACTTCTACCAATGTGTTTCTGCTGGGCATTGTTGTGACTCAGTCTGCTCATGTGTCCATATTTTCATATGTGCCAGGTTTTCTTTGACTTCTAATGGTCATTACCCTGAACATAATGTTTTGGGATGTCCTGATATCTTGTATGAATAGTGTTTGCCTTGGAGATAGATTTTTGTTACTTATGCCAGAGCTTAAATCCTACTTCTTGTACTCCACTTTGGTTCAACTTCAAGAGTTGATGATCCTTGGATGCTTAGGCTATGTATTCTCAGCTGTAAATATGTAGGGGCTCAGTATCCAGATACCAATTTTTGAAACTCTTTTACCAATTCAAACTTCTCAGGAGTTACTTAGGCTGAATAATAGATGAGCTTACTATTGGTATACCTTTACCTGGAGAGCTTTGTTCTTTAGGTTTCCAAATGAATGTGGTTTGGGAATTCTGTTAGACTCCTCACCTTAGGTACATACTACTACTTAATTTCCATCTTCCTTACCCAACATGTTATCTGAATGTATGTCCAAGTGTGTGTTGACAAATAGTTTCAAAACAAAAAGTAAGCTCTATATTCATTCCTTTTTTAAAAGATTTATTTATCTATTTAAAATGCAGACTTATCCAGAGGGAGAGAGAGAGAGAGAGAGAGAGAGAGAGAGAGAGAGAGAGAGAGAGAAAATCTTCAATCTACCGGTTCACTCCCTAGATGGCTGCAACAGCCAGAGCTGCACCATTTCAAATCCAGAAGCCAGGAGCTTTTTCCATGTCTCCCACATGGGTACAGGGGCTCAAGGACTTGGACCGGATCAGAGGTGGAGCAACTGACACTTGAACAGGTGCCCATATGGGATGCCGGCACTGCAGGCAGTGGCTTAACCCACTGTGCCATACTGCTGGCCCATCTATATTCTTCTAATCTGAGAGCTACATTACTCCAATCCTAGCAGTTCCCCATTCTCTTGTCAGATTTTTCTATGGTTTAAGGCTGATTGTTTTATGGGGCCAGCACTGTGGCATGTTATGCTAAGCCTCTGGGATGCCAGCATCCCATATCAGGTCCTATACTGTTTGTTCCTCTTTCAATCCAGCTGTTGACTGATGGCCAAGTACCATCAGTGGAAGATGGTCCAAATGTTTGGGCCCCTGTACCCACATGGGAGATCCAGAATTAACTCCTGTCTCTTGGCTTCAGATCATCCCAGTTCTGGCAGTTGTGGCCATTTGGGGAGTGAATAACACATATGAAGAAATTGGCAAATGCTAGCACTTCTTAGGTTTACAGTGTCCTGAATATATATGATATGTAAAAGGAATAATGGGTTCAGATTTTAGAATATGTAAATACCATCTCCCACTAAAAGTAATCAAGAATCTTCAAAGAAATAACTGACTCTAGATATGGACAGGAAGTACACTAGAACATTGTGTGATTTCTGAAACCAGGGAAACTTTCAAAAACCTCATGGCTTGCTTGGGGCCACCACTGTGGTGTAGCAGGTAAAGCTGCTGCTGCCTGCAGTGCAAGCATCCCATTTGGGTGCTGGTTTTTGTCCAAGCTGCTCCACTTCTGATCCAGTTCTATGGCCTGAGAAAGCAGTAGAAGATGGCCCAAGTGCTTGGGACCCTGCACCCAGAAGAATCTCCTGGCTCCTAGCTTCAGATCTGGCACAGCTCTGGCTGTTGTGGCCAGTTGGGGAGTGAAATAGTGGATGGAAGAATTCTCTCTCTCTCTCCCTCTTTCTGTTTCTCCTTCTCTCTGTGTGTAACTCTGACTTTCAATTAAATTAATAAAAATCTTTAAAAAAAATCCTCATGGCTCGTGACAAATAATAGACAGAAACCAACTATAAGAGGTTCCAACTGGTCTGAGAATTATGCAAATAAGGAGAATAATGATGACAATGAATTAAGATACATTATATATTCATAAATATCAGTTATATAATTTCATAATGAGACTGTATAAAAAACACCACCACCAAAACAACTCAAAGGTACCTGCAAATGAAATTAGATATCAACTTAAAGTTTTGTCACTTAATAAATTAATAAAACCTTTTCTCATGTATTTTTTGCTGATAAAGGAAAAATTAGCTAAAATAGAAATGTAAAAATTGGACAGCTATCCTTTCACAATCCATGCAATAATTCTTTTTTTAAAGAATATTTATTTTACTTGAAAGTAAAGAGTTACACAGAAAGAGAAGGAAAGGCAGAAGGAGTTAGAGGTCTTCCATCCACTGGTTCACTCTCCAAATGGTCACAACAGTCAGAGTTATGCCAATCTGAAGCCAGGAGCCGGGAGCTTCTTCTAGGTTTCCCCCAGGGGTGCAGGAGCCCAAGGACTTGGGCCATTTTCCACTGCTTTCTCAAGCCATAGCAGAGAGCTGGATTGGAACTGGAGCAGCTGATTCTTGAACTGGAGCCCATATATGATGCTGGCAATGCAGGTGGTGGCTTTACCCACTATGCCACAGCACCAGCCCTAGCAATTAATTCTTAATGGATTAATTCTTAATGGATAACATTAAATGAAAGGCTGTGATAGAAATTTATGATAGTTGGATTAGAATGGTTCACAAACCCACTGGTCCATGTTAATATCACTAATATTCAAACGACCTGTTATTGCATTACTTTAACAGTAATATAAGGGACTTACACAACACTGTACCTGTAATCCTTTTGAAAAAAACTAACTTGAATCATATTGAGTCTCTATGTCTAAATATTAGATTACAAGAATTACAGACTACAAGGGAACATTAAAGGACACAATCAACCAAGATCAGCATATGAGAATTCCTACAAATGATCCAATTTGATTAATAAATAGAATGAAAAATAAGAGGGGGCATGCATTGTGGTGCAGTGGGTTAAGCCACTGGCTGAAATGCCAGTATCCCATATGGATGCTGTTTTGTGTACCAGTTGCTCTACTGCCATACTTCTGATCTAGGACCCTGCTTATATGCCTCAGAAGGAAGCAGAAATTGGCCTAAGTTCTTGGGTCTCTGCCACTCATGTGGAAAATCTGTATGGAGAACTGGGATCCTTGCTTCAGACTGTACTAGCCTTGACTTTGCAGCTATTTGGGGAGTGAACCAACAGAAGTGTTCTCTCCCCCCCCCCATTAGTCATCAACAGAGGCTAAACTCTATATAAAACATAGAATTCAAAATCATATTCCTGATTCACCAGTTTTGAAATAAAACTAGATCAATAAGAAAAAATGCAGGATGGCTTAGGAGAACATAAGAAGTAAGGTCACCAAATCTGGTAGATATTGCTTATAAGCACCTTCATTCTAGCAGAACACTCTCTCCCTGTAGCATTGAAAGCCTGCCATCCTGTAATTTGTAACTATCATGATGACTTACAGTACAAAGGCAGAAATATTTTCTAACAAAAACCACCAACATGTCCTGGAATACAAAGCAGACAGACCACTAAGTCAGGACTTACACTGGGGAGAATACAGAAGGAGATTAGGAATTAAGACTATAAATTCTACTGTAACTTAAAAAGACTTACTCTCTAGTCATGATTTGTTTACTTAAGATCCTGACTGAGTCTGATTTTGAGCCTGAAAGTGGCGGTTATCACAGCCAAACCATTAAGGCTGCCCAGTTTGTCTCTGACTCCCTGAGAACAGTCAGGCTGGCAGAAAAGAGAGTTGGATAGTAATCAGATGAAACCACCATTCCCATCAGTGGAACTCAGGAGAATGCCTATGATAGAGAATACCATTAACAATTGAATGGGGAAGAATCATTCCTGCTTTGACTCTTTGATTTCATTAGTATAGAGATACTGGTTCCATGAGAGAGCCCAATATAATCAAGTGGTGGGCTAACATGGTGAAGCTGGAACCTAAGCATGGGACCCTGGGATTTTTTTCCAAGGTCCAAGCAGAGGTTGTAGTAATAATATGTCTAATAAGGGGGAGAAAGTGAGTGAAAAGCAAGAGTTAGTTTTTCTATGCACTGAGCTGATAGCACCAGGTTCTGTCGATTACCTGAGGTTTCTTTACTTTAATGATCCAGGACTACAACACCAGCATGGGCCCCCAGGGTGCAGGGTTCCTTAAGTTGATGCAGCACAAAACAAGTCACCTTACAGTGAAACTGAGGAGAAAAACAGGTCAATAAATAATTCTAGGCAAAGGGTAATGTTGAAACAAGAAGTACAGTTACACATGCACACATCCCTGCATGTGCTAACACATGCATATCCCAGGCACACATTAAGGACACAACCAGCCCTCTGGGAGCCCCTTCTGGGAGCTCAGAGACAAAATTTTGTATTTATTGCAGTTTACAAACTTACAAGACTTCAAAATAACAGGAAAAGATCTGCTAAACTTTCTGTATAAAGGAATATATATATACACACACATATGTCAGAGTCTTGGAGGGTTTTGTTAATACTAACTGCATACATTGGCTTTTCTCTTCACTTGATACTGGACATAGAGTCAGTTGCTTAGAATTCTCATCAAAAGGAAAATGAAGCCAAGCAAAATGGCAATGCCTACCATCTTCTCCTTCTTTCCCTATCACAGATGTAAATCCTTCCAGGTAGTCTTTCCAGTTCATTGAAGCCAGGAAAGAAGGAGGATGTCTCTTCTGGAGAGTGGCTGATTTCAAAGGTAACAAAGGATAAGGAAAACAAAGAACAAACCTCTTGGCTGACGCTGCAGCTCACTAGGCTAATCCTCTGCCTGTGGCGCCGGCACCCCAGGTTCTAGTCCTGGTCGGGGTGACAGATTCTGTCCTGGTTGCTCTTCTTCCAGTCTATCTCTCTGTGGCCTGGGAAGGCAGTGGACAATGGCCCAAGTGCTTGGGCCCTGCACCCACTTGGGAGACCAGGAGAAGCACCTGGCTCCTGGTTTCGGATTGGCGTGATGCGCAGGCTGCCATTTGGGGGGTGAACCAATGGAAAAAGGAAGACTTTTCTCTCTGTCTCTCTCTCTCACTGTCCACTCTGCCTGTCAAAAAAAAAAGAAAATACCTCTAATGAGTTTGACTAAAAATTAAAATGGTACTTTTACACTTGGCAAGTCTAAAGTGCTTTTATTTGGTTTTTGATAGGAAGGAAGTAAATATAGACTAATGACTAAAAGAAACCTCCATATTGGGAGATTAATTCCAAACCTGACTATAATCCTCAATCTTCAGACCTAACCTTTTGTTAGGTCAATTATGTTTTCAATCACGTTTTGTGGAACTATAAAGTGATAGGGATGGGCGGGACTGTTTATTTTTAGCACACTATGCAGTAATAAAGGGCCTTCAGTTTTAATCATATTTAATCATATTTTTTAAATTACTATCAGGTTCTACTTGGATTGTACTTAAAGTGGCCACATAATTTATCATTTTCACTGCAACAATTTTAAGAATGAAAGAGATCCATGATAATAATTATGTTGGAATGAGAGTCATAAATTAGTGTTGTGTGAGGAAAACACTTATATTAATTCCCTAATTAGCATTATTGGCAGAAGGATATTTGTTCCTGCATATCTTCAAAATCTATGGTGATCTAGTGGCTAGTTACTTATGAAGTACAAAATACTAATATAATAATTAATAATTTTACTTGCCATCAGTTCTTTGTGATCTGCAATTAAATATATGAGGGAAATGCTATTTGACTGACCTTTTTAAAACATTTATTTATGTATTTGAAAGTCAGAGTTACACAGAGGGAGTAGGAGAGGCAGAGATAGAATCTTCTATCTGCTGGTTCATTCCCCCATTGGATAAAATGGCCGGAGGTGCACTGATCTGAAGCCAGGAGCCAGGAGCTTCTTCCAGGTATCCTATGTGGATGCAGGAGCCCAAGGACTTAAGCCATCTTCTACTGCTTTCCAAGGCTATAGCAGGGAGCTGTATCTGAAGTGGAGCAGCCAGGACTAGAACTGGTGCCTATATGGGATGCTGCATTGAAGGTGGCATCTTTACCCACTACACCACAGCGCCAGCCTCAAATATATGCCATTTCATTTCTAAAATGGTAGACATCTCTGACTGCATATATCAACTCAAATTACACTTTAGTAACTTCTAAACTATAGATTGAGAAGTATGTCTGAGATAACACAGCATTTAAATGGTGGAGTCAGGTCCAGAAAACAGGAAACCAACTTCCTAAACCTAGTGTTCTTTCTCCTGCCTCATGGAAGGTCACTTATTTCTTTCTTTGACCTTAAATCTCCTAGAAAGAATTGCTTGTATTGTTGCAGAACATCACCACAGTAATCTGTGTTAAAACATTTTGTATTTATAGTCTTTGAAAAATTGCTTTCTATATTTGGAGAACTCAAAAACATGTGGAATTGATCAAAGTTCTGCCACAAGGTTCAAGTGGAATGTCGAGGAAAATATTTTTTTTCTTAATGAAAATAGGACTGGGAATGGTAGAGGGAGGAGGGGGTGGGGTGAGAGTTGAGGTGAGAGGGTGGGTATGTTTGGAAGAATAACTACATTCCTAAAGTTGTACTTATGAAATTTGAACTCATTATAAAAAAAAGATTTTTTGGGGAAAAATGCAAAATTGAAGCTTCAATCTCTACAGTGATTAAATTTAATATCAAACAACCTAAAATATTGAACAAACTCAGTAAAACTGTGAAACTAATGAAAATCTGAGTCCTGATTGCACATATAGGATCATAGCTTTTTTTTTTTTTTTTTGACAGGCAGAGTGGACAGTGAGAGAGAGAGACAGAATGAAAGGTCTTCCTTTGCCATTGGTTCACCCTCCAATGGCCACAGCGGTCAGTGCACTGTGGCCAGCTCACTGCACTGAACTGAAGGCAGGAGCCAGGTGCTTCTCCTGGTCTCCCATGCACGTGCATGGCCCAAGCACTTGGACCATCCTCCACTGCACTCCCGGGCCACAGCAGAGAGCTGGCCTGGAAGAGGGGCAGCCGGGACAGAATCCGGTGCCCCAACCGGGACTAGAACCCGGTGTGCCAGCACCGCTAGGTGGAGGATTAGCCTGTTGAGCCATGGCACTGGCCCAGGATCATAGCTTTTTAGGTTTATTTGCAGATAGTGTGATCCATGTGACTGTAAGAGATTATATCAACTTGCCCCAAGTTTAATCTTTCCCTCTGTCTGTTTATAACCTGTTGCTTATGGAATTGTCTTCTAGCACAAAACACAGGCTCTAGAACCCAGTGAGTCACCTCAATTTTTTTATTCAATAAACTATTCAGTCACTAATAAATATAGGCTATAGGTTAATGAAAAGAGAGTAAGTGTATTCATTCTATGGTGTAAATGAGTTTCCAGAATAAGTGATCCTTGACAAACTATCTCACACAGTCTGATTGCTACAACAGAAGGAATAAACTCAGTGTAAGTGCTGAGTACATTGCCCATGAAGCTGTCGCACCATTGAGCTCTCATCAGGTCAGGGAAATTAGCAGCATGGATATTGTTAGAGATATCTGGACACTTAATCTGCTTCTTCCTCCCCAGGTGGATATATTGACTTGATATTAAGAGTTCCATTCGAGAACTAAGAAGGACATGTATGTCAACATGTTCTTAAACAGAAGTGCAAAGACTATTATCAACAATCTGAAGAGAGATGGAAATGCCAATAATAAAACCTGTCGGAGGATGCTGGCACTGAGCCTTGCAGAGCAGTGAGTCCCTACCAGTGACAGCAGGTTCTTCCGACAGGTGAGAACATAAGAAAATTATGTGAGGTGGATTACTGTATTGAAACATAAAGAATTGCATAAATCAAATGATATTGACCCACAAGAAGTCAAATTCATATGCTTCCAATAAAACTGTTTCAGCCTCATTGCCCAGATAGTGAGTTTAATCTGATGTGTATAGAGGGATTAGGTTTCCTGAAAAATCTTAACCCTGCTGAAACACCATATCCATTTCTTTTTCATCTGTTGTTCAATGAAGAGTTGATATAAACTAATTCACAAACTTAAAAGTAAAATAGACTAAGATACCAGAACAGAGCTTAGCAATCATTTTCTACATTAGGTGTGTGGGTTTATCTGTCTGTGTTATGATTTCTCACTCTGCCATAGTAACCTGAAATCAGCCATAATTAGTCCTAAGCAATACATAAATAGGTGTGCAATGTTCTGTTCTGATAAAACTTTATTAATAAAATAGGTGCTAGTCAGATCTAACCTACAGGCCACGGTTTGCCAACCCCTAAATTAGAGTTTACATGATTCAGCAAAAGAGAGCAGATACATCATCAAACATGTGGGGAAACGTAACATTTGGTTGTGACAGAGGAGTTAGATAATAAAAAATAAATGTGGGAATATAGATAAAGGGGAAAAAAGTGAGTGGGAGTAATTATCATCAAATTCTAATGAATACAAATGTTCAAACCTAATAACTACCTTCAATAATCACACAGATGCTTAGTTACAGCTTACAAACTTACAAACGGACAGTCACCCTCATTTTAAAAGGTCACCTACATCAAAGATGAAAGAACCAAGATGCTTGGATGCTTGTGTTAGAGTGTTCTCGCATATTGCTTTGTTCCTAAAGTTGTACCTTCCCACCACAGGAGGGGTTCTCTGCCATCTTGAGGAATAGGAAAAACAATATGCCCTGGGAGTGAGAAACCCTCAAGTAGAGTCCTACACTTAGGAACGGAAGATAATTTTCTAGTCCATGATTCCAAGTTTCCATGTAAAAAATGAAGGGGTTAATTAATTGCCATAGTTTCTCTCAGCTCATATACACTACTGTTTGGTAGTCTGTCTCTCTTTCTTGTTCCAGGAATCCTATATGAGAAAAGCAACACTAAATTAGGATAATTCCCACTTCCAAATAGGAACTCAAGCAATGAAATTCTTTTCGTTTTTTGATAAAACATAAGCCCACGTTGTTTTATTGCTTCCCAAACATATTATCTGCTGGCACCAGGAAGAACATAGCCCACAATATCTTTACTGTGTAGGGATAAATTCTGCTGGAAGCCTGGGGCATTATGACAAGAGACAGAATTTAAAACCACATTAGTCACAGCACACATTGGCCCTCCTGAAGTTCAACTAAGGGAATAAGGACAGAATTGCCACCCAGCACTAGAGATGATTAGAACTCCAAATGTCACATTCAGAAAACTTGCACCAGGATCCTTGTGTCATGCAATGAATTTCCATTGTTGAGCCAATTGGAGTGACAGAGAGGGGGCACTAGAATTTTCTACACTACTCAGCCACAGAACTTTCTTTCTTTAAAAAGATTTATTTATTTGAAAGGCAGAGTTACTGAGAGGCAGAGGCAGAGGAAGAGAACTTTCATCCATTGGTTCTCTCCCCAAATGGCCAATAGCTCAAACTTGGCTGGTCTCCCACATGGGTACGGGGTTCCAAGAACTTGGGCCATCTTCTACTACTTTCCCAGGCCATATAAAGAGCTGGATCAGAAGTAGAGCACCTGGGTCTCAAATGGGTACTCATAATGTATACCAGCACTTCAGGCATTGCCACTATACCATAGCACCATCCCTAGAACTTTCTTTAAAATAATAAATGTAAGCAAAGGAAAAGTTGTTTTTGGTCCATATGGTCCTATATACACTGTCAAGAAGTTCATAAAAAAATGGACTTATTTTGGTGCAAAATTTTTGAAATCCATGCATAGCTTGTACTTCATTCTATTTGAGCACTACTGCTAGGTAAAATGGTGCTGTTTCTGGTCAAAAGCTAGGAGAATCTTCCAGGTATCCCATGTGGGTGTAGGGGCCCAAGCACTTCAGCCAAGCTCTGCAACTTTCCCAGGCACATTAGCAGGGGGACAGATCAGAAATGGAATAACTGGGACTCAAATGGGCACCCATATGAAATGTCAACAATACAGGAGATGTCTTTACATGCTGTACCACAGTGTCAGCCCCCACTTTTTATACATTTTATATTTCATCTCTAAAATGTTCATTATAAGTTTAATCATGGGGTGGCACTGTGGCATAGCAGGTAAAGCTGATACATGCAGTGATGGCATCCCATATGGGCACCAGTTCGAGTCCCAGCTGCTCCACTTACAATCCAGCTCACGGCAATAGCCGGGAAAAGCAGTAGAATATAGCCCAAGTACTTGGGCCCCTGCATCCATGTGAGAGACCTGGAAGAAGCTCCTGGCTCCTGACCTTGGATCAGCACAGTTCCAGCTGTTGTAGCCAAATGGGAAGTGAACCAGCAGATGGAAGACCCCCTTTCTCTCTGCCTCTGCTTCTCTGTATGTGTAACTCTCTCTGTGTAACCCGTGTGATTTGGTGCTTATTAATGTAAGGGGAATTTTTTCCACTTTGATTAGCAGTTTTTGAACTGGCTATATTGTCTATTGAGTTTAATTATTATACACTTTATGTGATTTTTTTAAACATTTATTTAATGAATATAAATTTCCAGTGTACAGCTTATGGATTACAATGGCTTCCCCCTCCCATAACTTCCCTCCCACCCGCAACCCTCCCCTCTCCCGCTCCCTATCCCCTTCCATTCAAATCAAGATTCATTTTCAATTCTCTTTATATACAGAAGATCAATTTAGTATAAAGATTTCAACAGTTTGCACCCACATAGAAACACAAAGTGAAACATACTGTTTGAGTACTAGTTATAGCATTAAATCAAAATGTGCAGTACATTAAGAACAGAGATCCCATTTGAGGAGCAAGTGCACAGTGACTCCTGTTGTTGACCCAACAAATTGACACTCTAGTTTATGGTGCCAGTATCCACCCTAGGCTGTCGTCATGAGTTGCCAAGGCTATGGAAGCCTTCCAAGTTTGCCGACTCTGATCATATTTAGACAAGGTCATAAAAGACAGAGTGAGGATAGTAACCAATGATCCTAAGAGTGGCATTAACCTGGTCTGAACAATTATACAGCATTAAGTGGGGAAGAGGACCAGCAGTACACACAGGTTGGGAGTAGAGCCATTGGTGGTAGAGTAGAGGTTATGATTACAAAGGAATGAGGCCAGAGTGCACTAGACAGGTTCTAGAACAAAGGACAGAGTCATTATTAGAGGAGCTAAGAAAGGTGCTGTCTAAGCTAAAATTAAGTTTTCTGATTGAGAGGCAAATAGAACCTGATAGAAGGGGCTTGATAATAATCTGTTGGGCTTTAGGCCTTGTAAGTTGAGAGGCCCAGACCTATCTATCTCTTCACATGGGTATATCCTAAGGGAGGTGTGAACCTCCTAGGGGAAGGCACTCTGTTGACTTTCATTACTTGGCTGGCCTGGGAGGAGAGCTGGCCAGGTAAAGGCAAGGGGCATCTCTAACAAGAAATTTACAGTTCTGCCTGCAATGTTGCTGACCCTACTTGACCATCCCCTCAGCTGCAGGGGTCACTTTGGAAGTTGGGCCGAGTGAAGGGCTTTTCAGCTTAGATCCAATAAGATCTGTGGCTCTGACCTGGGCATCCTTCGACTCCAGGGCAGGTCCATTTCCAGTGATCCAACTATTGGCAGAGCTGCCAGGGCTCTTCACAAGCTGACTTCTGCTGAAGCCCAGGCTTACCACATTGAAAGCCACTGCAGTGGACTGGCCTGTTGGGTCTCCTTGAGGGCAGATCACTGTACAGATCAGCCATTAATAGGCCTGCCACCCATTGCTTCTGATTCCCAGCTTTCTTTTCCTCCTGGTTTGTGTTAAAGCAGACCAGAGGATGCAAGTCAAGGGAGTGCCCAAGTCCCATCTCTAATCTTCGGTGGCCTGAACTAGAAGTCTATAGTCACAGGCGTGTTCTGTAGTAGTTTTTCTAAGGTAGACAATGCCCATGAGGAAAATTATATTCTCACTTTAAAACTTTCTTTCCCTTTGGTCTGAAAGGGAGGTTTTTCTACTTACTGTATACTTCACTGATGGCAAAATGAATCTAGCTATGAGATTATTACTTAAGTTCTTATTTTGGCTATGCTATTACAGAAAAATGTTAGCCATCTCTTTTATAAGGTCTAAAGATTAAATTGTGCATCCTACAGATTCCTTCATAATAGAATTAGTTTCCTACCTTGAAGAGAATAGAGAAATGAAAGAATAAGTTGGGCTTAGAATAGAGAAATGAGGGAGCAAGTCCTAGATCGCTTGCTGACAATAGCAATATCACATGAATACTTAGCAAACAGTTTCAACCATTAGATAACAACTTAAGAAAACATTTACCAGAAGGTCCAATGCCTTCTATAAATTTTAAGAATCATGTATTTGAAAACACCTCTTAAATATCTAACATGGTGTAGTTTGTTTAACCAGTAAACTTAAGCACAAGCATATAAAATGTTTTTAGTTTCTTTCTACCAACACGTTTAAAACATATGATACACAGATTCAGGTCACACAAATTAAAATGTATCTTTGATTGATTTTAGCAGCTTAAATTTATGGACAATCTTATCTATAAGCCATTTAAAATAAAACGCTTAATAAAATTTCCCCATGTGGACATACAATATGTACACACATATAACATAGCATAATAGACCAATATAGCAATTTTAATAATAGCTTTTAAAATCTTTAACTCTTTTTGTAGATTGCCAATTGATTTGAATTGCTTTTTCTTTTTAGTAACCTCAGTTAACCATACTTTCTCTCAGTTGGTACAGTTAATACATTATTGGCTTCATCTGTTTACAGAGCCATCCCAAAGTACTGAATGCAATAACAGTGGCTGGAAAAAGTCCATAGGAACCTATAGGAGGACAGCTAAACACAGAACCAACAACACTTTAGTTTTATGAGCAGCAAATTATATATAACTGTGGATGACAAAAGACTTTAAGTCGCCATGTTTAAAATTATAAACTCATCAACCAACAAGAGGTACTTGCTTACTTCACAGTTTTTTTGAAAGCACCTGTAGGATTTCACAAGTATTTAACCCTTTAAGCCTCTGGGGCTTTCTCATTAAGATAACTATCATGTCTAGTAACACAAAATCATTAGACTTTTTAATTCTCAAACATTTGTATTAATAGCATTTTCCATTATAGAAACTTAAAGTTTGGTACCACATCACAGCTTCACAGTACTTCTAATATAATCCAAATAGCCTGGTTAGTTGGTGTCTCTATAAGATGAGAGACATAGGTCCTTCAATTTTTTCAGTTGGGCCCAAACTGGAAAAACCAAAGTCCAGGATTTACTGGAAATTTTAGAGACCAGATTGTTTGAAACTTTGAATTTTTGAATGCCTGTCAAGAATGCCAAGAAGGCTCAAAATCCAAAATATCTGGTTGAAATAAGATTCCTTAAAATCATGACATAACATAGACCAAATGTGATCATTGTTACAAGGTGATTATTCAAATCTTTGAAAATAAGCACATATTTAAATAACCCATAGCTCTTAATAAAAATTCAGCTGTTTTTGAACACTTAGAATTTAACAGACATCAAGAGAACATAATAGATTACTTTAACACATTGCTTTAACAGAGCATCAGAGTTTAATTCTATGTCAAAGAGAAATGGAGCTTCCTGTGATCTTTTGCTGTGAGGTTTCCTTCCTTTACCTTCTTTCATATTGGTGACCATGTTTCTGTGTTTCTGTGTGTAACACATCTTTAAGCATCTTTTGCAGGGCAGGACGAGTGGCAACAAATTCTTTCAGTTTCTGTTTGCTATGAAAAGTCTTAATTTCACCTTCATTCACAAATGAGAGCTTTGCAGGATATAGTATTCTGGGCTGGCAGTTTTTCTCTCTTAGTACCTGGGCTATGTCTCGCCATTCCCTTCTAGCTTGTAGGGTTTCTGATGAGAAGTCTGCTGTGAGTCTAATTGGAGATCCTCTAAGAGTAATCTGACGTTTCTCTCTTGCACCTTTTAGAATCTTTTCTTTATGTTTCACTGTGGTGAGTTTGATTACAATGTGTCATGGTGAGGATCTCTTTTGGTCATGTTTATTAGGGGTTCTATAAGCTTCCTGTACTAAGATGTCTCTGTCCTTCTCCAAACCTGGGAAATTTTCTGCTAGTATCTCACTGAAAAGGCCTTCTAATCCTTTCTCCCTCTCCATGCCTTCAGGAACTCCTAGGACCCGAATGTTGGGTTTTTTAATAGTATCCTGTAGATTCCCGACAATATTTTTTAGATTTCTAATTTCTTCTTCTTTTCTTTGGTTTGCCTGTTTCCTGTTCTGTCTTCTAAGTCTTATATTCTCCCTTCTGCTTCGTCCATTCTGTTTTTAAGGCTCTCTGATGTGTTTGTCATTTGATTTATTGAATTCTTCATTTCATTATGATTTCTCGTCACTATATCAGTTTCTTGTTCTACTAGTTGTTTCATTTCATTTTGATTCCTCCTTAATATTTCACTTTCACGAGAGAGATTTTCTATCTTGTCCATTAAGGATTTCTGTAGTTCAAGAATTTGTTTTTGAGAACTTCTTAATGTTCTTATCAATTTTTTGAGATCCGCTTCTTGCATTTCTTCGATCTCATCATCTTCATAATCTTGAATTGGCGTGTCTTTTTCATTTGGGGGCGTCATAGTGTCTTTCTTGTTCTTGTTACCTCGGTTTTTGCGTTTGTTATTTGGCATGTTGGAGATATTTGGTTTCTTCGCTGTGGTGTTTTTTCTTGTTACACTATGGCTCTATATTAAGTGGACTGTCTGCTTTCAGTGGAGCCTTAGAGGCTTGAGATGAGTGTGGACTGAGAGCAGTGTTTGGTTCCTTAGGGTTGAGGGTGTGTTAAAGATGACACTCCCAGGTTAGGCTTGGTAAATCTCTTTCTTTCTTTCTTTCTTTTCTTTTTTGATTCAAAAGGGAAGTAATTCCACACAGCTGAACGTAATTGGAGGTAGTTAGCAGGCAAATGATATACCCACAGGAGCCAGAGATTGGAAGCTCTTTCCCAAGGACCACACATGGAATCTCTGCTGCCCTCGGTGTGGGCTCCAATTCTCCTGCAGTCTCCCACTGGGTTGCCAAGTTAGATGCTAATTTCCTGTTATTTCACCCCTCCCCCCAGAGTCAACTCTTTCTGCTAGGCTCAGGGCTGGTGTAGACCTGAGGTCGCCCTGCTTATGAAGTATGTCCAAAATGGCGCCTGCTCTTTGTCTTGCTCGCCTTTGAGGGGTGAGCGGAGAGAGAGAAACTTGTGTCCGTATCGGTCACTTTTTTTTTCTCTCTCTCTTCTAGTTAGCCTGGTGAACTTTTCCCCACAGAGTTTCAACCCTCGTTCCCTCTAGTCTCCTCTTTCTGCTTGCCCGCTGGTATCTCGGGCTATTGAGGTTCGGCTCACCTCGCGTTCCAGCGCTGGTGTGTTGAGTCTGCCGCTGGTGTCCCGAACTTGGGCTCCCATGCTCTCCACGCAGGTCCACTATGAATCACTAGTCCCGGAAGAGTTTCCTCTGCTGTTTCTTCCCCTACTCTTCCTTGACCCTGCAGTATCTCCACTATTATTAACCTATGTCTTGCCGAACTATCAATGTGCTCCCTTCCTATTCCGCCATCTTGCCTTCACCCTAATTATTATACACTTTATGTGATTAATTGAAAACTTGCAAATATGTTGATGCTCATATTGTCCACAACATGTTCCACCACCAGGGATTCACTGAGATACATCCATGATTCATTACTCCTCAACAGAGCATTGAGTTCTCCTTTTTAGTGATGTTTATGATTGGAATATGTTAATTACAGCATGTTTTATCATATTAAGATCATTTATGCTCTATGCAGAAACATTTTGCTACGAGCAATCAATTAAAAATAGAGTATTTGAAAGGGGAATAAGTAGTAAGTTTAGTGTGTAGGTTTCTTAGGAAGTTTGACACTGTTAGCACAATTCCAGTGGAGTATATAAACAGTCTAGGACATCATGTACAGGACTTGTTCTCTTCTGAATCAGATGACTTGCTAGAATTATATAGTATAACTCATATCCTTGAAATTCAGATAGACAACTGCACCAATGAATACTGACTTATAGTTTAATGTATATGTTAAGCACTTTTAGCTGTAATATTTATATTGCACATTTTTATGATCATCCTGTTTCTAGGACATAACACACTTTATGCACATTGTTATATGCAATAAGGACAAAACTGTATATTAAACTTTAATTTTTGGTTTTATAAATTTGTCCTAGAAGAGCAGAAAGCTTCGAAATGATTCAGCTAGCTACAATTGTGATAATGCACACCCATGAAAGTTAGTTTACATCTCGGATTAATCTAAAATTAATAACTGACTATAAAGCATTTTAACATAACTATGATTTTAATGTTGATAATATTAACTGAACAGGTGGTTATGGGGGTAAAGCAAGAAAGGCTATTAAAAAAAGACTAAATTATGATAGTACTCCAATGAAGCCTTATAATATACTCACATAATCCTGATGATAGTATAACCTGCTATGCTCCTTTCTCTTGAGGGAAATGGTCTTTGGCTGGTAGAATTAACTATACTCTCTTGCCTAACTAGTCCCCAGACAATGGACTTTCTAAAATTGCTCAAATTGTGGCCATTCTTAATTCATGAACTTATGTCAATATAGTATTATAATATCACATATGTCTTAGGGATAGCAAGGAGTTTGCTACCCAGAAATAGATTTGATTTTGGGATTTCACTGCATCTACTCTTCCTAACAGTAGCTTTCAAGACCAAATAATCTTTTCATGCTAATGGGCCCAGCTATGAGAAAAAGTGCTCTGTCTCAAAAGAAATAGTTGCAAGGCCTAGCCAATATGTATTATCAGGAGTGGGAGAGTGTGCATGAGACTGAGTCTGGAGGGTAGAGGAAAAAAGTTAGAAAAGGGAGGATTTCTCAATGTGAGAACACTCATCCACAACAAAGGTTTTAACCCATTATCAAAGGTCCCAAAAGGTGATGGTAATACTAGGATGACATTTGAAAACTTGAACCAAAAACACTCCATGTTAAGGGAGGTGGAAATACCTGAATTTCTGTGATAGAGAAAGAAACAATCAAAATCTCACAGGAATTATGGTACAGTTCCTAAATTGAGACAGCTGTAAATGTCATAAAATGACTATGTTCTACAAGAGGCCCAAAGACATTCCATTTACAAAAGCAATAAAATTGGCCAGTGCTGTTGCTCAATAGGCTAATTCTCCACCTGTGGCGCCGGCACACTGGGTTCTAGTTCCGGTTGGGGCACTGGATTCTGTCCCGGTTGCCCCTCTTCCAGGCCAGCTCTCTGCTGTGGCCTGGGAGTGCAGTGGAGGATGGCCCAAGTGCTTGGGCCCTGCACCTGCATGGAAGACCAGGAGAAGCACCTGGCTCCTGGCTTCAGATCAGCGTGGTGCGCTGGCCGCAGCGTGCCAGCCACAGTGGCCATTGGTGGGTGAACCAACAGTAAAGGAAGACCTTTCTCTCTGTCTCTCTCACTGTCCACTCTGCCTGTCAAAAAAAAAGGCAATAAAATTGGTGTTGGTGAGAATGGCACTGTTACTGCTGAGAATCACAGAGGTGGATCTTTTCTGTGGGTCATTCCTCATGGTAGGGAACATCATAAACACTGGGAACTCAAACAGCAATTTGAATGTTAAGATTCCAAAATAATAGTGACTATGGTAGAAAACAGTGCTCTAGTCCAAGGTAAGTTTTTAAAGAGTCTACTGGTTCCCCTAACCCAACATGGTTAACCTCTTTGCTCTCAAATTGTAAAATGGAGGCAAAATACTTGGTAATGGGAAGGACCACAACATTGGTTCTGTGGCCTCCAGTGTTAAGAGTGGCTACAAATGAAACCCTCTAACCATCCTTCCAACTATACTTAAGTCAGAATCTATGTTACATGTCAGAAGCAATGGATATTAGATAATATTATCAATTTTGAAAGTTGGTAAATGATACTGGGTTTATATTTTAAATAATATTATCTGTTTGAGGTCTTCTCTTAAAAATAAATGAAGCAGGAATCAGAGATTGTGAACTCCATCATATCTAGATTTACTTCAACAGTTTAGATAGGTAAAATCAGACAAATACTGGAGAATGATGTTAGACTATCACAAATTCAATGCATGCCAAGGATCAGAAATGGTAAATGAGAAGTGAGGAGGAACAATGCCAGATTTCATGGGAAAACATGGGTCCTGCATTAATAATGTTGACCATGAAATTATCCTAAGTCTGTCAGTGACCCAGCAGGGCTTATGTACTGCAATAATGAATTGAAGAGAGCATGCTCTATAATTCAGTGCCCAATCAGGCCACAATTATCTATGTCATGAGTCAGTAAAAGGTAACTGTCATCCAGAGGAGTGCCTGTGGGGTTTCAGACCTAGTATGCCAGTGGGACTACCACAGGTGACTATCTGGTGATTATATGGGTGGATGAGCCTAATCAGTGTTAAGGAAGATCCAGAGGAACCCATGAGATTTCCCTGAAATGCATCAACTTAGGAGCCTCCTTCAGGACAGCATCAAGTAGAGTTTTCTGCTTTTGTTGTGCATGGACAGATTGGGTACCAGCTGGCGGATAATGGATAAAGGGAAGTCAGGGAGAACATCACGTGGTACACTTAGTAATGTGGCAGAAAGCTGCTGCTGTGAACACTCCTTGAATGCTTGTGCTTGGGGATTTTCCAGTGCAGTGAGATAGTGAGAGCTTAATTTCAGGGGCTATTAGACATCAGAGCCAGGAGATTTGGTTTGACCTGCAATGAGGGTTCTTTTAAAAATAATAGCTAAGTCAGCGTTTTGGCATAGCACTTAATATAGCTCCTTGGAGGCCAACATCCTAAGTCTGAGTGCACAGGTTTGAGACCCCACTCTACTACCAATACAGCTTCTTGCTAAAATGTACCCTAGGAGGCAGCAGATGATAGCTCTACAACTTGGGTCTCTGCTACCCAGACTGAGTTCTGGGATCTTCACTTCAGAATGGCTCAATCCCAGCTGTTGTCAGCATTTGAGGATAGACAGTGGATGAAAGGTGAGGGAATGAATAAAATGAGCTTTTTAAAGTTTTAATAAACCCCCTGGGCCCTTTCTTGTGATAACTAATAGATTACCTAAAAGGCAATGTACCAAAGGGAAATATGAGTTTGAGAACCAATGACTTTGAAAAGCCCTTGTCTTGACTGTTAAGGGAAAGGTCTTTTTATACTATTTTTCGAAATCTTTACTTAACATAAAATATAAATTAAAAATCACTTTGTAATCTAAGTTATGCCTTATATATTTGTGATTGTGAAGGTTATCACAGAACAGAAAATAATTTTGAAACACTTATAAATTTGACTAGCTAAACTTTTTATTTTGAAAGTTCCAATACAGATGACACCCTGTCAAAGTAATGTGTAAGGACCATGATGACATCCCAGTACCAAATTACAGAGTCCTCCTGTCCCCCTAAGACTTGCACCAAGAACTTTGATCCAAATAAAATGCTTTGTTATTTGCTTGCCTAGTCTCTAACACTATTATTGGCAACAGAAAATGGAGTCAGACCCCCAGAAAGAGGTATGCTGAGAGGTCAAGGTCTACGCACTGAGACCTTGCTTCCAACAAAATCAGAAAACTCAGAGGAATAAGGTCAACTCTTGGAAGAAAAGAGGAACCAAGGACCACATAAGCAACAGCTCCCTGCCTGCATGAACCATCTGGCCACCAGTCCAGATCCTCCCCATTGCACAATTTGAAAAGCCAAGTGACAATAGCCACACAGCTGCCTAAAGACAGCTCCTGGGCTGACAAGTCCCTGCAAGAAAGCACAGGGAGCCTGGAGTCCCAGGTGCCAGTCCAGGCCCCACACTGCAGACCAGAGCAGGGTGAAGGAAGTGAGGAGCTAGTAGTGAGAGGGGGCCCAGAGAGGACCTCTGTGAGCTCTGTTAGTCTTATGAGGCTTTTCCATCAAATTCTGCCGACTTTGCCTTCCCCCACCCCGCACTCCCTGTCCCCCAGACTCACCATTGCCACATGTCCTAAGGTGAAGGGAGATCAGGAAACGGCAGACTTTGGTTACCTTGGGAGTTTCCCAGCCATGGAACCTTCTCCCTGGACCTCTCTTTTCAGCCGAAACTGGAAGACTACTCTGGCGCCAACATCCTGCCTGATTGTGTATTGTTCTCCCAATTGCTCCTGAGTGGACAGTTTGGATAGCTGTGGGCAAGCACAATGTCATAAAGAGCACAGCCAATCAGCATCCTCTGTAGGGCAGACATGTACCTTTAGGGCAGGATAGGTGGGAAAAGCAGGGTTGAGTCCTGGGTTCAGTTTCAAAGCTGTGTCCTCCAGGATGCCACCCTCCCAGCTGAGGGAGGGATTTTCACCTGCTGGTCCTGCCACCTGCTGGGCTCCCTTCTTCCTCCTGGGTCTGTGCTCCTGAGAGGATCCTTCCTGAAGGTTGCAGCAGCCTACTTCAGGTCAGTTACAATTTGGTAGCTGTTTCTCGACTTCTGAGTCTTTTTCTTATGATATATTGACACGTTTTTCTTTTCAGTCATGTGTTTTCATTTTGATTTGAAGAATATTTAAGGATGTCATATATTTTAGTCCTTTTTTCCATTTCTCTTGCAGATTTTCCTTCTAGTCTGCCTATTGCCCTTTAATATTGTTTTCTATTAGTTCCCTGCTGCACTTAGTAATCCAATGGATTTTATATATTTTGTGTATTATGAATATGTTGATCTTTTTTTCATCATCAGTTTGTTTTTAGATTTCATGGATCATCTCTGCATATAAACATAATCCAATATATTCTTATTTTGTTGCAAAGAAATTGATCTTTGAGCCATAGAATTTCTTCTTACTGTTATAGCTCTCTTACTCCTGCACTAGAAAGTTGAAGAATGATAGTGCTGGTATTGTGTTCTAGGCTTATTCCCAGGATGGGGGAGGGGGCATCCAATGATCCTGTATTAGTTACATTGTCCATTGTAGGTTCCTTTCAGTCTTGATCAGAGTAAGGAGGTCACTGGCTTTTATTTTCTTAATGTTCTGCTAGCAGTTAATTTTTTCCTAGAATCTGAACGTTATTAATGGTTTACATGATCTTATGATTTTCCTCTTGTAATTTTTACCTATTTGGATGACTTGCCCAAGAACCTTTACTATTGTTGCATTTTTATTACATTTCTCTTGCTATTGACATATTTTCTTATGTAATTTAATTTATTACGTTAATATGTTGCTTAGGATACCTATAGCTTGGCTTATGAAATGGATGCTTTTAAAAAACTTGATTTTTTTATTAAACTTTTATTTAATGAATATAAATTTCCAAAGTATAGCTTATGGGTTACAATGGCTTCCCCCTCCCAAAACTTTCCTCCCACCCACAACCCTCCCTCCTCCCGCTCCCTCTCCCCTTCCTATCACATCATGATTCATTTTCAATTCTCTTTGTATACAAAAGATCAGTTTAGTATATATTAGGTAACGATTTCAACAGTTTGTCCCCATATAGCAACACAAAGTGAAAAGAAAAGAAAAAAATACTGTTGGAGTACTAGTTATAGCATTAAATAAGGGGGTACAGCACATTAAAGACAGAGATCCTACATAATATAGATATTTTTAAATTAATTAATTTTCTATGCCATTTCCAATTTAACACCAGGTTTTTTTTTTTTTCGTTTCCAATTATCTTTATATACAGAAGATCGATTCAGTATGTAATTAGTAAAGATCTCATCAGTTTGTACCCACGCAGAAACACAAAGTGTAAAAATACTGTTTCAGTACTAGTTATAGCATCACTGCACATTAGACAATACATTAAGGACAGATCCCACATGGGATGTAAGTACACAGTGACTCCTGTTGCTGACTTAACAATTTGACACTCCTGTTCATGGTGTCAGTAATCTCCCTAGGCTCTAGTCATGAGTTGCCAGGGCTATGGAAGCCTTTAGAGTTCGCTGACTTTGATCTTATTCCGATAGGGTCACAGTCAAAGTGGAAGTTCTCTCTTCCCTTCAGAGAAAGGTACCTCCTTCTTTGATGGCCCCGTTCTTTCCACTGGGATCTCACTCACAGAGATCTTTCATTTAGGTCTTCTTCTTTTTTTCTTTTCCATGGTATCTTGGCTTTCCATGCCTACAATACTCTCATGGGCTCTTCCGCCAGATCCGAATGCCTTAAGGGCTGATTCTGAGGCCGGAGTGTTGTTTCGGACATCTGCCATTCTATGAGTCTGCTGTGTATCCCACTTCCCATGTTGGATCTTTCTCTCCTTTTTTGATTCTATCAGTTAGTATTAGCAGACACTTGTCTTGTTTGTGTGATCCCTTTGATTTTTAGACCTGTCTAAGCCATCGAATGTGAACTGAAATTGATCACTTGGACTAGCGAGGTGGCATTGGTACATGCCACCTTGATGGGATTGTATTGGAATCCCCTGGCACATTTCTAACTCCACCATTTGGGGCAAGACTGATTGTGCATGTCCCAAACTGTGCATCTCCTCCCTCTCTTTTTCCACTCTTAAATTTAACAGGGATCACTTTTCAGTTAAAATTTAAACACCTAAGAATAATTGTGTGTTATTTACAGAGTTTAACCACTAGTACTAGAACAACTACTACAACAACAAATACTAAAAAGGATAAAGTATTACATTGTACATCTAGAGTCAGGACAAAAGCTGATCAGGTCATTGTTTCTTATAGTGTCCATTTCACTTCAGCAGGTTTCCCCTTTGGTGCTCAGTTAGTTGTCGCCGATCAGGGAAAACAAATGATATTTGTCTCTTTGGGACTGGCTTAATTCACTCAGCATGATGTTTCCCAGATCCCTCCATCTTGTTTCAAATGACTGGGTTTCATTGTTCCTTACTGCTGTGTAGTATTCTATGGAGTACATGTCCCATAATTTCTTTATCCAGTCTACTGTTGATGGGCATTTGGGTTGGTTCCAGGTCTTAGCTATTGTGAATTGAGCTGCAATAAACATTAATGTGCAGATGGGTTTTTTATTAGCCAAATTAATTTCCTTTGGGTAAATTCAAAGGAGTGGAATGGCTGGGTTGTATGGTAGGGTTATGTTCAAGTTTCTGAGGAATCTCCAGACTGACTTCCATAGTGGCTTAACCAGTTTGCATTCCCACCAACAGTGGGTTAGCGTCCCTTTTTCCCCACATCCTCTCCAGCATCTATTGTTGGTAGATTTCTGGATGTGAGCCATTCTCACCAGGGTGAGGTGAAACCTCATTGTGGTTTTGATTTGTATTTCTCTGATTGCTAGTGATCTTGAACATTTTTTCATGTGTCTGTTGGCCATTTGGATTTCCTCTTTTGAAAAATGTCTCTTGAGGTCCTTGGCCCATCTCTTCAGTGGGTTGTTTGTTCTGTTGTTGTGGATTTTCTTGATTTCTTTGTAGATTCTGGTTATCAATCCTTTATCTGTAGTATAGTTTGCAAATATTTTCTCCCATTCTGTCGGTTGCCTCTTCACTTTCCTGACTGTTTCTTTTGAAGTACAGAAACTTCTCAATTTGATGCAATCCCAAATGTTAATTTTGGTTTTGACTGCCTGTGCTCCTGGGGTCTTTTCCAAGAAGTCTTTTCCTGTAGCTATATCTTGCAGGGTTTCTCCAATGCTCTCTAATAATTTGATGGTTTCGGGCTGTAGGTTTAAGTCTTTAATCCATGTTGAGTGAATTTTTGTGTAAGGTGAAAGGTATGGGTCTTGCTTCAAGCTTCTGCACATGGAAATCCAATTTTCCCAGCACCATTTATTGAATAGACTGTCCTTATTCCAGGGATTAGTTTTGGATCTTTGATCAAATATAAGTTGGCTATAGATGTTTGGATTGTTTTCTGGTGTTTCTATTCTGTTCCATTGGTCTATCCATCTGTTTCTGTACCAGTACCATGCTGTTTTGATAACAACTGCCCTGTAGTATGCCCTGAAATCTGGTATTGTGATGCCTCCGGCTTTGTTTTTGTTGTACAAGATAGCTTTGGCTATCCGAGGTCTTCTGTGTCTCCATATGAATTTCAGCATCATTTTTTCCAGATCTGAGAAGAAGGTCTTTGGTATCTTGATTGGTATTGCATTGAATGTATAAATTGCTTTTGGGAGAATAGACATTTTGATGATATTGATTCTTCCTATCCATGAACATGGAAGATTTCTCCATTTTTTGGTATCCTCCTCTATTTCTTTCTTTAAGGTTTTGTAGTTTTCTTCATAGAGATCTTTAATGTGCTTGGTTAAGTTTATTCCAAGGTATTTGATTGTTTTTGTAGCTATTGTGAATGGGATTGATGTTAGCAGTTCTTCCTCAGCCGTGGCATTGCCTGTGTATACAAAGGCTGTTGATTTTTGTGGATGATTTTATATCCTGCTACTTTGCCAAACTCTTCGATGAGTTCCAATAGTCTCTTAGTAGAGTTCTTTGGGTCCCCTAAATAAAGAATCATATCATCTGCAAAGAGGGATAATTTGAGTTCTTCCTTCCCGATTTGTATCCCTTTAATTTCTTTTTCTTGCCTAATAGCTCTGGCTAAGACTTCCAGGACTATATTGAATAGCAGTGGTGCGAGTGGGCATCCCGGTCTGGTACGTGGTCTTAGCTGAAATGCTTCCAACTTTTCCCCATTCAATAGGATGTAGGCCGTGGGTTTTTCATATATTGCTTTGATTGTATTGAGGAATGTTCCTTCCATACCCAGTTTGCTTAGAGTTTTCATCATGAAAGGGTGTTGTATTTTATCAAATGCTTTCTCTTCGTCTATTGAGAGAATCATATGGTTTTTCTTCTGCAGTCTGTTAATGTAGTGTATTACGTTGATTGTTTTGTGGATGTTGAACCATCCTTGCATACCAGGGATAAATCCCACTTGTTCTGGGTGGATGATCTTTCTGATGTGTTGTTGCATTCTATTGGCCAGAATTTTATTGAGGATTTTTGCTTCTATGTTCATCAGGGATATTGGTCTGTAATTCTCTTTCAATGCTGCATCTTTTCCGGCTTAGGAATTAACGTGATGCTGGCTTCACAGAAAGAATTTGGGAGGATTCCCTCTTTTTCGATTGTTCTGAATAGTTTGAGAAGAATTGGAGTTAATTCTTCTCTAAATGTCTGGTAGAACTCAGCAGTGAATCCATCTGGTCCTGGGCTTTTCTTTGTTGGGAGGGCCTTTATTACTGTTTCAATTTCTGTGTCAGTTATGGGTCTGTTTAGGTTTTCTATGTCTTCCTGGCTCAATTTAGGGAGGTTGTATGTGTCCAAGAATCTGTCCATTTCTGATAGATTTCCCTGTTTGCTGGCATACAAGTCCTTGTAGTAATTTCTGATGATTCTTTTTATTTCTGTGGTGTCTGTTGTTACGTTTCCATTTTCATCTCTGATCCTATTGATTTGGGTCTTTTCTCTTCTTTTTTTAGTGAGTTGGGCCAATGGGGTATCAATTTTGTTTATTTTTTCGAAAAACCAGCTCCTCGTTTGGCTGATGTTTTGTAATGTTTTTTTTGGATTCAATCCTGTTGATTTCTTCTTTGATTTTAATTATTTCCCTTCTTCTACTGGGTTTGGGTTTGGTTTGCTGCAGATTTTCTAGATCCTTGAAATGAATTGAAAGCTCATCTATTTGGTGCCTCTCCAATTTCTTGATGTAGGCACCTATTGATATAATTTTTGCTCTTAACACTGCTTTTGTTTTATACCATAGGTTTTGGTATGTTGTGCTGTTATCCTCATTTACTTCCAGAAAATTTTTGATTTCTCTTTTAATTTCTTCTATGACCCATTGTTCATTCAGGAGCATGTTGTTCAATCTGCATGTGTTTTCACGTGCTCTAGGGATTCCCGAGTTGCTAATTTCCAATTTCATTCCTTTGTGGTCTGAGAAGTTGCATGGTATGATTCTAATTCTCTTGAATTTGTTGAGACTTGCTTTATGGCCTAGTATGTGGTCAATCCTAGAGAAGGTTCCATGTACTGCTGAGAAGAATGTAAAGTCCTTAGATGTAGGATGAAATGTTCTGTAGATATCTGTTAGATCCATTTGGGCTATAGTGTCATTTAAATATGCTGTCTCCTTGTTGATCTTCTGTCCTGTTGATCTATCTCTGAGAGTGGAGTATTGAAGTCCCCCAGTACTATTGTATTGGGGTCTAAGTCTCCCTTTAAGTCCCTTAACAAGTTTTTAAATAAGCTGGTGCCCTGTGATTAGGTGCATATACATTGATAATCGTTATATCTTCCTGTTGAATGGATCCCTTAATCATTAAATAGTGCCCCTCTTTGTCTCTCCTAACAGTTTTTGTGGTAAAGTTTATGTTGTCCGATATTAAGATGGCTACGCCCACTCTTTTTTCATTTCTGTTGGCATGGTATATCTTTTTCCAGCCTTTCACTTTCAGTCTGTATGGATCATTGTTGGAAAGATGAGTTTCTTGTAAGCAGCAAAAAGATGGGTTTTCTTCCTTAACCCAATCAGCCAATCGTTGTCTTTTAACTGGACAGTTCAAGCCATTAACATTCAATGTGACTATTGAGAAGGAGTAACTTTGCCCTGTCATTTGCCAAAGATATTTTCTAATATCTGGTTTGAGATTCCTGTGATCTTTTGCCGTGAGTTTTCCTTCCTTTACCTTCTTTCATATTGGTGACCGTGTTTCTGTGTTTCTGTATGTAATACATCTTTAAGCATCTTTTGCAGGGCTGGACGAGTGGCGACAAATTCTTTCAATTTCTGTTTGCTGTGGAAGGTCTTTATTTCGCCTTCATTCACAAATGAGAGCTTTGCAGGATATAATATTCTGGGCTGGCAATTTTTCTCTCTTAGTACCTGGGCTATATCTCGCCATTCTCTCCTAGCTTGTAGGGTTTCTGATGAGAAGTCAGCTGTGAGTCTAATTGGAGATCCTCTGAGAGTAATCTGGCGTTTCTCTCTTGCACATTTTAGGATCTTTTCTTTGTGTTTCCTTGTGGTGAGTTTGATTACAACGTGTCGTGGTGAGGATCTCTTTTGATCATGTTTATTAGGGGTTCTATGAGCTTCCTGTACTAGGATGTCTCTGTCCTTCTCCAAACCTGGGAAATTTTCTGCTAGTATCTCACTAAAAAGGCCTTCTAATCCTTTCTCCCTTTCCATGCCTTCAGGAACTCCTAGAACCCGAATGTTGGGTTTTTTTATTAGTTTTATTTTTATTTTTATTTTTTTTCATTTTTTATAAATTTCCAAAGTATAGCTTATGGGTTACAATGGTTTCCCCCCTCCCATAACTTCCCTCCCACCTGCAACCCTCCCCTTTCCCGCGCCCTTTCCCCTTCCATTCATGTAAAGATTCATTTTCAATTCTCTTTGTATACAGAAGATCAGTTTAGCATATATTAGGTAAAGATTTCAACATTTTGCCCATATAGCAACATAAAGTGAAAAAAACTACCACTGGATTACTAATTATAGCATTAAATAGCAATGTACAGCACATTAAAGACAGAGATCCTACATAATTTTTTTTTCAAATTAATTAATTTTCTATGCCATTAATTTTATATGCCATTTCCATTTTAACACCAGGTTGTTTTTCTTCAGGAACTCCTAGAACCCGAATGTTGGGTTTTTTTAATAGTAACCTGTAGATTCCTGACAGTATTTTTTAGATTTCTGATTTCTTCTTTTTTTCTTTGATTTGACTGTTTCCTTTCCTGTTCTCTGTCTTCTAATTCCGATATTCTCTCTTCTGCTTCACCCATTCTGTTTTTAAGGCTCTCTAATGTGTTTGCCATTTGATCTACTGAGTTCTTCATTTCATTGTGGTTTTTTGTCACTATCTCAGTTTCATGTTCTACTAGTTGTTTCATTTCATTTTGATTCCTCCTTAATATTCCATTTTCATGAGAGAGATTTTCTATCTTGTCCATTAAGGATTTCTGTAGTTCAAGAATTTGTTTTTGAGAACTTCTTAATGTTCTTATCAATTTTTTGAGATCTGCTTCTTGCATTTCCTGTATCTCTTCATCTTCATAGTCTTGCATTGGCGTGCTTTGTTCATTTGGGGGCGTCATAGTGTCTTCCTTGCTCTTGTTACCTCGGCTTCTATGTTTGTTGTTTGGCATGTTGGAGATAATTTATGGTGTTTTTGGTTTTTTTTTTTTTTTGCTGTGTTTTTTTTTCTCGTTATACTATGCCTCTAAGTGGGCTGTCTGCTTTGTTGGAGCCTTAGGGGCTGTGATGGGTGTGGCCAGAGAGCTATGCTTGTTTCTTCAGGTTTAAGGCTGTGCAAAAAGTGACTCTCCCAGATTGCTCACTCACTTGCTCCTTGCTGGCTCACTTTCTCTCTCTTTTTTTTTTTTTGACTCAGTTGGGAGTGGAGTTGAGGGTAGTTGAAATCTGGCCTCTGTGAGTATTCGTTTGATCTACCCCTGGGACCACACACAGAGTTTATGCAGCCCTCAATGTGTTCTCCAGTTTTGCTAAAGTTACTGAGTTTGGCTGCGCTTTACATATGTAAAATCGCGGTGCTCTTTGTTTTGCTTGGTGAGTGAAGGGAGAGGCCTCTTCCCCCCACCCCAATGTCTTGGGTTTCTGAGTTCTTTGTCTTACCCTCCTCTGTTCCTGCACTGGCGAGATTCTGTGGCTCTGGCTTGTCTCCCACCGCTCGGCTCGTCTTGTTTGGTTTTCCACGCGATGGGCTCCCTGTAAGTCCTCTGTGTCATGTCCACAAGATCTGGAAGCGTTTCCTCTGCAGTTTTTTCTTGAGTCTTTTCCTGAGGCTACAGTAATTCCACTTTTATGAAATTTTATTTTCGCAAACTAAGGCGCACGTCCTCACTATCCGCCATCTTCTATACTGAGTTCTTTAGGTCAGTTTCTTGGGTTCTAGGGCTGTGGAGCACATAGATACTAGACTTATAAATTGTTCGTGGTTACTCTACATTTCTAGATGGTTCTTATCAGCAAGGTGGAGTAATGGTCCCATAAACAAGTTTCTTGTGGTTTGTACAGATTTGTTAAATTGTGAACATTTTCCAGCTGCCTTGTGTGGTAGAAACCGATCTTTTTCAGGATGCTGTTTTTTCACTTCTCTAAGGATTTCTTTCTTTGTCATATCTGTGATGCTTACCTGTAAGCTGTCCATGTTGCCAAAAAAGGAGGCTATACTTACCACTGATGCTCCTTAATATTGTACAGTTTAACTGTGGCTCTTATTTCCAATGTTGCAAGCCATTTTGTTTTTTCATTGTACATAGACACATTGTCTAAGATGCTGCTGAAATTGTAGAGAATATAGCCAAAACAGTAATAAACAATGACAGTTAAAATGTAAAGACTAGGAAAATTACATCAAAAGGAGCTTTCAAGATTTAGGATATTGACTGTCTTATCTCCTTTACTTAAGAATCAGCTGAATAAATTCTTTTAAGTATAAAAAAAAGGGACTGATGAGAGATTTTGTGGTGTTGGTAATATTTTTTGACCTACGTGCTAGTTATATCATTGTGGTGGGTGTGCATTCACCAAGTTGTTCACTCAAGCTATGTTTATTTTGTATCCATATGAATGCATCCACCACAGTCTAAAAAATTTCAAGACAGGACATATCTGAGTCAGAAAAATCTGACTTGCCTTGCTTTGAAATGTAATAAGTATCACTAATCAAGAAAATTATGTTGATATTTGTATAGTAACTGAAAAAAATACCCTTCCCTGTGTGAGAGGCCAGAGCCATGCCATGACAGGTTGCTACAAGAAGGCGAAACCTGGCATGAGAAGATGAAACCTGACAACGGGCAGTCCTTGGTCCAGCAGGGCCAGGTGGGAGCAACCAATGGGGGGGGGTGCCCGATATATGGCCATATAAGGAAAGAAGGAATGCGGATGTAATACCTGTTTGCCCAGGAACTATAAAAACCCAGGGAACAAAGAAAGGGGGTCTTTGTCTCCCAGCACTCTCATTGTTTAACAGACTATTTGGAAAAGTTTAATTAAAAACTATTATTAAATTCTGAGCAGTGGGATCTGAGAAAAAGTGGGGTGTAGTCCCTGAGTCATGCTTATAGTTGGCAGCCCTTGGCTTCCTCTTCCTCCTTCCTGATGGTGATATTTGGTCCTGTTGGCGATAAGTCCACCTTTATTCAGGCTTTATCCCGTAGTCCACAATACAGAAGGGTCCTGTGTCTCTGTACATATGTCATGGGGAAAACTGTCTAAACTCCTGGGATTACCTATAAACTTGAAATATGATTTATTGATAATATGACACTCCAGGGTAGCATGAACATCACTATGGCCAGGGGTATGTAGACACTTATGGGCATATATTGAGTACATCCATAGGGGTGGGACAGCATAAACAACCAAAGAAGATATTTCACAAGTAACATTTCATATCCAGACTTTTGGGATTCTTTCAACTCAAGCCTTTTAGATTCTCAAGCTGACTCCAAGTAGAAATGACCTTTGAATATACTTTTAATTTCTTTCAGTAAGTCAGTATAACAAATTAGATCAGGGTATGAAATAAAATAAAGTGAAAGAGCATATTCCATAAACAGATATACAGATATTCTAAACAAAATACCTTTACATGAATTAAACCATATACAAATAACTAGTAGATAAATTAAAAAGAAGATACACTAAAATTCCAGAGGTATTTATCATTCTCAAAAATCATGTAAATCACCCAGATTGATGAAAATAGAAGGAACTACATAATAGATTAAATAAATTTAAACAGAGATTTAATTAAATTTAATAAAATGCATCATCCAGCCATAAAAATCCAACTATCAGAAAAATAATAAAAAAAATTCAATACACTCATCAACATTGTCTTGAAAAATCGAACTATTTAACACAGGATCATAGAAAACTATCTTTTTTTCCAATCCCAGACAAGCCTGCCTCCTCACATCATCTCCAAGATTATCCTGGAGCTGTAGTCAATGAAGTGAAATAACAAAAAAGAAATCAACTTTTAAGCAGTAGAACTCTCAATATATGTGGATGACACAATTATACATACAGAGATTATTCAGTATAAATCAAAAACAAATACAAACTAATAAATTAATTTTGTAAGATTACTGGGTAGAAGATAATAGAATAGATTTGGTTACTAAGTACAAGCAGAAGACAAATAGAAAATATAGATGGGCAAAAGACAGATTATGAAACACATTACAAAGTAAATTAATGAAAATCATTCAATTATATAAAATTTTATAAAGTTGTCCCAATTTTGTTATTTTTATTTATATAAAGTGAATAAATTTCATGTATTTTGTATATTCAAATTTAGAATACTGATATTTCCCATGGAACACTCTCTCGTGCCCATGCCCCCACCCTTCCTCTTCCTTCTTTTCTTACTCTTTTAAAAATGACACACTTTCAGATTATTTCATAATCATAAGCTTAACCTCCACTAAATAAATAATTCAATAAATTATGTGGAGAATAATCCACTGTTCCTCAACTTTGGAGACAAGGAATTTAAACATAAATAAATCTCAAATGGTCAATTTGACTCATATGTTTTCCCTGATCTGTGGTAACTAGCAGAGTACAAAAATGTAATATAGTTGCTATAGTTTTCAACAAAAATAATGAGAGGAACAAAAAGAAAACAGAACTTATGTTATATTCATATAAAATAATAGACGTTGTACATGAAGATTTGCAGACATTACAGTGGGATCACTTATTATGCTTCATTGGCATATGTGTCTGTTTTAAAGCTAGCATAATGGTGTCATGTGTACTATGGTTTTGCATGTTTTTGTTTTTTAAGAGAAATATTATATTAAAATTATATTAAATTCTATTTAAATTATATATTATATTTATATTATATTAAATTCAACTTTATGAATTTCATAATGGATAATAGAGGAACATGGTGATTCTTCCCACCCTACACTCTCTGTTTTATGCAATCCCACCATATTTCTTCTTCCCATTCCTGTTCTCATTCTTACTTGTGACAAAGATCTATTTTCTTTTTTTTTTATTTTTAAAATTTTATGGTCTTCAAAAGAGATCCTCACCACGACATGTTGTAATCAAACTCACCACAGTGAAACATAAAGAAAAGATCCTAAAAGGTGCAAGAGAGAAACGTCAGATCACTCTTAGAGGATCTCCAATTAGACTCACAGCAGACTTCTCATCAGAAACCCTACAAGCTAGAAGGGAATGGCGAGACATAGCCCAGGTACTAAGAGAGAAAAACTGCCAGCCCAGAATACTATATCCTGCAAAGCTCTCATTTGTGAATGAAGGTGAAATTAAGACTTTTCATAGCAAACAGAAACTGAAAGAATTTGTTGCCACTCATCCTGCCCTGCAAAAGATGCTTAAAGATGTGTTACACACAGAAACACAGAAACATGGTCACCAATATGAAAGAAGGTAAAGGAAGGAAACCTCACAGCAATGTGGGGCATGAGCGCGGCCAGGCCAGGCCAGGCCAGGCCAGGCCCGGGGGCTCAGCATGCGCAGCTGCTCCAGGGTGCTCCCGCCCGAGCTGCGCGGAACGAAGCCACGCGGAGCCAAGTAAGATGGCACCCAGAGGAAGTAAGATGGGCGGAATCCAAAGTTGTTTACCACTAACACTAACTGGCTGCGCAACATCAGGGGAGGTAACAAAACTAGTAACAAGTGTATAGACATAGGGCTAGTCCTATAGAAATCCCCCCGTAAGGTGACTGTGTAAGTAATTGGTTGGTCCTTAGCCCTGCCCCAATGACTCTGCAGTTTTGTGTTATAAAAGGTACTATTATGCAGAAGGTGACTGAGTCCTTGCTAGACTTGGCTCCCCGCTGCGTCTGATTGTCTCCGGGACAGGGAGGCTGGGGAACGGGCGAGCGGCCGCACTTACCTTTCCTCGGACCCAGTCCATCCTTGTACGGGTGGACTAAGACCCAACATCTGGCGCCCAACGTGGGGCATGAACAGTTACTTTTCGGCCGAGGCTAAGCGGTCTCTCAGGGTAAGTGAAAACCTTAGTATGGTTTATGCAGTTTCGTCCCAAAAGGACCTGGCCTTAAAGGCCTCACGCTATATGTTAAAAAGTGTCTGGGTAGCTGTCATAACCTTGGCCCTTTGGATTCAGATGGCCAATCTCTTTTCTTGGAACACTTGGTCATGGGTGGAAAAACTCACCCTTAAGAGGGAGAGACACTTTGATACCGCCCTTAAAGCATCCTTCCACCCAGACGCTATAACCCTAGCTTCAGAGGGTGAGAGGGAGAAAGAGGAAGTGCAGGACTTGGGAGAGCCTAAAGCCTCAGAGGAAGATGGTGGGGAGAGAAAATGGGCTAAGTTTGATCAGGAATGCAGAGAGCCTGTGGAGGCACGAACTGTTGAGGTAAAAACGAAAGTAAAAATCGTCCCACCTAGCCCATCCACCCTAGAAGGGCCGGGACCACCCCCATACCTCCCCGGGGCAGAGGCAGCCTCCCCCTATGTAGAGCCATGGAGGGAGCTTTGTGATCTGGGCACTTATGATTGCCCAGGAGGGGAGAGGAGAAATGAGGCGACCTTTGCAGAAGCTTATCCGGTGGACATAAAGCAGCATAGGGAAGTGAACTCTGGGCCAGGGAACCTGCTGCCTCAGGCCTACCCTGTTAATTTAGCTCCAGGCGGCAACAGGGCTCTGGAGTGGTATCTCTGGGAAGGGAAGGACTTGAAGGAGCTTCCCAAGGCAGTGGTGGAAGACAGGCCAAATTCCCCCTGGGCACAAACATTGCTACAAGATATAGCTTATCACCCATGCGTCCCCAAGGACTGGTTGGATGTGGCCAAGGTAGTCCTCGTGAGTTTCCAGTTCATAAAGTGGTGCGCCTTCTTTAAGGAGGAGTGCCAGGTGAGTGCTGAAGCTAACGAAACAGCCCAGCCAGCTATCCCTATTACATATGCTATGCTGGCTGGGATGGGGGAAGGGTTCTCTACGGGGATCCAGCAAACTGCGCTACCTGCTCCATACCGTGAACAAGTGAGGCAGGCAGGACTTAATGCTTGGTACAAGCTGGATGAGGGGCCCATTAAATCTCCCATCGCGGGGGTGCGACAAAAGCCAGGAGAGTCATTGCCAAATTTTGTAGTTAGGGTCGAACACAGTCTCCGTTGTAAGTTGCTGGCTGGGGACCTTCGGGATCAGTTTGTTAAAATGCTTGTTTGGGAAGAAATGAATGCTAATCATCTGAAGGCCTGCGCTGGCCTGAGGGTGGCTCATAAATCCCCAGAGGCAGTTAAAACTAAGGTGGAACTTTCAGGTGTGGCGGCAACCCCTAAAAGCCCAACACTGCCTCAACGCACTGCGCCTCCAATTCCGCCCATGTGGCCACCCCTTTATGGTTATTCACCTCCCTTGAATCGCCCGCCGCCATCTTGTAAACAGCGTGCCTACTCAACCCCACAGCCAGTCCTACTAGGCCCCGACGTGCACAGTCTTCCCTGTAAATGGGGGACCACGGCCTTTCTCTGCACTCTCTTCCAGTCAGTGTAGCCTGTTGCACCCTTGCAGGCCACAGCCAGATACTCTATGGAGACTAGTCCTTGGACTGCTTTTTTCCTCTCCATTTACAATTCAATGCTGTCCTCACTAGGAGGGGGAAGAAAAAAAAAATGCCTTTGGCTACCACTGGCCTTACCTAAAAGAACAAAAACCTTCATCCATTAACCCTTTCCAACCTAATGAGTCTTTATTTGCAGTTAATAAGACTTTTTCTCCAGCACTACGGAAGTCTCATTCCCTGCCGCTTTGTTTCAGATGTGTTTCCCTGTCCTAAGCAATGGGCTCCCATGCTGATGACCAGCTCTTTTCTGTGCTGCTGTAGTTAACTTATCTGAGAGTTTGCACGTGTCTTAAAGGTTTCGTGTTTTATTGGATTTGTCTGTCTTTAATGTTTGAGTGATTACCTAACTCTGATCAGATCTACCCCACAGCTTTGATTAAAATACTCAGGTTATACGTACTAGTTTTTGGCTAAGCGGTTGACTCTCTAACAGTTTAAATTCTCAAGTGGAGTCTACCAACTTTGGGACTTCCAGTAGGATCCCTGGAACTCTCAAAGGATGGGACTCTAAATTTGTTAAAGTAACAACTGTTTGAGTCAATTCAAATTACGCAAAGTATATTAAAATGTTGTAAATGGTGTCAGACCTATGCTGTATTCATGTTTTTGCTTTCCAGCTAGAGTGGTCTTATAAAAATAAGAGTAAATTTGTGTGTATAACATTGGTTCAGAGAATTAAGTTAATGCCAAAGCCCTTTGGTTTGCTTGGTAGCTCACTTGCTCGGTTTTACATGTCTTTGATATGCTTTAAACTTGTTTCTCTTAACGATGAAGATCTTTTCAAAGTTGTAAACATGTACTAGTGTCCATGTTTGCTGTCCAGGAGGAGTTAATGGTGTGGTATTCATTAATAACTCAGTGTCTTATATATTGTGTACTTTTCACATCTTAAATTCAATAAGAGAGACTGTTTGAGTTTGTTAGCATGTATTCTCATAGATTGTCCATACATGACAATTCAAGACTATGTAAAAGTAACTACAGGTATAAAGTTTCAGAAGGTGTGAGCAAGTCATGGAAGGTTTTAAAAGGTTTACAACTTTAAAATTGTTTACAGAGTTTTCTTTAAGTTATGTGCTAATGCCAAAATTACATTGACCTAAAGTTGAAGTCTGATCTTCTGTTACAACAATGAGGTTTTTAAAAATGTGCACTAATGTTAGTAAATATCTGGAAATGGTCTAAGTCTCAAATCTTGGAATCTGTTTTTGCAAAAAACTGTAACGTCTATTTTAACAGTGTCTGCTTAATGGGTTACTCTGCCATTTCTAAAGTTAGGTCCTTTTTAGCTCTGTTAAGTAATTCTAAGTTATGTGAGGATTTTGTGTACTAACTCTTATGTTCAAGGTGTTTATTTCTGGTTTATTCAATAACAAAAAACATAAAATTCATGTTCTGTCAAGGTATCTATTGTGTACTCTACTGTCTCTGTTAAGTTCAAATTGATAAAAAGCATTGTTAAATATCATTATGATTAGATCTGGTCTAAAAGTGTTAAGATCACCCTGTCTAATGAAGGGTTATCATTTCAGGATGTTAAAAAATTCTATTCTAACCAGATACTCTAAGTTCTCTTGGCACCTTTAACAAACTTTCTAAAAATCAAAGTTCTAAATTCTCTAAACTTTTGGTATCTTCAAAAGGGCCCCTGGAGATATCAAAAGATATATCTCTCATCTTACAGAGATAATAACCAATTGAAATGTTTAAAAGTGCTGCCAAGACGTAAAATGATTCAACACTCTACTAAAATTCCTCACAACCCACAGAAACAGGCTATGGTGGAAAAAAACCATCAATGCCTCAAAAAACAGTTATTAAAACAAAAAGGGGGAGTGGCTACCCCCCATCTACAGTTACATAAGGCCTTGTTCACCATCAATATTTTAAATTTTTCAAAAGGGTCAAGGGAGTCAAGGTTCCAAAAACATTGGGGATATTTAAGCCCTAAACCACAGATGCTCGTTAGATGGAGAGACCCTCTCACTCGACTCTGGAGAGGGCCTGACCCGCTGATTCAGTTGGGAAGAGGATTTGGCTGTGTGTTCCCCATAGGGGAGTTGACTCCAATTTGAATACCGGCCAGAAATATCAGGCCTATGCCCGATGCAAGTAACAACCCACCCAGGGAGCAGTTTGCCCCTGAGGGAGATCCCCTTGTCTTTCCTCTTCCAGAAATGGATGGAGATGGAAATCGAAAGGCAGGCGATGATGTGGACACTACTCTTCGCTGTGATCCTGAAGTGCCCAGCCCAGTGACGGGGGATTTGATGACCCAAACGAGATCATCAAAACACTTCAGGAGGACCTGAAAAAGACAAAGAGAACTCCAAGAAAGCCTCTTTTGGACGAGCCTTAATGGACTCTTGCCCTACCTCTTCTCTCTTCTTGGACTGCTTCTTGCCCTGCTTTTAATCCTTGCTATTGGCCCATGCATAACGAATAGGCTTATACAGTTTATACAACAGCGCATAGAGGCAACAAGGGTAAGACAGGTTGAGGTTCATTACCAGAGCCTGCTAGCCACAGAGGGCTACGATCCCCTGAACTGGGGAAGCGCCCCCGGTGCTCTCCACATTGCCAATGACGGGTAAGATTCCGGATGGACCGGAACAACCTAAGACAGGCGGTGGAGAAAGCTCACCCCACTCCCATAATTACAAGTCACGCGACACCCCAAGACGGGTAAAGCACCCAGCATCCTGCACCAACCTAAGACAGGGCTCATGGCCAAGCTGCCTGGGTTACCAATGACGGGTAAGGGCAAGGACGGCTGGGGGCAACCTAAGACAGGGATCGCGTGCTAAAACAAAAAGGGGGAATCTGTGGGGCATGAGCGCGGCCAGGCCAGGCCAGGCCAGGCCAGGCCCGGGGGCTCAGCATGCGCAGCTGCTCCAGGGTGCTCCCGCCCGAGCTGCGCGGAACGAAGCCACGCGGAGCCAAGTAAGATGGCACCCAGAGGAAGTAAGATGGGCGGAATCCAAAGTTGTTTACCACTAACACTAACTGGCTGCGCAACATCAGGGGAGGTAACAAAACTAGTAACAAGTGTATAGACATAGGGCTAGTCCTATAGAAATCCCCCCGTAAGGTGACTGTGTAAGTAATTGGTTGGTCCTTAGCCCTGCCCCAATGACTCTGCAGTTTTGTGTTATAAAAGGTACTATTATGCAGAAGGTGACTGAGTCCTTGCTAGACTTGGCTCCCCGCTGCGTCTGATTGTCTCCGGGACAGGGAGGCTGGGGAACGGGCGAGCGGCCGCACTTACCTTTCCTCGGACCCAGTCCATCCTTGTACGGGTGGACTAAGACCCAACACAGCAAAAGATCACAGGAAGCTCAATTTCTCTTTGACATAGAATTAAACTCTGATGCTCTGTTAAAGCAATGTGTTAAAGTAATCTATTATGTTCTCTTGATGTCTGTTAAATTCTAATTGTTCAAAAACAGCTGAATTTTTATTAAGAGCTATGGGTTACTTAAATATGTGCTTTTTTCAAAAATTTGAATAATCACCTTGTAACAATGATCAAATTTGGTCTATGTTATGTCATGATTTTAAGAAATCTTATTTCAACCAGATATTTTGGATTTTGAGCCTTCTTGGCATTCTTGACAGGCATTCAAAAAATCAAAGTTTCAAACAATCTGGTCTCTAAAATTTCCAGTAAATCCTGGACTTTGGTTTTTCCAGTTTGGGCCCAACTGAAAAAATCGAAGGACCTATGTCTCTCATCTTATAGAGACACCAACTAATCAGTCTATTTGGAGTATATTAGAAGGACTGTCAAGATGTGATATGGTACCAGACTTTAAGTTTCTATAATGGAAAATGCTATTAATACAAATGTTTGAGAATTAAAAAGTCTAATGATCTTGTGTTACTAGACATGATAGTTATCTTAATGAGAAAGCCCCAGAGGCTTAAAGGGTTAAATACTTGTAAAATCCTACAGGTGCTTTCAAAAATACTGTGAAGTAAGCAAGTGCCTCTTGTTGGTTGATGAGTTTTATAATTTTAAACATGGCGACTTAAAGTCTTTTGTCATCCACAGTTATATATGATCTGCTGCTCATAAAACTAAAGCGTTGTTGGTTCTGTGTTTAGCTGTCCTCCTATAGGTTCCTATGGATTTTTTCCAGCCACTTTTATTGTATTCAGTACTTTGGGATGGCTCTGTAAACAGATGAAGCCAATAATGTATTAACAGTACCAACTGAGAGAAAGTATGGTTAAGTGAGGTTACTAAAAAGAAAAAGCAATTCAAATCAATTGGCAATCTACAAAAAGAGTTAAATATTTTAAAAGCTATTATTAAAATTGCTATATTGGTCTATTATGCTATATTATATGTGTGTACATATTGTATGTCCACATGGGGAAATTTTATTAAGAGTTTTATTTTAAATGGCTTATAGATAAGATTGTCCATAAATTTAAGCTGCTAAAATCAATCAAAGATACATTTTAATTTGTGGGACCTGAATCTGTGTATCATATGTTTTAGACTTGTTGGTAGAAAGAAACTAAAAACATTTTAGATGGTTGTGCTTAAGTTTACTGGCTAAACAAACTACACCATGTTAGATATTTAAGAGGTGTTTTCAAATACATGATTCTTAAAATTTATAGAAGGCATTGGACCTTCTGGTAAATGTTTTCTTAAGTTGTTATCTAATGGTTGAAACTGTTTGCTAAGTATTCATGTGATATTGCTATTGTCAGCAAGCGATCTAGGACTTGCTCCCTCATTTCTCTATTCTAAGCCCAACTTGTTCTTTCATTTCTCTATTCTCTTCAAGGTAGGAAACTAATTCTATTATGAAGGAATCTGTAGGATGCACAATTTAATCTTTAGACCTTATCAAAGAGATGGCTAACATTTTTCTGCAATAGCATAGCCAAAATAAGAACTCAAATAATAATCTCATAGCTAGATTCACTTCGCCATCAGCGATGTATACAGTAAGTAGAAAAAACCTCCCTTTCAGACCAAAGGGAAAGAAAGTTTTAAAGTGAGAATATAATTTTCCTCATGGGCATTGTCTACCTTAGAAAAACTACTACAGAACATGCCTGTGACTATAGACTTGTAGTTCAGGCCACCGAAGATTAGAGACGGGAAACGGGCACTCCCTTGACTTGCATCCTCTGGTCTGCTTTAACACAAACCAGGAGGAAAAGAAAGCTCGGCATCAGAAGCAATGGGTGGCAGGCCTATTAATGGCTGATCTGTACAGTGATCTGCCCTCAAGGAGACCCAACAGGCCAGTCTACTGCAGTGGCTTTCAATGTGGTAAGCCTGGGCTTCAGCAGAAGTCAGCTTGTGAAGAGCCCTGGCAGCTCTGCCAAGAGTTGGATCACTGGAAATGGACCTGCCCTGGAGTCGAAGGATGCCCAGGTCAGAGCCACAGATCTTATTGGCTCTAAGCTGAAAAGCCCTTCACTCAGCCCAACTTCCAAAGTGACCACTGCAGCTGAGGGGATGGTCAAGTAGGGTCAGCAACATTGCAGGCAGAACTGTAAATTTCTTGTTAGAGATGCCACCTGCCTTTACCTGGCCAGCTCTCCTCCCAGGACAGCCAAGTCATGAAAGTCAACAGAGTGCCTTCCCCTAGGAGGTTCACACCTCCCTTAGGATATACCCCATGTGAAGAGATAGATAGGTCTGGGCCTCTTAACTTACAAGGCCTAAAGCCCACCAGATTATTATCAAGCCCCTTCTGTCAGGTTCTATTTGCCTCTCAATCAGAAAACTTAATTGTAGCTTAGACAGCACCTTTCTTAGCCCCTCTAATAATGACTCTGTCCTTTGTTCTAGGCCCTGTCTAGTGCACTTGGGCCTCATTCCTTTGTAATCATAACCTCTACTCTACCACCAATGACTCTACTCCCAACATGTGTGTACTGATGGTCCTCTTCCCCACTTAATGCTGTATAATTGTTCAAACCTGGTAAATGCCACTCTTAGGATCATTGGTTACTATCCTCACTCTGTCTTTTATGACCTTGTCTAAATATGATCAGAGTCGGCAAACTTGGAAGGCTTCCATAGCCTTGGCAACTCATGACGACAGCCTAGGGTGGTTACTGGCGCCATAAACTAGAGTGTCAATTTGTTGGGTCAACAACAGGAGCCACTGTGCACTTGCTCCTCATGTGGGATCTCTGTCCTTAATGTTCTGTACATTGTGATTTAATGCTATAACTAGTACTCAAACAGTATGTTTCACTTTGTGTTTCTATGTGGGTGCAAACTGTTGAAATCTTTATACTAAATTGATCTTCTGTATATAAAGAGAATTGAAAATGAATCTTGATGCAAATGGAAGGGGATAGGGAGCGGGAGAGGGGAGGGTTGCGGGTGGGAGGGAAGTTATGGGGGGGGAGCCATTGTAATCCATAAGCTGTACACTGGAAATTTATATTCATTAAATAAAAGTTAAAAAAAATTTATGGTCTTTTATTGCCAGTGGTGGAGAATGGGCTCATGTCTTAACTCTCAACCTGCAGCTCAAATCAACAGAGCTTACAAAGGCAAAAACACAAGGATGGGAGGGTAAGTACATGGTTCCTAGGATTGGGGGGAATGCATGTTTACCAGGGTCAAGTTGGCCTAAGACCTATGAAAAACTAATATTTTTTTCATTTTCAATTATCTTTATATACAGAAGATCAGTTTAGTGAATACTAAGTAAAGATTTCAACAGTTTGCACCCACACGGAAACACAGAATGTAAAGTACTGTATGAGTACACTGTTAATTCACATAATACAACACATTAAGGACAGAGATCCTACATGAGGAGTAAGTGCACAGTGACTCCAGTTGTTGATTTAACAATTGACACTCTTGTTTCTGGCATCAGTAATCACCCGAGGTTCTTGTCATGAGCTGCCAAGGCTATGGAAGCCTCTTGAGTTTGCCAACCCCTATCTTATTTAGACAAGACCAAAGTGAAAGTGGAAGTTCTCTCCTCCCTTCAGAGAAAGGTACCTCCTTTTTGATGGCCCATTTTTTCATCTGGGATCTCACAGAGATTTTTCATTTAGCTCAATGTTTTTTCCAGAGTGTCTTGTCTTTCCATGCCTGAAATACTCTCATGGGCTTTTTAGCCAGATCAGACTGCCATAAGGGCTGATTCTGAGGCCAAAGTGCTATTTCTTTTGCAGTACAGAAACTTCTCAATTTGATGTAATCCCAATTGTTAACTTTGGTTTTGACTACCTGTGCCTCTGGGGTCATTTCCAAGAAGTCTTTCCAGTGCCTATATCTTGCAGGGTTTCTCAGATGTTCTCTAATAATTTGATGGTGTCGGGTCATAGGTTTAGATCGTTAATCCATGTTGAGTGGATTTTTGTGTAAGGTGTAAGGTAGGAGTCTTGCTTCATGCTTCTGCTGTTAGAAATCCAGTTTTCCCAGCACCATTTATTGAAAAGGCTGTGCTTGCTCCAGGAATTGGTTTTAGATCTTTGAGCAAATATAAGTTGGCTGTAGATGTTTGGATTGATTTCTGGTGTTTCCATTCTGTTCTATTGGTCTATCCATCTGTTTCTGTGCCAGTACTATGCTGTTTTGATTATAACTGCCCTGTAGTATGTCCTGAAATCTGGTATTGTCATACCTCTGGATTTTTTAATAATTTTCAAAATCTTATTTAAGTTATTTAAGTTTCATGTCATTCATATGTAGATTAGGAACATAGTGACACTTTCCCTATTACCTTTGCTATTTGTCAATTAGCTTTATACACATAAGATGTGAGCTGTAAAATTTATAATATCTTTAATCATTCCTCAAATCCATACATTTTTTGAAAAGTTCCACCAGAATATGTTCTAAGAATAATGAACAACAAAAACAGACAACAACAGCAATAAAAACCCACAAAATCTCGGGAATCAAACAACAGTCAGTGAATTGTAACTCATCTGAATTAGGTTATTACAAGCTGTGGATCAAGGGGCACCTGCAGGAAGATGAAAGCAGCAGCAACCGCAGCAGTGAGTAGAGTCAGGGCCATGGACTACTAGGCTCCAGACCTGAGTCCTAGCCATGCCTCTCAATCTTCTAACTTTGTACAATGACAAGTGATAGCCTCCCCTGCTATAGATGATGCTGATTGGCTATGGTTTTGTGTTGGTATGCATGCTCATTAGCTTTGCAATCTGTCCAATCAGGTGCCTGCGTAGCAACAAGACAAAATGGCCCAATGTCTTCACATCACTGTCTGATCCATGCTATGCTGATGAGAGGAGCCTGTGGTGGTCCAAGCTCTGCCACCATGTGGAGAGCAAGCCAAATACCTTGGAAGCTGGACATGGTGAGTATGGGGGCCCAGTTGTTCCACAAAGGGGTAGGTGTAGTGTGCAGACCAACTGAAACTTGGCAGGTTCAAATCTCAGATGCTGCTCTTACAATCCAGCACTCTGCTTAAATGTGTCTTGGAAATCAACAGAATACGGCCCAATTATTTGTTCCTTGACACCAGTGGAAAGCTCTAGATGGAGCTCCATGCTTCAGCCTGGATCACTACCAGCCATTGCAGTAACTTGGGGAGTAAACCAGCCATTTGGCAAAAGAATCAGAAGATGGAAGATACACCCCTTTCAAAAAATAACACTTAAATAACACTGAATATAAAGAACTTATAACAAAGGAATTCATGTTGCTTTAGGAAACATGCATTTAAATAACAACAAGACACAAGGTGTTAGTATTATTATCTTTCACAAATAAACATGTGAAAATATAAATGCTTTACAAGGACATAGAAAAGCAGGAAATTGCATTTATTACTTACAAGAAAACATTGTTTATAAGTCTTCTTGCCGGCCTTAGAATCACCATATAATACAGCATATATGTTCCTACATATTTATCAGCTAGTGTGAAAATGTGTGTCCATATAAAATACAGAATGGTGGCTAGAATTGTGTCATTGTAGCTAAAACCTAAAATTGCCACCTGCATTGCTAACATACAATATGGGTGCAATTTCAGTCCCAGCTCCTACACATCTGAATCTTCCCTGCTGATAGCTTGGGGAAAGGAGTGTGGGATGGTTCCAGTGATTAGGCCTCTACCACCCACATGGGAAACCTGGAAGAAGCTCCTGGCTCCTGGGTTCAGCCTGCCCCAGCCCTGGCTATGGTGGATATCTAGTGAGTGAACCACTTGATGGAGGATCTCTCTCTCTGACATTCAAATAAATATATCTTTAAATTAAAACATGAAAACATACAAAATAGTTATACATAATTCTAAATCTTGTTTGAAACCAAGCCATCTTTCAGTAGTTAAATAGATATTCAAATTGCCACAGTCAATGGAGACCCTTGAGGCATAACAACAGAAGACATGAAATGCACAGGCTGAAGGCTCTGGGCTTGAGAACACAATACAAAAGCCTGAACTGCAGTCAGAGGGGCTTTAGAGACATAAAGAAGGTAAGTTACAGTAAGAGGTATGGAAACATCTGAAGCAAGGTATAACCTCAAACAAAATGCTGTGTAGTACCCAAATGTTGCCATGAGCTAGAAGCACAGGCATTAAGACACTCCAGTGTAGCAACAACATCACTCTGGCAAGGGGATGTAGACACTTAAGGGACCATCATGAGCACATTCAGAGGTGAGGGACAGCATAAACACTGACAAAGGGTGAAAGCAAAAAGAAGACACTCAAGAAAATATGAGGTGGAGGCACAATGGGTGGTGGAGACTCATGAAGATGGCACATGATGCAGGCACAAGCAGTAGACTTTGAAAGCTAACATGGATGAGAGATTTTACAATTTACAACACATAAGGGAAAACATGAGTCAAAGTTATATGAGCGAACATGAGTTCCAGATTCAGGAATGTACATGCATGAAGACTGGAATGTCTGCAGGCAAATGAGTGAAGAGACACTGGGGCAGAGTCTGTGCATACAGGGTTTAGAAATCCATTAGGAAATAAAAGGAATGAATATAAATAATATTTACAGATTTACATCTTTACGTGAATATACTTTATATTCAGTATTATAATGCTGAAAACAGTCATTTTAGAAATGATTTAATAATATAATAAAGACAGAAAAACAGAATAGCAGAAATCAATGAAATTCTAGTAGTCACAAAAATACTACAGAAACAAATAAACAAGGATAAAATTTATTTTAAAATGTATTAAGAAGATTAATACTTCATTAGTAAAAGTGATTAAATCAAGAAAAAAGAGGAACACAAGTAACCAATTTTAGGAAATTTACAGAGCATACAAAACTCCCCAAGATAGTAAGAGAATTTTTTTAGGATTCTTAGAAATAAAATTTTGACTCCATAGATCAAAGTCTACCTTATTTTGAAAACTTGTTTTCCAAAATACAGATACATCTAAAAATTAGAAAGCTCCTAGATAATCTAAGTAACTTAAAGCAATTTTTGTAAAACCAAACAAACCAATGAAGAAGTTTCACAATTAAAATTTCATGTCTAGACTTGTGGAATTCTTTCAAGTCTTTAAGGTTCTCAAGCTCACTACAAGTAGAAATAAACAGGGAATACTTTTAAATTTATTTTGGGAAGTCAGTATAACACAAGTTGGACCAAGATATGAAAAAAAGTTGAAATTAAAGAACATCTTATATAAACAGATATATAGATATTCTAAACAAAATACCTTTATATGAATTAAACCATATATGAAAACCTAGCAGATCAATTAAAAAAAGATACATTAAAAATGAAAGTGTACTGGCCAGTGCCATGGCTCAACAGGCTAATCCTCCACCCAGCGGTGCCAGCACACCGGGTTCTAGTCCTGGTTGCAACATCAGATTCTGTCCCGGTTGCCCCTCTTCCAGGCCAGCTCTCTGCTGTGGCTCAGGAGTGCAATGGAGGATGGCCCAAGTGCTTGGGCCCTGCACCCCATGGGAGACCAGGAGAAGCACCTGGCTCCTGCCTTCGGATCAGCGCGGTGCCATTGAAGGGTGAACCAATGGCAAAGGAAGACCTTTCTCTCTGTCTCTCTCTCTCACTGTCCACTTTGCCTGTCAAAAATTTTTTAAAAAAATTTAAAAAATAAAAATAAAAGTGCATTTAATATTCTCAAAAATGACTTGAATCACTCAGGTAGGTGAATAATATAAGAGCTAAATAATAATTTACATAAATTCAAACAGGGATTTAATAAAAATAATCATCCAGTCATAAAAAAATCAGTTGTCAGAAAAATAATCAAAAATAGATTTCCTTATACTCATAAGATTGTCTTCAAAACATACAACAAACAACTTAACACAGGATCTTAGAAAACTATCTCCTTCCAATTCCAGACAAGGCTGCCTCTTCTCATCATCTCCAAGATTGTACCGAATATACAATCAGGGAAGTGATTGTAGTAGTAATACAGGTAGTCAGGGAAGTGAAATGACAAAAAAGAAATATCAGGTATAAGAATCAGCTTTAAGCAGTAGAACTCTCAGTATATATGGATGACACAATTATATATACAGAGAATATTCAGTATACTCCAGAAACAAATATGAATCAATAAGTGAATTTAGCAAGATCACTGTGTAGAAGATAATCTACTGGATTGGGCTGCTAATTTTGAGCAAGAAGCAAATAGAAACTATTGATGGACAAAAATAGACTATGAAAAGTATAATTACAAGAGAAACTAATGAAAATGATTCAATTATGTAGTATCTTTTAAAAATCTGTCCCAGTTATTTTCTTATATAAAGTGAACAAATTTCATGTATTTCATCTATTCAGATTTAGGAGAATACTGACACTTCTCATCAATCCTCCCTCACACCTCCTACCCTTCCTCCTCCTTCCTTCCTTAGTTTTCTCTTACAGTGAGTTACTTTTAGCTTATTTTGTAATCATAATGTTAACCCTCTAATAAGAGAAGTCAACAAATAGTATGAAGAATAAACCACTGTTCCTCAACAACGGAAAAAAGGAATGTAACATAAACAATCTCAAAATGTCAATTTACTCATGATTCCTTTGATCTGTGGTAGCTAACAGAGTACAAAAAATGTAATATAGTTGCCCCTGTTTTCAACAAAAGTGATGAGAGGAACACAAAGAAAACAGAAAGTATGTTATTTTCATATAGAAATAATAGAAATCGTACATGAAGGATTGCAGATTATTATACTGGGATCACTTATTACATTTCATGTCATATGTGTCTGTTTTCAAGCTAGCATCATACTGACCTGCATACTATGATTTTGCATTGTAATTTTTGTTTTTTCCCCATAAATACTTTAAGTTACATTAACTTTATGCATTTCATAAATACAAATTTAGGAAAATACTGATTTTTCCCACCATACTCTCCTTCCCACATGCAATCCCAAACTTGTTCTTTCTCCCCTTCTATTCTCGTTCTCATTTTTTATAAGATGCAAATTTTCTTTTTTTATTAATTTTAAAAATGTTATTATGTCACATAAACAAGGCTAGTGTCTGCAAATACTAAGGCCGGCGCCGTGGATTAACAGGCTAATCCTCCGCCTTGCGGCGCCGACACACCGGGTTCTAGTCCCAGTTGGGGCGCCAGATTCTATCCCGGTTGCCCCTCTTCCAGGCCAGCTCTCTGCTATGGCCCGGGAAGGCAGTGGAGGATGGTCCAAGTCCTTGGGCCCTGCACCCGCATGGGAGACCAGGATAAGCACCTGGCTCCTGCCTTCAGATCAGTATGATGCGCCGGCCGCAGCAGCCATTGGAGGGTGAAAGAATGGCAAAAAGGAAGACCTTTCTCTCTGTCTCTCTCAGGAACCACTCTGCCTGTCAAAAAAAAAAAAAAGACTAGCGTCTGCAAATATTAACTGATAGAATAAAAATGGGAGGGAGGCCGGCGCCCTGGCTTAACAGGCTAATCCTCCACCTAGCGGCTCCGGCACACCGGGTTCTATTCCCGGTCAGGGCACCGGATTCTGTCCCGGTTGCCGCTCTTCCAGGCCAGCTCTCTGCTGTGGCTCGGGAGTGCAATGGAGGATGGCCCAAGTGCTTGGGCCCTGCACCCCATGGGAGACCAGGAGAAGGACCTGGCTCCTGCCTTTGGAACAGCATGGTGCACTGTCATTGGAGGGTGAACCAATAGCAAAAGGAAGACCTTTCTCTCTGTCTCTCTCACTGTCCACTCTGCCTGTCAAAAAAAAAAAAAAAAGGGAGAGAATGATCCAACATGGGAAGCGAGATACACAGCAGACTCATAGAATGGCAGATGTCCTAAACAGCACTCTGGCTTCAGAACCAGCTCTTAAGGCATTTGGATCTGGCTGAAGAGCCCATGAGAGTATTTTAGGCATGGAAAGCCAAGACACTCTGGCAAAAAAAGAACCTAAATGAAGATCTCTGTGAGTGAGATCCCAGTAGAAAGAACGGGCCATCAAAGAAAGAGATACCTTTCTCTGAAAGGAGAAGTGAACCTCCACTTTGACTATGACCTTGTCTAAATAAGATCAGAGTTGGTGAACTCAAAAGGCTTCCATAGCCTTGACAACTCATGACAAGAGCCTAGAGTGATTACTGATGCCATAAACAAGAGTGTCACTCTGTTAAGTCAACAACAGGGGTCACTGTGCACTTACTCCTCATGTAGAATCTCTGTTCTTAATGTGCTGTACATTGTGATTTAATGCTATAACTAGTACTCAAACAGTATGTTTCACTTTGTGTTTCTTTGTGGGTGCAAACTGCTGAAATCTTTACTTAATATATGCTAAACTGATCTTTTGTATATAAAGAGAATTGAAAATGAATCTTGATGTGAATGGAAGGGGAGAGGAAGCAGGAAAAGGGAGGGTTATGGGTGGGAGGGAGTTTTGGGGGGGAAGCCATTGTAATCCATAAGCTGTACTTTGGAAATGTATATTCATTAAATAAAAGTTAAAAAATGTTATTATGTTATATAAGTTTTATGTACCTCATATATATATATATATATATATGAAGATATTTATATGAACATAGTGACACTTCCCCTACTATCTTATCTATTGTCAATTAACTTTCTATATATAAGATTTAAGAGTTATGAAATTATGGAATATCTTTAAACATTTCTCAATTCATCAATTTTTTTAAAATGATCCAACAGGAAAATGTTCTGAGAATAATTAAAAACAGCAATAACAATAAAACCCCACAAATTCCCAGGAATCAACCAACAGATTGTAAATTGTAACTCATCTGAAGTAGGTTATTAGAGGCTCAAGATCCTGGAACTCCTGCAGGAACATGGAAACAGCAGCAACTATGGCTGCCAGAAGAGTCAGGGCCCTGGACTACTAGGCTCCAGACCTGAGTCCCAGCCATGCCTCTCAATCTGCTGACTTGGTACAATGACAAGTGATCACCTCCCCTGCTGTGGAGATGCTGATTGGCTATGGCTTGGTGTCGGCATGTGTACACATGGGCTTTGCAAACTGTCCAATCAGGTGCCCAGGGAGCAACAAAACAAACTACCCAAGGCCATTATATCACAATTGTATCCATGCTACGCTGATGAGAGATGCTTGTGGTGGTTCAGGCTCTTCCACTGTGTCAAGAGGAAGCCAGTACTTTGGAAACTGGACTTGGTGTGTATGTGGGGCCAGTTGTCCCAAGAGGGGTAGGCGTAGTGGGCAGACTGACTGAAACTGGCTGTAGGGGAACCTGGACTTCTCCATGGTCAGCTCTGGAATTTGGGGACCTCAGTCTAGCACTGGGGCAGCTTTTCCCTGTCCTCTGTAGCTGCTGGGTGAGGATTAGGCCAGCCATAGGACTCCCAGTGACCTGTCCCTTCACCATGCACCCATCCAAGCATGTGAGTCATCACCAGCTGCCTCCTAGAATGCGTATCACCAGGAAGCTGGAATCAGAAGGGGATCTGAGACTTAAAATGCACATTTTCATATGGGATGTGGTTATTCTCAGTGGTGCCAAAACCACTATGCCAAATTCTCACCTCATCTGCCTATTGTAAATAAGCCTGATTAAGCAACTGCCTAATTTTCATCATAAATAAATTACATTGTTTAATATAAATATATATGTCTGTAATTTTTGGCTGAAAATAAGCTATGTGTAATTAATAACTTAGAATAAAGTGCAAGACTTTATTTGTATAGAGCTTTTTTTAAAAAATAATTCCTGTTATATAACAAAACTAATGAATTCCATTCAGCCTAATCCATGGAATTCAAATTACATAAACTTCAAGCAACGCATGTATTTCTTAAAGTCATAATCAAAACTTTGTCATGAATCTCGGGCCAATTAGGAAAACAATTATGCATAAATAGTGAGCATATAAAATTAAAAAGCAAATATAAAATTACATATCTTTTTAAAAAACAAGAATATGTTTTTCTATTAAAAATAAATATGGAGTGGGCATTTGACACACTAGTTAAGATGCTGCTTCAGACCCTAATATTGCATTTCAGAGTGCCTGGACTTGATTCCTAGTTCAATTCCTGATTGCAGCTTCCTGATAATGCATTCCTTGTGAGGCGACATGTGGTGGTCCAAGTAGTTGAGTCAATAGCACTCATGAGAGATACTTGGCTCCTAGTTTGGCCCTGTCCAGTATTCCGTGTTGAGAAATACCAGATGGGGCACATGCTATCTATCTGTTTCTCTGTCTTTCAAAAATTGAAAAATAAATAAAATAATAAAATGAATTAATGGTGACACCAATAAACAATCAAGGAAAACTCAATTATAGTTAGAAATAGAAAATAAAATAAGAGAAATTAAATAAAAAAACTGTTATTGTAACCAGAAGAATAAATATATTCTCTCATGTTCAGGAGATGATAAAGAACAAGAGAAACAAAGAGTGAAACAAAGTATAAATAAAATTAATCAAAATAAAATAAAATTACTAAGTTGGCAATGAAAATATATTGGTAGATACTGAATTACATGACTCTAAGTTTTCCAAAGAAAACCATGCACTGATGTGGAAATAACTCAAGAATAGCTTCAAGATTTATTTTTTCTGGGATGGCTCTGTAAACAGAAGAAGCCAATAATGTATTAACAGTACCAACTCAGAGAAAGTATGGTTAACTGAGGTTACTAAAAACAAAAAGCAATTCAAATCAATTGGCAATCCACAAAAAGAGTTAAAGATTTTAAAAGCTATCATGAAAATCGCTATATTGGTCTATTATGCTATGTTATATGTGTGTACATATTGTATGTCCACATGGGGAAATTTTATTAAGAGTATTATTTTAAATGGCTTATAGATAAGATTGTCCATAAATTTAAGCTGCTAAAATCAATCAAAGATACATTTTAATTTGTGGGACCTGAATCTGTGTATCATATGTTTGAAACGTGTTGGTAGAAAGAAACTAAAAACATTTTATATGCTTGTGCTTAAGTTTACGGGTTAAACAAACTACACCATGTTAGATATTTAAGAGGTGTTTTCAAATACATGATTCTTAAAATTTATAGAAGGCATTGGACCTTCTGGTAAATGTTTTCTTAAGTTGTTATCTCATGGTTGAAACAGTTTGCTAAGTATTCATGTAATATTGCTATTGTCAGCAAGCGATCTAGGACTTGCTCCCTCATTTCTCTATTCTAAGCCCAACTTGTTCTTTCATTTCTCTATTCTCTTCAAGGTAGGAAACTAATTCTATTATGAAGGAATCTGTAGGATGCACAATTTAATCTTTAGACCTTATAAAAGAGATGGCTAACATTTTTCTGTAATAGCATAGCCAAAATAAGAACTTAAATAATAATCTCATAGCTAGATTTACTTTGCCATCAAAGAGGTATACAGTAAGTAGAAAAAACCTCCCTTTCAGACCAAAGGGAAAGAAAGTTTTAAAGTGAGAATATAATTTTCCTCATGGGCATTGTCTACCTTAGAAAAACTACTACAGAACACGCCTGTGACTATAGACTTGTAGTTCAGGCCACCGAAGATTAGAGATGGGACTTGGGCACTCCCTTGACTTGCATTCTCTGGTCTGCTTTAACACAAACCAGGAGGAAAAGAAAGCTAGGCATCAGAAGCAATGGGTGGCAGGCCTATTAATGGCTGATCTGTACAGTGATCTGCCCTCAAGGAGACCCAACAGGCCAGTCTACTGCAGTGGCTTTCAATGTGGTAAGCCTGGGCTTCAGCAGAAGTCAGCTTGTGAAGAGCCCTGGCAGCTCTGTCAAGAGTTGGATCACTGGAAATGGACCTGCCCTGGAGTCGAAGGATGCCCAGGTCAGAGCCACAGATCTCATTGGCTCTAAGCTGAAAAGCCCTTCACTCAGCCCAACTTCCAAAGTGACCACTGCAGCTGAGGGGATGGTCAAGTAGGGTCAGCAACATGGCAGGCAGAACTGTAAATTTCTTGTTAGAGATGCCCCCTGCCTTTACCTGGCCAGCTCTCCTCCCAGGCCAGCCAAGTAATGAAAGTCAACAGAGTGCCTTCCCCTAGGAGGTTCACACCTCCCTTAGGATATAGCCCATGTGAAGAGATAGATAGGTCTGGGCCTCTTAACTTACAAGGCCTAAAGCCCACCAGATTATTATCAAGCCCCTTCTGTGAGGTTCTATTTGCCTCTCAATCAGAAAAATTACTTGTAGCTTAGCACCTTTCTTAGCTCCTCTAATAATGATTCTGTCCTTTGTTCTAGGCCCTGTCTAGTGCACTTTGGCCTCATTCCTTTGTAATCATAACCTCTACTCTACCACCAATGGCTCTACTCCCAACCTGTGTGTACTGATGGTCCTCTTCCCCACTTAATGCTGTATAATTGTTCAAAGCTGGTAAATGCCACTCTTAGGATCATTGGTTACTATCCTCACCATGTCTTTTATGACCTTGTCTAAATATGATCAGAGTCGGTAAACTTGGAAGGCTTCCATAGCCTTGGCAACTCATGATGATAGCCTAGGATAGTTACTGGTGCCATAAACTAGAGTGTCAATTTGTTGCATCAACAACAGGAGCCACTGTGCATTTGTTCCTCATGTGGGATCTCTGTCCTTAATGTGCTGCACATTGTGATTTAATGCTATAACTAGTACTCAAACAGTATGTTTCACTTTGTGTTTCTATGTGGGTGCAAACTGTTGAAATCTTTATACTAAATTGATCTTCTGTATATAAAGAGAATTGAAAATGAATCTTGATGCAAATGGAAAGGGAGAGGTAGCGGGAGAGGGGAGAGTTGCGGGTGGGAGGGAATTTATGGTAGGGGGAAGCCATTGTAATCCATAAGCTGTACACTGGAAATTTATATTCATTAAATAAATTTAAAAAAAACTAAAAAAAAATTAAAAAAAAAGATTTATTTTTTCGGCCGGCGCCGCGGCTCACTAGGCTAATCCTCCGCCATGCGGCGCTGGCACACAGGGTTCTAGTCCCAGTCGGGGCACTGATCCTGTCCCGGTTGCCCCTCTTCCAGGCCAGCTCTCTGCTGTGGCCAGGGAGTGCAGTGGAGGATGGCCCAAGTCCTTGGGCCCTGCACCTCATGGGAGACCAGGAGAAGCACCTGGCTCCTGCCATCGGATCAGCGTGGTGCGCCGGCTGCAGCGCACCTACCGCGGCGGCCATTGGAGGGTGAACCAATGGCAAAAGGAAGACCTTTCTCTCTCTCTCTCTCTCTCTCTCTCTCTCACTGTACACTCTGCCTGTCAAAAAAAAAAGATTTATTTTTTCTGTCTTATGTATTCTCCTAAGACTCAACATTAGAATTTTCATAACGAAATAATGGTTTAATAAACAAAATACAAAAGGACAACATGAAGTCAAACAACTCAGTAGAAAGAAAACAAAGTTATTAAAAGCGTGGAAAAGACAGTTCTAACAAGAAGACACAGCAATGCTCAACAGGTACATGAAAACATGCTTAATATCAAAAGGGAAATGGAATTCAAAATACAAGCAGATTCTCAAACCTGATAAAATGGCTATTATCAAAAGAAAAAAGATGATGTTTATTAAGATATGGAGAAGAAGGAAAAGTAAAGTAAAATAAAAAAAAGGTCTGTTGTGGGAAACAGTATAGAAGACTCAGAAACATTAAAAATAGAACCACCAAAATAGTATCCACATCATGGGGCGGAGCCAAGATTGCGGATAGTTAGGACGAACGCAGATAGTCTGGGAAAATAAAGTTTCATAAAAGTGGAATTACTGTAGCCTCAGGAAAAGACTCAAGAAAAAAACTGCAGAGGAAACACTTCTGGATCTAGTGGATGTGACACAGTGAACCTACAGGGAGCCCACTGTGTGGAAGCCCATCCGCGAGAGCCGAGCTGCAGAATCTCGCCAACGCGGGAATGAACAGGAGATAAGACAAAAGCCTCAGAAACCCGAGACATTGGTGGGGAAAGGCAGAGGCCTCATCTCCAATCACCGACCAAACAAAGAGCAGGTGCCATTTTACATATGTAAAGTGCCAAAGAGTACACAAACTCAGTAACTTTGGAACTATGGTGAAACTTAAGAACACATTGAGTGCTGCATAAACTCTTTGTGTGGTCCCAGGGGTAGATCAAATGAATACTCACAGAGGCCAGATTTCAACTACACTCAATTCCACTCAGCTGTGCGGAATTACGTCCCAACTGAGTAAAAAAAAAAAAGAGAGAGAGATAGAGAGAGATCAAGCAAGAAGCAATGGAGAGAACAATCTGGGTGAGTCACTTTTTGCACAGCCTTAAACCTGAAGAATCAAGCAGAGCTCTCTGGCCACACCCATCACAGCCTCTAAGGATCCATTAAAGCAGACAGCCCACTTAGAGGCATAGTATAACGAGAAAAAAACACTACAGCAAAAAAAAAAAACATAAATTATCTCCAACATGCCAAACAACAAACGTAGAAACCGAGTTAACAAGAGCAAGGAAGACACTATGATGCCCCCAAATGAACAAGACACCCCAATCCAAGATAATTAAGATGAAGAGATAGAGGAAATGCAAGAAGCGGATCTCAAAAAACTGATAAGAACATTCAGAAGTTCTCAAAAACAAACTCTTGAACTACAGAAATCCTTAATGGACAAGATAGAAAATCTCTCACGTGAAAATGAAATATTAAAGAGGAATCAAAATGAAATGAAACAACTAGTAGAACATGAAACTGTGATAGTGATGAGAAACCATACTGAAATGAAGAATTCAATAGATCAAATGACAAACACATTAGAGAGCCTTAAAAACAGAATTGGTAAAGCAGAGGAGAGAATATTGGAATTAGAAGACAGAACAGGAAAGGAAACAGTCAAATCAAAGAAAAGAAGAAGAAATCAGAAATCTAAAAAATACTGTCATGAATCTACAGGATACTATTAAAAAACCCAACATTCGGGATCTAGGAGTTCCTGAAGGCATGGAGAGGGAGAAAGGATTAGAAGGCCTTTTTAGTGAGATACTAGTAGAAAATTTCCCAGGTTTGGAGAAGGACAGAGACATCCTAGTACAGGAAGCTCATAGAACCCCTAATAAACATGACCAAAAGAGATCCTGAACACAACACGTCGTAATGAAACTCACCACAGTGAAACATAAAGAAAAGATCCTAAAATGTGCAAGAGAGAAATGCCAGATTACTCTCAGAGGATCTCCAATTAGACTCACAGCTGACTTCTCATCAGAAACCCTACAAGCTAGGAGAGAGTGGCGAGATATAGCCCAGGTACTAAGAGAGAAAAAGTGCCAGCCCAGAATATTATATCCTGCAAAGCTTTCATTTGTGAATGAAGGTGAAATAAAGACCTTCCACAGCAAACAGAAATTGAAAGAATTTGTCGCCACTCATCCAGCCCTGCAAAAGATGCTTAAAGATGTGTTACATACAGAAACACAGAAACACAGTCATCAATATGAAAGAAGGTAAAGGAAGGAAACCTCACAGCAAAAGATCACAGGAGTCTCAAACCATATATTAGAAAATATCTTTGGCAAATGGCAGGGCAAAGTTACTCCTTCTCAATAGTCACATTGAATGTTAACGGCCTGAACTCTCCAGTTAAAAGACAGCAATTACGGATTGGGTTAAGGAACAAAACCCATCTTTTTGCTGCTTACAAGAAACTCATTTTTCCAACAATGATGAATACAGACTGAAAGTGAAAGGCTGGAAAAAGATATACCATGCCAACAGAAATGAAAAAAGAGTGGGCGTAGCCATCTTAATATCGGACAACATAAACTTTACCACAAAAACTGTTAAGATAGACAAAGAGGGGCACTATTTAATGATTAAGGGATCCATTCAACAGGAAGATATAATGATTATCAATGTATATGCACCTAATTACAGGGCACCAGCTTATTTAAAAACTTGTTAAGGGACTTAAAGGGAGACTTAGACCCCAATACACTAGTACTGCGGGACTTCAACACTCCTCTCTCAGAGATAGACAGATCAACAGGACAAAAGATCAACAAGGAGACAGTAGATTTAAATGACACTATAGCCCAAATGGACCTAACAGATATCTACAGAACATTTCATCCTACATCTAAAGACTTTACATTCTTCTCAGCAGTACATGGAACCTTCTCTAGGATTGACCACATACTAGGCCATAAAGCAAGTCTCAGCAAATTCAAAAGAATTAGAATCATACCATGCAGCTTCTCAGACCACAAAGGAATGAAATTGGAAATTAGCAACTCGGGAATCCCTAGAGCACGTGCAAACACATGCAGATTGAACAACATGCTCCTGAATGAACAATGGGTCATAGAAGAAATTAAAAGAGAAAACAAAAACTTTCTGGAAGAAAATGAGGATAAACGCACAACATACAAAAACGTATGGGATACAACAAAAGCAGTGTTAAGAGGAAAGTTTATATCAATAGGTGCCTACATCAAGAAATTGGAAAGGCACCAAATAGATGAGCTTTCAATTCATCTCAAGGATCTAGAAAATCTGCAGCAAACCAAACCCAAACCCAGTAGGAGAAGAGAAATAATTAAAATCAAAGAAGAATTCAACAGGATTGAATCCAAAAAAAACATTAAAAAAAAAACAGCCAAATGAGGAGACGGTTTTTTGAAAAAATAAACAAAATTGACACCCCATTGGCTCAACTAACTAAAAAAAGAAGAGAAAAGACCCAAATCAATACGATAAGAGATGAAAAAGGAAATGTAACAACAGACACCACAGAAATAAAAAAGAATCATCAGAAATTACTACAAGGACTTGTATGCCAGCAAACCGGGAAATCTATCAGAAATGGGTAGATTCTTGGACACATACAACCTACCTAAATTGAACCAGGAAGACATAGGAAACCTAAACAGACCCATAACTGAACAGAAATTGAAACAGTAATGAAGGCCCTCCCAACAAAGAAAAGCCCAGGGCCAGATGGATTCACTGCTGAGTTCTACCAGACATTTAGAGAAGAACTAACTTCAGTTCTTCTCAAACTATTCAAAACAATTGAAAAAGAGGGAATCCTCCCAAATTCTTTCTATGAAGCCAGCATCACGTTAATTCCTAAGCCGGAAAAGATGCAGCATTGAAAGAGAATTACAGACCAATATCCCTGATGAACATAGATGCAAAAATACTCAATAAAATTCTGGCCAATAGAATGCAACAATACATCAGAAAGATCATCCACCCAGACCAAGTGGGATTTATCCCTGGTATGCAGGGATGGCTCAACGTTCGCAAAACAATCAACGTAATACACTACATTAACAGACTGCAGAAGAAAAACCATATGATTCTCTCAATAGACACAGAGAAAGCATTTGATAAAATACAACACCCTTTCATGATAAAAACTCTAAGCAACCTGGGTGTGGAAGGAACATTCCTCAATACAATCAAAGCAATATATGAAAAACCCACGGCCTACATCCTATTGAATGGGAAAAAGTTGGAAGCATTTCTGCTGAGATCTGGTACCAGACAGGGATGCCCACTCTCACCACTGCTCTTCAATATAGTGCTGGAAGTTTTAGTCAGAGCTATTAGGCAAGAAAAAGAAATTAAAGGGATACAAATTGGGAAGGAAGAACTCAAACTATCCCTCTTTGCAGATGATATGATTCTTTATTTAGGGGACCCAAAGAACTCTACTAAGAGACAACTGGAACTCATCGAAGATTATGGCAAAGTAGCAGGATATAAAATCAATGCACAAAAATAAAAAATCAATAGCCTTTGTATACACAGGCAATGCCATTGCTGAGGAGGAACTTCTAAGATCAATTCACAATAGCTACAAAAACAATCAAATACCTTGGAATAAACTTAACCAAGAACGTTAAAGAACTCTACGATGAAAAGTACAAAACCTTAGAGAAAGAAATAGAAGAGGATAACAAAAAATGGAGAAATCTTCCATGCTCATGGACTGGAAGAATCAACATCATCAAAATGTCAATTCTCCCAAAAGCAATTTATACATTCAATGCAATACCAATCAAGATACCGCAGACCTTCTTCTCAGATCTGGAAAAAATGATGCTGAAATTCATATGGAGAGAGAGAAGACCTCGAATAGCCAAAGCAATCTTGTAAAACAAAAACAAAGCTGGAGGCATCATAATAGCAGATTTCAGCACATACTACAGGGCAGTTGTTATCAAAACAGCATGGTACTGGTACAGAAACAGATGGATAGACCAATGGAACAGAATAGAAACATCAGAAATCAACCCAAACATCGACAACCAACTTATATTTGATCAAAGATCCAAAACTAATCCCTGGAATAAGGACAGCCTATTCAATAAATGGTGCTGGGAAAATGGATTTCCACGTGCAGAAGCTTGAAGCAAGACACCTACCTTTCATCTTACACAAAAATTCACTCAACATGGATTAAAGACTTAAATCTATGACCTGAAACCATCTAATTATTAGAGAGCATTGGAGAAACCCTGCAAGATATAGGTACAGGAAAAGACTTCTTGGAAAAGACCCCAGGACACAGGCAGTCAAAACCAAAATTAACATTCGGGATTGCATCAAATTGAAAAGTTTCTGTACTTCAAAAGAAGCAGTCAGGAAAGTGAAGAGGCAACCGACAGAATGGGAAAAAATATTTGCAAACTATGCTACAGATAAAGGGTTGAGAACCAGAATCTACAAAGAAATCAAGAAAATCCACAAGAACAGAACAAACAACCCACTGAAGAGATGGGCCAAGGACCTCAATAGACATTTTTCAAAAGAGGAAATGCAAATGGCCAACAGACACATGAAAAAATGTTCAAGATCACTAGCAATCAGAGAAATGCAAATCAAAACCACAATGAGGTTTCACCTCACCCTGGTGAGAATGGCTCACATTCAGAAATCTACCAACAACAGATACCCACTGTTGGTGGGAATGCAAACTGGTTAAGCCACTGTGGAAGTCAGTCTGGAGATTCCTCAGAAACCTGAACTTAACCCTACCATACAACCCAGCCATCCCACTCCTTGGAATTTACCCAAAGGAAATTAATTTGGCAAATAAAAAAGCCATCTACATATTAATGTTTACTGTAGCTCAATTCACAATAGCTAAGACCTGGAACCAACCCAAATGCCCATCAACAGTAGACTGGATAAAGAAATTATGGGGCATGTACTCCATAGAATACTATACAGCAGTAAGAAGAAATGAAATCTGGTCATTTGCAACAAGATGGAGGAATCTGGAAAACATCATGCTGAATGAATTAAGCCAGTCCCAAAGAGATAATATCATTTGTTTTCCCTGATTTGTGACAACTGAACACCAAAAGGCAATCCTATTGAAGTGAATTGGACACTATAAGAAACAATGACCTGATCAGCTGTTGTCCTGACTCTAGATGAACAATGTAATACATTATCCTTTTTAGTATTTGTTGTTGTTGTTGTTGTTGTTCTAGTACTAGTGGTTGAACTCTGTAATTAATACACAATTATTCTTAGGTGTTTAAATTTTAACTGAAAAGTGATCCCTGTTAAATTTCAGAGTGGAAAAAGAGAGGGAGGAGATGTACAATTTGGGACATGCTCAGTCGGACTTGCCCCAAATGGTGGAGTTAGAAATGTGTCAGGGGATTCCAATACAATCCCATCAAGGTGGCATGTACCAATGCCATCTAACTAGTCCAAGTGATCAATTTCAGTTCACAATTGATGGCTCTGATAGGTCTAAGAGTCAAAGGGATCACACAAACCAGACAAGTGTCTGCTAATACTAACTGATAGAATGAAAAAGGGAGAGAAAGATCCAACATGGGAAGTGGGATACACAGCCGACTCATAGAATGGCAGATGTCCTAAACAACACTCTGGCCTCAGAATCAGGCCTTAAGGCATTTGGATCTGGCTGAAGAGCCCATGAGAGTATTGTAGGCATGGAAACCCAAGACACCATGGAAAAGAAAAAAAAGAAGAACCTAAATGAATGATCTCTGTGCGTGAGATCCCAGTGGAAAGAATGGGGCCTTCACAGAAGGAGGTACCTTTCTCTGAAGGGAGGAGAGAACTTCCACTTTGACTATGACCCTATCGGAATAAGATCAAAGTCAGCGAACTCTGAAGGCTTCCAAACCCCTGGCAACTCATGACTAGAGCCTAGGGAGATTACGGACACCATGAACAGGAATGTCAAATTGTTAAGTCAGCAACAGGAGTCACTGTGTACTTACGTCCCATGTGGGATCTGTCCTTAATGTGTTGTCTAATGTGCAGTGATGCTATAACTAATACTGAAACAGTATTTTTACACTTTGTGTTTCTGCATGGGTACAAACTGATGAGATCTTTACTAATTATATACTGAATCGATCTTCTGTATATAAAGATAATTGGAAATGAAAAAAAAAACCTGGTGTTAAATTGAAAATGGTATAGAAAATTGATTATTTTTTTAAAAAAATATTATGTACTTAAGAAATATATTTATACTTTGTGTTTCTGTGTGGGTACAAACTGATGAGGTCTTTACTAATTATATACTGAATCGATCTTCTGTATATAAAGATAATTGGAAATGAAAAAAAAAACAACCTGGAGTTATATTGGAAATGGCATAGAAATTTAATTAATTTAAAAAAATATTATGTAGGATCTCTGTCTTTAATGTGCTGTACACTCTTATTTAATGCTATAACTAGTACTCCAACGGTAGTTTTTTCACTTTGTGTTGCTATATGGGGGCAAACTCTTGAAATCTTTACCTAATATATACTAAACTGATCTTCTGTATATAAAGAGAATTGAAAATGAATCTTTATGTGAATGGAAGGATCTCTGTCTTTAATATGCTCTACAATGTTATTTAATGCTATAGCTAGTACTCCAACCATATTTTTTTTTCACTTGTGTTGCTATATGTGGGCAAAATGTTGAAATCTTTACCTAATATTTACTAAACTGATCTTCTGTATATAAAGAGAATTGAAAATGAATCTTGATGTGATTGGAAGGGGAGAGGGAGCGGGAAAGGGAAGGGTTGTGGTGGGAGGGAAGTTATGGGAGGGGGGAAGCCATTGTAACCCATAAGCTGTACTTTGGAAATTTGTATTCATTAAATAAAAGTTTAATAAATGGAAAAAATATAAAATAAAATAGTATCCACATCACTAATAGCAGGTACCAATGATGTTATCTTGTTTCAGGGAAATAAAAAGCAAAAAAAAAAATAGAACCACCAATAATTTTGACAAATATTAATGAATATCAACTGCCACAGATTTCAAAAGTGAAAATATCAATCGTGTAGCAGCAATTCACTCAGATCTTTAAGGTTACAGCTTAGGGACAAGGTTTTCGAAACACAGAATTAAAACCAACAGTGTGACATTGGGAAACAACAAGTCATCATTTAACAGACGAGTTGGCATAAAATGCATATTTGCTCCCAGGTTGTAAATAATATAGATTTGACAATTGTATTTGTTATTTAGTGTCTGATTCTCACTCAGGTGTGTACTCAGTATGCCAGATTTAATAATAGCTAAATAATAGAAATGGTTTTAAGTATTATATAACATAATACAACCTGATATACATTCAGCTAACGCAGATGCATATTGTAAATATTTTTTCTTAACCATACTGAGAGTAATTTTTATTACCACAACAACAAAAAAGGAAAGATGAATTGTAATAAAAGGCAAAGATGCCTGAAATAAATACTAGGTTGTTTAAAAGCCCATCAGGAGATAGGTTTCATATGGAGTTGGCTTTCAGTACTTTCACAGGCTGTTATTATTGTGTAAGAATGTTGGCACAATAAGCACTAGGATTCCCTAAAAAATCCTACATTAAATAGATGAAATTGCATAATGTAGATGATTTAATGAGTTTGTGTTCTCACTCATTATCAGTTCATGCTAATTTTGCAAGTTCATCAAAGATAACTTTTTTTCTATTAGGTCTTTTGCTGAGTGGGGTAGTTGTGGAGCTAACATGGAATGGGAGTGTTTTTTTGCTCACAGCTTAAGAGTAATTTTGGCATGATCTCTAAACCATGAGTTATTAGGAAGGTGCTTGTATATGAGTGTAGTCCATCACCTGCCCAAGATCCTTTCTAACAATTTAGCCTGACCTCCACACACCACTGAGCAAGAATAATTACCATTGTTGGGCAATAATCCCGAGAAAAGGATTTCAGCATTCTGTACAAGAGGACTCCAAAAGGTTTATGAAAAATGGGACTGAAAGCTAAAATGAATTTTACATAAACTTTTGGAAGTCCACTCGTATATCAAAATATCAGGTTGAATGCCTTGAATATGTATCATGTTGTCATATTATATTCCAATTATTATATTTCAATGTTTTCATATTATATTCCAATAATCTTGAAAAACTACCCTATGTGAAAATATAATTTAAAAATAACTTGAGATTCTAAGCCATACCGTATATCTTTGGGATTGGGAAGGTTATATAACAAAAATAAATTTTAAAATACTCATAATTGTGACTAGCTAAACTTCCTATTTTGAAAGTGAAAAGACAGATGACAGCCCGACAAGGTAATTAGTAAGAACCAAGATGACATCCCAGTACCAAATTATAGAGCCTTCCTGACCCCTAAGACCTTGACCAAAAACCTTGATCATAATGAAATGCTTTGTTGTTTGCTTGCCTAGTAGCTAACACTGTTATTGGCGACAGAAAATGGAGTCAGACTCCCAGAAAGAGCTATGCTGAGAGGTCAGGGTCTGCGAACTGAGACCCTGCTTCCGACAGAATCAGAAAACTAGGGGGGTTAAGGCAACCCTAGGAAGAAAAAAGGAACCGAGGACTCAGTAAACAACAGCTCCTCACCTGCGTGAACCTTCCTACCTTCAGCGGGGATTCTCCCCACCGCACGATCTGGAAAGCCAAGAGACACTGCACACAGTGCCTAGAGAAGGCTCCAGGCTGACAGGTCTCTGAGAGGAAGCACAGGAATCGAGTCCCAGATGCCAGTCCAGGCCCCACACTGAGGACCAGAGTGGGAGAAGGAAATGAGGAGTTAACAGTAAGAAAGGACCCAGACACAACATCTGGGAGCTCTGCGAGTCCTGTGAGGCTTTTCCATCAACTCCTGTCAACTTTGCCTTCCCCTCCGCTCACTCCCTGCCCCCAGACTCACCATTGCCAGGTGTCCTGCAGTGAAGGAGATCAGAAAACAGCAGACACTGGTAAGTTACCTCCGGAGTTTCCCAGCCACAGAACCTCCTCCCTGGACCTCTCTTCTCAGCGGAGACTGGAAGATTACTCTAGTGCCAACACCCTGCCTGACTGTGTATTGTTATGCAATCGCCCCTGATTGGACAGTTTGAATAGCGGTGAGCACACACAATGTCATAAAGAACGCAGCCAATCAGCTTCCTCTGTAGGACAGACACTTAAAAGAGGGCAGAGTTGAGTCCTGCGTTCAGTTTCAAAGCTGTGTCTTCCATGGCGCCACCCTCCCGGATTTTCACCTGCTGGTCCTGCCACCTGCTGGGCTCCTTCCTTCCACCTGGGCCTGTGTTCCTGAGAGGATCCTTCCTGGAGGTTGGAGCAGTCTATTTCAGGTCAGTTACAATTTAGTGGCTGTTTCTCAACTTCTGAGCCTTTCTTTTTCATGATATATTGACACGATTTTCTTTTGAGTCACCTGTTTTTATTTTGATTTGAAAAATATTTAATAATGTCAAATATTTTAGTCCTTTTTTTCATTTCTCTTGTAGATTTTCTTTCTAGTCTGCCTATTCCCTTTAATATTGTTTTCTATTAGTTTCTCATTGCACTTAGTAATCTAGTTGATTCAATATATTTTTGTATTATTTATATATTGATCTTTCCAGTACTCTCATCATCAGTTATATTTGTTTTTAGATTTCATGGATTATCTCTGCATATAAATATAATCCAATATATTCACATTTTGCTTCTTAGAAATTGTTATTTAATGCTATAACTAGTACTCCAACAGCAATTTTTTCACTTTGTGTTGCTATATGGGGGCAAACTGTTGAAATCTTTACCTAATATATACTAAACTGATCTTCTGTATATAAAGAGAATTGAAAATGAATCTTGATGTGAATGGAAGGGGAGAGGGAGCAGGAAAGGGGAGGGTTGCGGGTGAGAGGGAAGTTATGGGAGGGGGGAAGCCATTGTAACCCATAAGCTGTACTTTGGAAATTTATATTCATTAAATAAAAGTTTAATAAATGAAAAAAAAAAGAAATTGGTCTCCATGCCTTAGAGTTTCTCTTGCTCTTTTCTCTCTCTTACTCCTGCACTGGGAATTTGAAGCACAACAGTGTCAGTATTGAGGTCTAGGTTTACTCCCAGTATAGTTGGGGGGCATCCAATGATCATGTATTTGTTGTATTGTTTTTGTACATTGCTTTCAATCTTCATCAGAGTAAGGAAGTCACTGGATTTATTTATTTTTTAATGTTCTGCTAGCAGTTTTTTTTTTTTACTAGATGATGAACCAAATTAAATGTTTTACTAATCTAAATGATCAAGTGATATTCTTCTTGTAATTTTTACCTACCTGGATGACTTGTCTGAGAACCTTAACCATCGGTCCATTTTAAAAATTATCTCCTTCTTCCTATTGATATGTTTTCTTATGTAATTTATTTTATTGCATTAATATTTTGCTTAGGATACCTATAGCTTGGCTTATGAAATGGATGCTTTTAAATAACTTGATTTTTATTTCATGTCCTGGTACCTTGCATCAACATCAATGTAATACCGGTTTCCCAAAATAAATTTTAAAATATTCTTTGTGTTTTCTACTTTGTGTAGGTATGGGAAATGTATAATTATTTTTCTTCCTTAAAAGTTTGGAGTGTTCTGTATGTCTGGACCTGAAATTTTGATTCTGTGGTTTTGTTTCGCTTGGTTCTTTGGAATTTTCAAAATGTGATTCAATTTTCTGGGTTTATATAGGGGTTTTCCTGTTTTATGTTGTGCTTGTATTTTGTAAATTTGATTTTCAAAATATGGTGGATTTTGATCTTTGTAGTCAAATTTTTATTAAGAATTTCCAGTATTTCTCCTAGTATCTTTATAAAGCAATGATTCTGTTTTACTTACTGAAACTAGTCATTTGTGTTATTTTTCTCTTTGTTTCCTTAATTTCCTTTACTAATGATTTATTAAATTTGTTAACATCTTTGTTAAAAAAAATCACTGGATCCTGCTTTACTTGTTATACTTTTTAATGGCATTTCATCAATTTCTGCCTTTATTTTTTGTTACCTATATTCAAAATTCTGTCATTTTTTATTTTTTTTTAAAGATTCATTTATTTATTTTTTAAGGAAGAGGTACAGAGAGGCAGAGGCAGAAAATGAGTGAGAGAGAGAGGTATTTTTCTGGTTGATTCAATGACCAGAGGCCCACACTGGCTGGAGTTATGCTGATATGGAGCCTGGACCCTGGAGCTTCCTCTAGGTCTCCCATGTGGGTGCAGGGACCCAAGGGCCATCTTCTAATACTTTCCCAGGCCACAGTAGAGAGCTGGATTGGAGTGGAGCAGCTGGGACTTGAACTGTCACCCATATTGGATGATGGATCTGCAGATGGCTGCTTTACCGCTAAGCCACAGTAATGGCCCTTTCTTTTTAATTCTTGACAAGGAAGCCATAATGATTGATTTTCTGTGTTTTATTCTAACATAATCATTTAAGAGTAAATTATCTCTAAGCACTGGTTTATCTGCATCTTCTTCATTCCATCATGTGTTTCCAAACCCTATATGTGCAGGCCCTGTCTGACTCCCAGTGTCTCCACCGACATGTGCCTGCAGCCATCACAGGCTATACATGTCTCCATTTTGGTTCCTGAAACCACCTGTTCTGATTGGTAAATTTGTGCATTAGCCATTCTATACACTTATATACCCAGGAAATCACAGCCCATTAATCCCCTTTCCACGTCTGCAAAAGCAATATGGCCCCTCAAAATATGTCATATCCTCATCCAGCCACGTCACTCCTGCTTTCTTTTAGAAATACTACTGATGATTTCTGAATTGTCAGCTCATAAATCAGTCTTTCATAACACATAGAACATATTGTGACCATTTTGGAGTAAACTAAAGGATGGGGGATTGATCTCCCTCTCTCTCTGCCTCTCTGAAACACCATTTTTCAAATAAATAAATATTTTTTAAAAATTTAAAAAGGTAGTTTGGAAGATTAAACTGAGAAGTTGTTAAAGTTTACAATGGATATTCTGTATATGAATTAACAGGAAAATAACATCTCTAATTCTAAACCATATCACCAAGCTATAATAATTAGAACTAAGTGATATTTGTTAAAATTTTTTCTCAAATATTCTATCTTGATTATACCTGATTTTAAAATAATCTGCAAAGCAATGAGTATGGAACATTGTTCAATACATGTTTCTGGAAAACCTGAACAGCTATCTGTAAATGGTATTTGGAGATAGTTCTATCATACTATTTACACAAATATTACCAATCCTGAATTTATGTCTGATTTAATAAACCTAAGAAAAATTAGACAATTTAAATAGAAAGTGTTCAGGCTGGGACCAGGAATCAAGGTTTTTAAGCTTTCCAGGTGATTCAAATTAGCATCCTGAGACCCACATCCTTAGTTGTCTCCAACCCATTTCTGACAAGTGGTATGAATGGTATTCAGAGGGGCTGAGATTCCTGCCTTGATACTGGATAGATAGGGAGGTAGAAAGGAAGCAGGCCCTGTAGTCAAAACCCCAACAATAGGCACATTCAAACACTGAAGATGGACATATATACCAAACATTTCCTGGAGTCAAGATTCTTGATATCACTTACTTATTAATTCTACTTGAGATCTACATTATAAGTAAATATTTTAAATTTATTATAACACCTTAATGCAGATATTCATTACACATTTATTTGTAATAGGAAAAAAACTGAAAACAACTTGGGTAAAAGACTAAGTATACTGTGGTGTATTTAGGGGGACAGAAATACAGGAAGTTTTTGAAATATCTAATAAATTTACAATTACGTGTAAAATTTTAACATACTATAAGGAATCCACACATTTTCCTACTAGGATAATTATATAAAAGTCAGCCTATACAATGTTCACACACACACATTTTTTTCATAAAGTAGATACATATTCTCTACATATGAGTATATATATGTAGTATAAACTTAATGCAATTTAAATAATTTAATAATTAATAAAATAAATGGAATTAATTACATGATGAGTTTTGAGAAAAAAAGGCAAAAATTAACAACTGACTAGGAAGACTGGTGGGTCTCACCTCAGCTTTTGTGCATGCTCTTACCTCCTCACCCAGGCTCTCTTCTGTTACATTTTGCCAATCACAGTTCCCTCAGGGAAGTCTTCCCATGACTAGACTCTCTCAGTTCATTTGCCCTGTACGTTCACATCATCACATGTTTCCTCTCTGCTAACTTAGAACAGCAGCTTTCTCTCAAGGCACAATGAACTAGGATCCAGAATTAACATTCCTGTGGGTATTGTGCATTGTATTCCTGAATTAAATTGTCTGCCAAAAGCGTACATACATACATTCTCTCACTTTAATCTCATGCAAATCCGGGATACATTTCAACACTGCTTCCTTGGTCCTTGCTGAAATCTTTTCAGAATGAAATTTGAAATTGTATTTCTTGTAACAAAAAAAATGTAGTAGCATCCTTAAATATAGTTTAAAGGCCACTTGAACAATTTCTACAAGAATACAGCATATAAAGTGTATAGAAAGCTTTAGTTGGTTTTAAGGACTGATGGACATTTTATTTTGTGATAATAAGAAGTGTATAATGCTCCTTTTCAGTGATAGATGCCAAGGTGCTCACAAATATGAACATCAATCAATAAATATACTGAACTTTATGAAATATAAGATTGATTCTCCTTTTCTTTAGCCCAGGGTTTCTACTTCAACTACTATTTTATTTCACCATAACATGTTCTGTGTTGTCTCTGATCATTCTGATTTGTTTTCAATGGCTTGTGTGCCAATGATTATGTATTTCATTGTAAAGAAATTGAAACTGGTGGAACAATAATTTATAAAGATACATATAAATATCTTTGAAATAATAATTTACACAAAAAGTATAATCTAAGAAAAGAAAGGGGTGGAAATCACCATTGAGAAAGAAAAGAAAATTTAAGAGTGTTATTTGTGTGTGGGTTTGTGTGTGTGTACATGTGTGTGTATTTAACTAATGGCTCCTATATTGGAAATGGAATAATATCTAAAATTTGGAAAGGACATTTCACTAAGGAACATCTTGAAATAAATAGAAAATGTATAAAAAGTTCTAACTTCATTAATCACAATAATACTAATATTAAATTCTCAAGAAGATAGCATTATATATAAACTAGAAAATACAAAATGCAACATAAAGAAAATACTATTTATTGTAAGATTATAGAGCTAAGAGCCTTCTCATTTAGATCCACTAAGAATTTAAATTTTTTAAAAAATTGAAGAAATAATTTCAGGATACTTATTAAAAGCAAACATATCCATACTTAGTGCCCAACAGTTCCTCCTCAAGCTTTCTATCCTTGGTCATTCATAGATATATTTTCCAAAACAGTGTGATAGAGGAGCAGTATTTTAAACCATCCAGAATTGCATGCCTCACAGTACACATGAAGTGATAAAGAAATAAATGAGTAAGTGAAGTGTGGCATATTCACACATAAAAATACCATAAAAGAATAAATATGAAAGATTCATGGTCAACTACAGTTTTATGCAACAGGGTGGGTGAATCTCACAAACACTATTCTAATGAAATAAAATACAGGCAAAATAATTACATACTTTATGAGTCTGTGTATGTAATTATATTACAGGCAAAACAAGACAAAGTTAACCTGAGGATATGTTTGGATAGTAACTAGAAAAGGACTGCTGAGAGTTTTTATGGTATTGCTGATCTTTTGATCTGCATCCTGGTAATATCATTGTGATGGTTGAACATTCACTAATAGATTCACATAAGATGTGTGCATTTCGAATGCATACAATTCATCTACCACAGTCTAAAAATTATTTTTAAATAGGACATATCTGAGACAGAAAAATCTAAAAATCTATTTTCTTTGTGTTGCCTTGAAATTCAATGTGTCTTTAAACAACAAAAGTACATTGAGATTTGTATGCTAAATGGAAAGAAAATAGCCCCCCCCTGCCTTCTCATAGACTTGGTTGGACAAGTTAAATGTAATAGACACGACTCTCCCTATCATATATTACCACATTAGTATGTGATATTACTTATCAACTAAACTATTTTAACTAACATATATTTAGTCCTGATATATCATCTGAATTAAACAAGAAGTCCTAAACAAAAAATGAAGATATTTTATACAATATTTAACTTACAAACGGTCATGTAACAACATTGTAGGAATTTGGAAAAAAATACGAATTGCCACCTCACTTTCAAATCAAGTTGATTTAAAATTAGAAAATGAAAAATATAATTCATAACAGGCAGAGAAGATACATTTTTATTATTATATGTAAGAGAAAGCTTTTCTAATCAAAATCCCTTTAACTTTTAAGAATGAGTATGTATATCTTATGTTAAGCTCATAAAATTGTAACATATAGTATTTGTAAATTACTCATACTTCTATATTAAATATCTATATCAGTGGAATTTTGTTTGCAACTGGTGACTTAAAGGTGATTGTCTACCATTAGTATAAAATATTTACCAATTATTTCCATTATATAAAGGATGATAACAAGGCTATCTGTCAGGGATATTTCGTGTGCTGTGGAGGCAGCAGTGAGTGAAACAATACAATTCTCTGCCTTCAAGAAGCTCACTCTCTAGTGGAAGAAAACATAGGATTAGTAAAATTAGTATCAGAATATAAAACAAGAAAGGGAGATGAGGGATTTGGATCAGGGGCAGAGGGTTTAAAATAGAAGTTTAAAATTTTCAACAGAGGATTCAGGAAATTATTCACTAAAAGGTTAATTTATGAACAAAAATTTGAAACATCAGAGATCTTGATATGGAGGAAATGCATTTCAGATAGAGGAGCCTGGAAGAGTAGAAACATGGAAGCAGCCATGCAATGGCTACATACAAGGCACAGAAAGGGTGCCATTGTTACAGACACTGAAGGAGTGAGGGAGGAGGGTCTAGTGCATGTGCATAAGGAATCTCAGGTGGCTAAGTCACATAGTGCTTCACAGGAATGGAAGAACTTGACCTTTTACCCTGAGAGAGATGGGAGTTACCTGAGGGGATGTGCTGAGGAACACCATTATCTGAGTTTTATTTTTTTATTTTTTTTCATTTTCAATTCTCTTTATATACAGAAGATCAGTTTAGTATAAAGATTTCAACAGTTTGTACCCACATAGAAACACAAAGTGAAACATACTGTTTGAGTACTAGTTATAGCATTAAATCAAAATGTACAGCACATTAAGGACAGATTCCACATGAGGAGCAAGTGCACAGAGACTCCTGTGTTGACTCAACAAATTGACACTCTAGTTTAGGGTGCCAGTAACCACCCTAGGCTGTCGTCATGAGTTGCCAAGGCTATGGAAGCCTTCCAAGTTTGCCGACTCTGATCATATTTAGACAAGGTCATAAAAGACAGGGTGAGGATAGTAACCAATGTTCCTAAGAGTGGCATTTAACAGCTTTGAACAATTATACAGCATTAAGTGGGGAAGAGGACCATCAGTACACACAGGTTGGGAGTAGAGCCATTGGTGGTAGAGTAGAGGTTATGATTACGAAGGAATGAGGCCTAAGTGCGCTAGACAGGGTCTAGAACAAAGGACAGAATCATTATTAGAGGGGCTAAGAAAGGTGCTGTCTATGCTACAATTAAGTTTTCTGATTGAGAGGCAAATAGAACCTGATAGAAGGGGCTTGATAATAATCTGGTGGGCTTTAGGCCTTGCAAGTTGAGAGGCCCAGACCTATCTATCTCTTCACATGGGGTATATCCTAAGGGAGGTGTGAACCTCCTAGGGGAAGGCACTCTGTTGACTTTCATTACTTGGCTGGCCTGGGAGGAGTGCTGGCCAGGAAAAGGCAGGTGGCATCTCTAACAAGAAATTTACAGTTCTGCCCGCAATGTTGCTGACCCTGCTTGGCTGTCCACTCAGCTGCAGTGGTCATTTTGGAAGTTGAGCTGAGTGAAGGGCTTTTCAGCTTAGAGCCAATAAGATCTGTGGCTCTGACCTGGGCATCCTTCGACTCCAGGGCAGGTCCATTTCCAGTGATCCAACTCTTGGCAGAGCTGCCAGGGCTCTTCACAAGCTGACTTCTGCTGAAGCCCAGGCTTACCACATTGAAAGCCACTGCAGTAGACTGGCCTGTTGGGTCTCCTTGAGGGCAGATCACTGTACAGATCAGCCATTCATAGGCCTGCCATCCATTGCTTCTGATGCCTAGCTTTCTTTTCCTCCTGGTTTGTGTTAAAGCAGACCAGAGGATGCAAATCAAGGGAGTGCCCAAGTCCCATCTCTAATCTTCGGTGGCCTGAACTACAAGTCTATAGTCACAGGCCTGTTCTGTAGTAGTTTTTCTAAGGTAGACAATGCCCATGAGGAAAATTATATTCTCACTTTAAAACTTTCTTTCCCTTTGGTCTGAAAGGGAGGTTTTTTCTACTTACTGTATACCACTTTGATGGCAAAGTAAATCTAGCTATGAGATTATTATTTAAGTTCTTATTTTGGCTATGCTATTACAGAAAAATGTTAGCAATCTCTTTTATAAGGTCTAAAGATTAAATTGTGCATCCTACAGATTCCTTCATAATAGAATCAGTTTCCTACCTTGAAGAGAATAGAGAAATGAAAGAACAAGTTGGGCTTAGAATAGAGAAATGAGGGAGCAAGTCCTAGATCGCTTGCTGACAATAGCAATATTACATGAATACTTAGCAAACTGTTTCAACCATGAGATAACAACTTAAGAAAACATTTACCAGAAGGTCCAATGCCTTCTATATATTTTAAGAATCATGTATTTGAAAACACCTCTTAAATATTTAACATGGTGTAGTTTGTTTAACCAGTAAACTTAAGCACAACCATCTAAAATGTTTTTAGTTTCTTTCTACCAACAAGAATAAAACATATGATACACAGATTCAGGTCACACAAATTAAAATGTATCTTTGATTGATTTTAGCAGCTTAAATCTATGGACAATCTTATCTATAAGCCATTTAAAATAAAACGCTTAATAAAATTTTCCCATGTGGACATACAATATGTACACACATATAACATAGCATAATAGACCAATATAGCAATTTTAATAATAGCTTTTAAAAACTTTAACTCTTTTTGTAGATTGCCAATTGATTTGAATTGCTTTTTGTTTTTAGTAACCTCAGTTAACCATACTTTCTCTCAGTTGGTACTGTTAATACATTATTGGCTTCATCTGTTTACAGAGCCATCCCAAAGTACTAACTACAATAGAAGTGGCTGGGAAAAGTCCATAGGAACCTATAGGAGGACAGCTAAACACAGAACCAATAATTCTTTAGTTTTATGAGCAGCAAATCATATATAACTATGGATGACAAAAGACTTTAAGTTGCCATGTTTAAAATTATAAACTCATCAACCAATAAGAGGCACTTGCTTACTTCACAGTTTTTTTGAAAGCACCTGTAGGATTTTACAAGTATTTAACCCTTTAGGCCTCTGGGGCTTTCTCATTAAGATAACTATCATGTCTAGTAACACAAGATCATTAGACTTTTTAATTCTCAAACATTTGTATTAATAGCATTTTCCATTATAGAAACTTAAAGTCTGGTACCACATCACATCCTGATAGTCCTTCTAATATAATCCAAATAGCCTGATTAGTTGGTGTCTCTATAAGATGAGAGACATAGGTCCTTCGATTTTTTCAGTTGGGCCCAAACTGGAAAATCCAAAGTCCAGGATTTACTGGAAATTTTAGAGTCCAGATTGTTTGAAACTTTGATTTTTTGAATGCCTGTCAAGAATGCCAAGAAGATTCAAAATCGAAAGTATCTGGTTGAAATAAGATTCCTTAAAATCATGACATAACATAGACCAAATTTGATCATTGTTACAAGGTGATTATTCAAATCTTTGAAAATAAGCACATATTTAAATAACCCATAGCTCTTAATAAAAATTCAGCTGTTTTTGAACAATTAGAATTTAACAGACATCAAGAGAACATAATAGATTACTTTAACACATTGCTTTAACAGAGCATCAGAGTTTAATTCTATGTCAAAGAGAAATTGAGCTTCCTGTGATCTGTTGCTGTGAGGTTTCCTTCCTTTACCTTCTTTCATATTGGTGACCATGTTTCTGTGTTTCTGTGTGTAACACATCTTTAAGCATCTTTTGCAGGGCAGGACGAGTGGCAACAAATTCTTTCAGTTTCTGTTTGCTATGAAAAGTCTTAATTTCACCTTCATTCACAAATGAGAGCTTTGCAGGATATAGTATTCTGGGCTGGCAGTTTTTCTCTCTTAGTACCTGGGCTATGTCTCGCCATTCCCTTCTAGCTTGTAGGGTTTCTGATGAGAAGTCTGCTGTGAGTCTAATTGGAGATCCTCTAAGAGTAATCTGACGTTTCTCTCTTGCACCTCTTAGAATCTTTTCTTTATGTTTCACTGTGGTGAGTTTGATTACAACATGTTGTCGTGAGGAACTCTTTTGGTCATGTTTATTAGGGGTTCTATAAGCTTCCTGTACTAAGATGCCTCTGTCCTTCTCCAAACCTGGGAAATTTTCTGCTAGTATCTCACTGAAAATGCATTCTAATCCTTTCTCCCTCTCCATGCCTTCAGGAACTCTAGAACCTGAATGTTAGGTTTTTTAATAGTATCCTCTAGATTCCCGACAATATTTTTTAGATTTCTAATTTCTTCTTCTTTTCTTTGGTTTGCCGGTTTCCTTTCCTGTTCTCTGTCTTCTAAGTCTGATATTCTCTCTTCTGCTTCACCCATTCTATTTTTAAGGCTCTCTAATGTGTTTGTCATTTGATCTATTGAATTCTTCATTTCATTATGGTTTCTTGTCACTATCACAGTTTCATGTTCTACTAGTTGTTTCATTTCATTTTGATTCCTCCTTAATATTTCATTTTCGCGCAAGAGATTTTCTAACTTGTCCATAAGGATTTCTGTAGTTCAAGAATTTGTTTTTGAGAACTTCTTAATGTTCTTATCAATTTTTTGAGATCTGCTTCTTGCATTTCTTCGATCTCATCATCTTCATAATCTTGAATTGGCGTGTCTTTTTCATTTGGGGGCGTCATAGTGTCTTCCTTGTTCTTGTTACCTGGTTTCTGCGTTTGTTGTTTGGCATGTTGGAGATATTTGGTTTCTTCACTGTGGTGTTTTTTCTTGTTACACTATGGCTCTATATTAAGTGGACTGTCTGCTTTCAGTGGAGCCTTAGAGGCTTGAGATGAGTGTGGCCTGAGAGCTGTGTTTGGTTCCTCAGGGTTGAGGGTGTGTCATAGATGACACTCCCAGGTTAGTTGTGGTAAATCTCTCTCTCTCTTTCTTTCTTTCTCTCTCTCTCTTTTTGATTCAAAAGGGAAGTAATTCTGCACAGCTGAACGTAACTGGAGGTAGTTAGCAGCAAATGATATACCCACAGGAGCCAGAGATCCCAAGCTCTTTCCCAAGGACCACATAGGGAATCTGTGCTGTCCTCAGTGTGGGCTCCAATTCTCCTGCAGTCTCCCACTGGGTTGCCAAGTTAGATCCTAATCTCCTGTTATTTCACCCCTCCCCCCAGAGTCAGGTGTTTCTGCTAGGCTCAGGGCCGGTGCAGACCTGAGGTCGCCCTTTTTATGACGTATGTCCAAAATGGCGCCTGCTCTTTGTCTTGCTAGCCTTTGAGGGGTGTGCAGAGAGAGAGAAACTCGTGTCTGTATTGGTCACTTTTTTTTTCCTCTCTCTCTTCTAGTTAGCCTGGTGAACTCTTCCCCACGGAGTTTCAAGCCTCGTTCCCTCTAGTCTTCTCTTTCTGCTTGCCCACCTGTGTCTCAGGCTATGAAGTTCGGCTCACCTCGTGTTCCAGAGCTGGTGTGTTGAGTTTGCCGCTGGTGTCCCGAACTTGGGCTCCCACGCTCTCCACGCAGGTCCACTGTGAATCACTAGTTCCGGAAGAGTTTCCTCTGCTGTTTCTTCCCCTACTCTTCCTTGCACCTGCAGTATCTCCACTTTTATTAACCTGTGTCTTCCTGAACCATCAGTGTGCTCCCTACCTATTCTGCCATCTTGCCGCTCTCCCCATTATCTGAGTTTTAAAGCAATCTTATCTGGATTCTAGAATTCAGGAAAGTGTTTCTTAAAATTTCACAATGCAGAATAGCAATGATGGAAACATGGAAGAGAAAGAAAATGAGACAAGAATAAAGAGTAGAATCACTTCCCTTCTCTGGTCAAAAATCTATTGAGTACATTGTAAAGATATGTTGTACATTTTTTAAAATGATCTAGTTTTAGATTTCTGCCTTCACAGTGCATTTACATTAGGAGGTAAAACATGAGAAGAAATAGTTACATCACAAGTAGGAAACAAGGGATATAGAATAACTTTCTGTCTTGGGTGACAGGGAGAATTAAGGATGCTCACTTAAAGCTGTTGACATTTTGCTCATCAGAATGCTGAACCTCTTAAGATGCACTAGATCTCTTGTCAACTGCTAGATTGCTAACATTTAAAGTAGCTTTTTGCACATGATCAGCAATCAGTATGTATTTAGTACTTATTGACAAAATGAAAGTGCATATGTAGCTAGGTTCAGAGAAAAGCATTCAAGCAAAGACAATAACATAAGATAAAAATGCAACAATTGGAGCTGGTTTTCTCAGTCATATCTGCTGAAGCTAATGAAAATAGTGGTAGATAAAATTAATAGCAAAGACTAGGGTCACAGAAGATTATATGGAGCTGTGGAAGTACCATGTTCATTTTTTTTTAAGAATTGTTGAGCTCCAGAAGATTTTAATACTGCTAGGACTACAATTTTGTACAGGAAAAAAACAGTCTAGTTGTACCGATCATTGACTGAGCTGGAATACGGAGACTAGTTTGGGTAAGCTATCCAAATCAAGAAAAAGATGAAGGGGGCCTTGATCACATTATTCTCACTTGGTCTTTTCATCATTACTACTTCCACTGTACTGGGTAGGTATTCCTAAGTCTTACTATGTTCATATAATTATTTAACTTAAACTATTTTAATGATTTTTATTGATAATATAACATGTTTAGCACTTGTAGGAGACAGTTCTACTTATCCCCAGGCATGTTTTCCCTCATTTTATGCAGCAAACACTTTATGTTTGAGCTGGAACCAGAGCTACCAGTAGGATACTATTTCCCAATCTATTTCAACTAACCATGGACACAAAGTGAAATTTTGAAAATGGATTCAAAATAAGTTCTGATGGCACAATTCAGGGAAACTACCCTCATAATAATGAAGCTGCCTGTGCTCCTGTCCAGCTTGCCTCATTCTTACAGCTTGCTCCTCACTCACTTCTTCCATTTCCTGCCAGGAGTAGGTATTGGGGAGTACACTTGTTGAAACTACTGAGTTGTCTTAGCTACTTTCTTGAGGAGACAGGTATGCACACCTGGAAGATCTTCAAGAGTCATTGTTTAACAAGCTTTTTAGAAAAAGTTTAAAAAGCCTATTATTAAATTCTGACCAGTGGAGTAAGAGAAAGTAGGGTGCAGTCCCTGAGTCATGCTCACAGTTGGCAGTTCTTGGCTTCCTCTTCCTCCTTCCTGAGGGTGGCATTCAGTCCTGTTGGTGATAAGCCCACCTTTGTCCAGGCTTTATCACATAGTCCACCAGAATATAGAGTAGTCCTATGCTCCTGGACCTATTTCATGGGGAAAACTGTCCAACCTCCTGGGGTTACATACAAACTTGAAATATGATTGATTGATAATATGACATTGCAGGGTAGCATCAACATCACTAAGGCCAGAGTATGTAGACATTTATGGGCATATCATGAGTACATTCATAGGGGCAGGTCAACATAAACATTAATAAAGGATGCAAGTAAAAGAAGAAGACACTCAAGAAAAATGTGGTGTAGACAAAGGTGGTGGAGGCTCATGAAGATGGCATATGATGCAGGCACAAGGAGTAGACTTTGCAAGTTATCACAGATGACAGCGATTTTATAAATTACAACATGCAAGTTTAAACATGTCATAGTTATGTGAGAGAATGTATGGGTTCCATAAACAGGAATGAACACACACAAAGATTGGATTGGCTTTAGGCATATGAGTGAGATGATATTTGGGCAGATAGGGTATGTGCATACAAGACTAGAAATTCATAAGAAAATAAAGAGAATGAAGACAAATAGTATTTATAAATTTACATCTTTAAGTGAATATAATATTGAAAATAGTCATTTTAAATTCTTTCTGTAAAAAAAGTAAATACTAGAATAATATAATAAAGGCAGGATAGACATACTAACAAAAATCAACAACATTCTAGTGGTCTCAAAAATACCAGAGTAACAAAAAAACAAGGATAAAACTTTTAGCTTCTCAAGCTCACTCTAAGTAGAAGTAAACAGTGAATATATTTTTAATTTTTTTTGGAGGGCAGTATAACACAAATTAGAGCTGGGTATGAATTAAAATGAATTTAAAGAGCATCTTCTATAAACAGATATATAGATATTATAAACAAAATACCTTTATATGAGTTAAACCATATGTGAATAACTAGTAGATCAATTAAAAAGAAGATACACTAGGCCCGGCAGTGTGGCTCACTTGGTTAATTCTCTGCCTGCGGCACCAGCATTCCATATGGGCACCGGGTTCTAGTCCCGGCTGCTCCTCTTCCAGTCCAGCTCTCTGCTGTAGCCTGGGAGGATAGAGGAGGATGCCCCTAGTGCTTGGGTAACTGCACTTGCATGGGAGACCAGGAGGAGGCACCTGGATCCTGGCTTCAGACCAGCATAACTCTAGCCATAGTGGCCATCCAAAGGGTGAACCAACAGAAGGAAGACCTTTCTCTCTGTCTCTCTTTCTCACTATCTATAACTTTGCTGTCAAATAAATCAAAAAAGAAGATACACTAAAAATCCAGAGGTATTTAACATTCTCATAAATCATGTAAATCACCCAGATTGATGAAAAAGAGGAACTACATAATAATTTACATAAATTTAAAAAGGATTTAATAAAATTCAGCATCCAGCAACAAAAATTCAACTGTCAGAAAAGATAAACAAAATGATTTCCTTATACTTATCAAGATTGTCTTTAAAAACCTATAGCAAAATATTTAACACAGGATCATTGAAAATTATCTCCTTCCAATCCAAGACACAGCTGTCTCCTCTCATCATCTCCAAGATTGTCCTGGAGTTATAGTCAGTGAAGTGAAGTAACAAAATCAATTTTTAAGCAGAACTCTCAATATATGTGGATGACACAATTATATCTACAAAAATTATTCAGTATAATCCAAAAACAAATACAAGCCGTTAAATGAATTTAGCAAGATTACAGGGTAGGAGATAATCAACTGGATTTGGTTGCTAAGTACAAGCAAGAAACAAATGGAAGATAAATATGGGTAGAAGATAGACGATGAAATGCATATTTACAAGAGAAATTAATGAAAATCATTCAGTTTTGTAATACCTTTTATAAAGTTTTCCCAATATTATTTTTTATTTACAGCGAATTAATTTCATGTATTGTGTATGTTCAGATTTAGAATACTGATATCTCCCATGGAATCCTCTCTCATGCCCATGCTCCCACACTCCCTCCTCTTTATTTTCTATTCTTTCTTTTACACACTTTAAGATTATTTCATAATCATAAGCTTAACCTCCACTAAGTAAAGAATTCAACAAATAGAATGAAGAATAACCCACTGTTCCTCAACATCGGAGACAATGAATATAAACATAAATAAATCTCAAAAGGTCATTTTGACCCATAGGTTTTCCCTGTTCTGTGATAACTAATAGAGAACAAAAGTATAATACAGTTGCTATAGTTTTCAACAAAAATAATGAGAGGAACAAAAAGAAAACAGAACTAATGTTATATTCATATAAAATAATAGACATTGTTATATGAAGGATTGCAGACATTGTACTGGGATCATTTATTATGCTTCATTGGCATACATGTCTGTTTTAAAACTAGCATATGCTGTCTTTTAAAATTTTTTTTTTATTTTTTGACAGGCAGAGTGGACAGAGAGAGAGACAGAGAGAAAGGTCTTCCTTTTGCCGTTGGTTCACCCTCCAATGGCCGCCACAGCCGGCGCGCTGCGGCTGGCGCATCGCGTTGATCGGTAGCCAGGAGCCAGGTGTTTCCCCTGGTCTCCCGTAATGCTGTCTTGAGTACTATGGTTTTGCATTTTTTTCCAGAGAAATATTATATTTAAGGTATACAAACTTGATGAATTTCATAAATACAAATTTAGGAACATAGTGATTCTTCCCGTCGTACCCTCCCTCCCACACGCAATACCACCCTTCTTCTTCCTTACAATCCTGTTCTCATTCTTGTTTTCTAACAAGATCTATTTTCATTTTTATTAACTTTCAAAATATTATTTAAGTTATTCAAGTTTCATGTCCTTCATATACAGATTTAGGAACATAATGACATTTCCCTATTACCATATCTATTGTCAATAAACTTTATACACATAGGAATTAAGAGCCATAAAATTATGTAATAATTTTAATTATTTTTCAAATCAATACATTTTTGAAAAGATCCAACAGGAAAATGTTCTGAGAATAATGAAAAACAAGAACAAACAACAAGAACAAAAAAACCCCACAAATTCCCAGGAATCAAACAACTGTCAATAAATTGCAATTCATCTTAAGTAGGTTATTATAAGCTCAGATCAAGGGGAACCTGCAGGAACATGGAAACAGCAGCAACTATGGCTGCCAGAAGAGTCAGGGCCCTGGACTACTAGGCTCCAGACCCGAGTCCCAGCCATGTGTCTCAAACTGCTGACTTGGTACAATGACAAGTGATCACCTCCCCTGCTATAGATAATGGTGATTGGATATGGCTTTGTGTTGGCATGCGTGCTCACTGGCTTTGCAAATTGTTCAATCAGGTGCCCTGATAGCAACAAAAAATGGCCCAATTCCTTCATATCACAATCGTATCCACACTATGCTTATGGGAGATGTCTGTGGTGATTCAGGCTCTGGCACCCTGTGAAGAGCAAGCCATATAACTTGGAAGCTGGACATGGGAGTCTGGGGCCCTATTGTCCCATGAAGGGGTAGGTGAAGTGGGTAGTGGGGCTTGGCAGGTACAAGTCTCAGATGCTGCTGTTACAATCCAACACTCTGGTTAAACCTGCCTGGGAAATCATCAGAAGATGGCTCAAGTATTTGTTCCCTGACACCAGTGGAAAGCTCTGGATGGAGCACCATGCTCCTAACTTCAGCCTGGACCACTACCAACCATTATAGCCTCTTGGGGAGTAAATCCGCCATTTAGCAAATGAACCAGAAGACAGAAGATATATGCCTTTCAAAAATTAACACAAAAAGACACTGAATATTAGGAGCATATAAGAAAGTAATTCATGTTGCTTTAGGAAACATGCATTTAAATATCAGCAAGACACAAAATGTTCGTATGATTGCCTTTCAAAAATAAACATGTGAAAATATTAATGTTTTACAAGAGTACAGAAAAGCAGGAAATAGCATTTATTACTTAGGAAAAAACAAGTCTTCTTGCTGGTCTTAGAATCACAATATAATAAAGCATATGCGTACCTACATATTTATCAGCTGGTATGAAAATTTATGTCCACATAAAAACCAGCATGATTCCTGGAATTGTGTCATTGTGGCTAATTAAAAATTATTCAATTATGTAATATCTTCTAAAATTCTGCCCCAGTTATTTTTTTATTTATACCAAGTGAACAATTTCATGTAATTCATCTATTCATATTTAGGAGAAATCTGACACTTCTCACTGACCCTCTCACACATCCATGCTTCTACCCTCCTCTTCCTTCCTTTCTTAATTTTTCTCTTACAGTAAGATACTTTTACCCTCTGCTAAGTTAAGAAGTCAACAAATAGTATGAAGAAGAAACCACTGTCCCTCAACAATGGAAACAAGGAATGTAAACATAATCAAATCTCAAAATATCAATTTCACTCATAATTTTTCAATGATCTGTGGTAATTAACAGAGCACAAAAAATGTAATGTAGTTGTCCCTGTTTCAACAACAATAATGAGGGGAATACAAAGAAAGCAGAAAGTATGTTATATTCGCATAGAAATAACAGAAATTGCACATGAAGGATTGCAGACATTATATTAGGATCACTTATTATGTTTTATTGGCATATGTGTTTTCAAGCTACCATCATGCTGTCCTGCACACTATGATTTTGCATTATATTTTTCCCCAGAAATACTTTAAGTTACACAAACTTCATGCATTTAATAAATGCAAATTTAGGAACATAGTGATTCTTCTTACCATACCCTCCTTCCCACATGCAATCCCAGGATCCTGTCTCCTCCCTTTCATATTCTCATTCTGATTTTTTACTAAGATTTATTTTCCTTTTTTTAATTTTTAAAATTTTATTTAATTTATACAAGTTTCATGTACTCATATAGCTAGCTAGCTAGCTAGCTAGCTAGATAGATAGATAACAGAACATAGTGACACTTCCCCAACGAACCCAATCTATTGTCAATTAACTTTATACACATAAGATTTAAGAGTCATAAAATTATGTAATACCTTTCAACATTTCTCAATTCAATAGATTTTTGAAAAAGATCCAACAGAAAAAATTATGAGAATAATGATAAACAAAAATAAATAAACAATAACAATAAAAACCACAAGTTTTGATTGCATGGCTTTTCTCTGTTGCTTGGTACCTCATATTTTAAAGAGGCTTTGGAAAATAGATTTAATTCTGTTAGACATCTATATCACATAACTAACTGTGAATTGCAATAAAGGTGTAGGACAATGAAATTGGAGTCCCTTAAGGACTGTATACAAAATAAATTAATAAATTCTTCTAATAATGGAGGGCATTGTGATGTAGAGCAGGGAAGGCTGTTTCCTGGGATGCCAGGGTCAATATGTTTTCTGGTTTGGGTCCAGCTGTTCCACTACCAATCTAACTCCTTGATAATGCACCTGGGCATGCAGTGGAAGATGGCCCAATACTTGGAGCCCCTGTCACCCACCCAAATGGGAGACTTAGATGAAGCTCGTTCCTCCTGCTTTGAACTGACCTGAACCTAGCCATTTTGGCTTTTTGGAGAGTGAATCAGAAGATGTAAATTCTCTTTATTTTTCTGTCTCTTTCTCACTCTACCTTTCATATCAAATACATAATCTTTTCAAAAAAGGACTAATGTGAACATGTATAATCTCAGTTAATTATTTGTTCAGATTCAGCCATTTAGGTTTCCAAATTACAGTCAAAAATGCTTATGTAAGAACATCTACTTAAAATTTCATTATTTTAAAAAAAGTGATTGAAAAAAGGATCAACTTTATTAATCAAATATCAATATGATTAAATGTTATTCTAATTGCAAAAGGCCTCCTAAAAAGGAAAATTAATTTGAGATCATTTCAAAAGTTTTTGACTCACATATATCACTATAAACCAAAATCATGTATATTATTTGAAAACTTACATTTGTAGTGTAAAACCTTAAGGAGAAACGTCCATCCTTATGAATTGAAAGGATTTAAAGGGCAAATGAATTTAGTAGGCAAACACACACACACAACACCATTGTGATTCATAAGAAATAATATACCTTCCTGAGTGCATAACTCAGTACCACCAATGGCTGAAGCTTTGAGGAAAACATTAGAGTTTTATAGAATTCTTAGAGGTCTGGTTCATAAAACAAGCCAAAGTCATATTAGCAGAATTTTATAAATGTAAAGCAGTCATGTACTGAGTACTTACAATGTATGACTTCCATTTTTCTCAGGATGTGCCTTGTGTTTCATAGCAGTAATTCACTGAGTCTCCATAAAATACCTACAAGTGAAGCAACTGATATAATGTTTGAGTTTTGCCAGATTACATCCAACAGTATCATATGGGCAGGGGCTTTATGGAGATAACTGCGGAAAACGGTATCACTTACCATGTGAGGAACATTTTAGATCACATTATGAAAGATGTTCATGATGATTAACATAGGGTCAGTATTGTGGCTTAGAAGGATAAGCCAATACTTTGGATACCAGCTATCCCATATTGCTGAGTGCCAAGAGAAGTCCCACCTCTGCTTATGATCCAGATTCTTGCTAATGTGCCCACTGGGTGCCAGTAGGTGATGACTGAAATACATGAGTGGATAGATGGGATTTCTTGTTTTTGAGATCAGCCTCACCCAGCTCTGGCTGTTGAAGGCATTTGAAGAATGAGCAGATAGAATCAATCTCTCTCTCTCTCTCTCTCTCTCTGTCCCCCCTTTCCCCTTGCTCTAACTTTCAAATAAATAAATCATGTGGAGAATTTTCTTTTTTTTTAAAGATTTATTTGAAAATCAGAGTTACCCAGAGCAAGAAGGAGAGACATAGAGAGGGGGAGAGGTCATCCATCTGCTAGTTCATTACCCAGTTGGCCACAATGGCCAATGACATACTGGTGACTTCTTTCACAGTCACAAGCTTAACCCTCCACCAAATAAAGAATTCAACAAGTGATAAGTAGCAAAAACTGCTCTTCCACAGTATAGTTAAGTGCAAAAAACAAATATCAAAATGTTAATTTTACTCATATATATTACATATTTGTACTCTTTATATTAATTACCATAAATTATGTAAAATATGATATTTTTTCTTTGATAGTGTCTTATTTCACTAAGAATAATGCTTTCTTGTTGCACCCATTTTGTTGCAAAAGACAGGATTTTGTTCTTTTTTTATGTCTAATTGCCATCTCATAGTGTACATATACCTTTTCTTTATTCAGTCATCAGTTGCTGCACATCTGGGTTGATTCCATGTCTTAGCTATTGTAAGATGGGCTTTAGTGAACTTAGGGCTGCAGATAATTTTTTCACATACTGATTTCATTTCATTTGGGTAAATTCCCTGGAGTGGCATAGCTAGGTCATATAGTAGATTCATTTTCAGATTTTTGATGACTCTTCATGCCATCTTTCATAATGGTTGTACTAGTTTACATTCCTACATACAGTGTATAAGTATAACTTTTCCACCATATCCTCACCAATTTTTGTTATGTATTGTTTTTGTTTTTTGAATGGATGATAACCAACTTTTTTTTCAAGAATTTCAAATATCTTTATTGTTCAGTGTTTCATCAGTGAATTTTAATAGTGTTCATCATTGAAAAGAAAATTTTTTTCTCTATTTTTATTTATACATATATATGTATATATATTTTTATTTAGTGAATATAAATTACCAAAGTACAGCTTATGGATTGCAAAGGCTTCTCCCCACACAACCTTCCCCAAACCGCAACCCTCCCTTTTCCTCCTCGCTCTCCCCTTCCATTCCCATCAAGATTCATTTTCAATTCTCTTTATATACAGAAAATCAGTTTAGTATATATAAAGATTTCAACAGTTTGCCTTCACATAGCAACACAAAGTGAAAATACTGTTGGAGTACTAGTTATAGCATCAAATAACAGTGTACATCACATTAATGACAGAGATCCTGCATGATATTTTTTTAAAAAAAATTGATTAATTATCTATGTAATTTCCAATTTAACACCAAGGTTTTTTTTTTATTTTCAATTATCTTTATATACAGAAGATCGCTTTAATATATACTAAGTAAAGATTTCATCAGTTTGCACCCACAGAAACACAAAGTGTAAAAATACTGTTTCAGTACTAGCTATATCATTACTTCACCTTTGACAACCAATTAAGGACAGATCCCACATGGGACGTAAGTACACAGTGACTCCTGATGTTGATTTAACAATTTAACATTCTTGTTTATGGCATCAGTAATCTCGCTAGGCTCTAGCCATGACTTGCCGAGGCTATGGAAGCCTTTAGGGTTCGCCGACTTCGATCTTATTCCGACAACGCCATAGTCAAAGTGGAAGTTCTCTCCTCCCTTCAGAGAAAGGCACCTCCTACCTTGATGGCCCCATTCTTTTCACTGGGATCACACTCACTGAGATCCTTCATTTAGGTCTTCTTATTGTTCTTCATCTTTTTTTTTCCCCAGCGTGTCTTGGCTTTCCATGCCTAAAATACTCTCATAAGCTCTTCAGCCAGATCCAAATGCCTTAAGGGCTGATTCTGAGGCCAGAGTGCTATTTAGGACATCTGCCATTCTATGAGTCTGCTATGTCTCCCCCTTCCCATGTTGGATCGTTCTCTCCCTTTTTTTATCAGTTAGTATTAGCAGACATTAATCTTGTTTGTGTGATCCCTTTGACTCTTAGATCTATCAGTGTGATCAGTTGTGAACTGAAATTGATCACCTGGACTAGTGAGATGGCATTGGTACATGCCACCTTGATGGGATTGTATTGGAATCCCCTGGCACTTTTCTAACTCCATCATTTGGGGCAAATCCAACTGAGCATGCCCCCTATTGTACATCTCCTCCCTCTCTTTCTCTCATTCTTATATTTAACCGGGATCAATTTTCAGTTAAGATTTAGACACCTCAGAATAATTGTGTGTTAATTACAGAGTTTACCAAAAAAATACTAAAATGGATAAAGTGTTACATTGTACATCAGCAGTCAGCACCATAGCTGATCAAGTCACTATTTCTCATAGTGTCCATTACACTTCCACAGGTTACCCTTTGGTGCTCAGTTAGTTGTCGCCGATCAGGGAAAACAAATGATATTTGTTTCTTTGGGACTGGCTTAATTCACTTAGCATGATGCTTTCCAGATTGCTCCATCTTGTTGCAAATGACTGGGTTTCATTGTTTTTGACTGCTGTATAGTATTCCATAGAGTACATGTCCCATAGTTTCTTTATCCAGTCTACTGTTGATGGGCATTTGGGTTGGTTCCCAGTCTTAGCTATTGTGAATTGAGCTGCAATAAACATTAATGTGCTGATGGCATTTTTGTTTGCCGATTTAATTTCTTTTGGGTAAATTCCAAAGAGTGGGATGGCTGGGTTGTATGGTAGGGTTATGTTCAGGTTTATGAGGAATCTCCAGACTGACTTCCACAGTGGCTTAACCAGTTTGCATTCCCACCAACAGTGGGTTAGTGTCCCTTTTTCCCCACATCCTCTCCAGCATCTGTTGTTGGTTGATTTCTGAATGTGAGCCATTCTCACCAGGGTGAGGTGAAACCTCATTGTGGTTTTGATTTGCATTTCTCTGATTGCTAGTGATCTTGAACATTTTTTCATGTGTCTGTTGGCCATTTGGATTTCCTCTTTCGAAAAATGTCTATTGAGGTCCTTGGCCCTTCTCTTAAGTGGGTTGTTTGTTTTGTTGTTGTGGATTTTCTTGATTTCTTTGTAGATTCTGGTTCTCAACCCTTTATCTGTAGTATAGTTCACAAATATTTTTCCCATTCTGTTGGTTGCCTCTTCACTTTCCTGACTGTTTCTTTTGAAGTACAGAAACTTCTCAGTTTGATGCAATTCCAATAGTTAATTTTGGCTTTGACTGCCTGTGCGTCTGGGGTCTTTTCCAAGAAGTCTTTACCTGTGCCTATATCTTGCAGGGTTTCTCCAATGCTCTCTAATAATTTGATGGTGTCTGGTCATAGATTTAAGTTTTTGATCCATGTTAAGTGAACTTTTGTGTAAGGTGAAAGGGATCTTGCTTCATGATTCTGCACGTGGAAATCCAGTTTCCCAGCACCATTTATTGAATAGTCTGTCCTTACTTCAGGGATTGGTTTTGGATCCTTGATGAAATATGAGTTGACTGTAGATGTTTGGGTTGATTTCTGGTATTTCTATTCTGTTCCATTGGTCTATCCATCTGTTTATGTACCAGTACCTTACTGTTTTGATTCAACTGCCCTGTAGTATGTCCTGAAATATGGTATTGTGATGCCTCCAGCTTTGTTTTTGTTGTACAAGATTGCTTTGATATTCGAGGTCTTCTGTGTCTCCATATGAATTTCAGCATCATTTTTTCCAGATCTGAGAAGAATGCCTTTGGTATTTTGATTGGTATTGCATTGAATGTATAAATTGCTTTTGGCAGAATGGACATTTTGATGATATTGATTCTTCCAATCCATGAGCATGGAAGATTCCTCCATTTTTTGGTATCCTCTTCTATTTCTTTCTTTAAGGTTTTGTAATTTTCATCGTAGAGATCTTTAATGTCCTTGTTTAAGTTTATTCCAAGGTATTCATTTTTGTAGCTATTGAGAATGGGATTGAACTTAGAAGTTCTTTCTCAGCCGTGGCATTGCCTGTGTATACAAAGGCTGTTGATTTTTGTGCATTGATTTTATATCCTGCTACTTTGCCATATTCTTCGATGAGTTCCAATAGTCTCTTAGTAGAGTTCTTTGGGTCCCCTAAATAAAGAATCATATTGTCTGCCAAGAGGGATAGTTTGAGTTCTTCCTTCCCAATTTGTATCCCTTTAATTTCTTTTTCTTGCCTAATAGCTCTGGCTAAGACTTCCAGAACTATATTGAAGAGCAGTGGTGAGAGTGAGCATCCCTGTCTGGTACCAGATCTCAGCAGAAATGCTTCCAACTTTTCCTTGTTCAATTGGATACTGGCCGTAGGTGTTTCATAAATTGCTTTGATTGTATTGAGGAATGTTCCTTTTATACCCATTTTGCTTAGGGTTTTCATCATGAAAGGGTGTTGTATTTTATCAAATGCTTTCTCTGCGTCTATTGAGAGAATCATATGGTTTTTCTTCTGCAGTCTGTTAATGTGGTGTATCACGTTGATTGTTTTGTGAACATTGAACCATCCCTGCATACCAGGGATAAATCCCACTTGGTCTGGGTGGATGATCTTTCTAATGTGATGTTTCATTCTATTGGCCAGAATTTTATTGAGATTTTTGGCATCTATGTTCATCAGGGATATTGGTCTGTAATTCTCTTTCAATGCTGCGTCTCTTTCTGGCTTAGGAATTAAGGTGATGCTGGCTTCATAGAAAGAATTTGGGAGGATTCCCTCTTTTTCAATTGCTCTGAATAGTTTGAGAAGAATTGGAGTTAGTTCTTCTCTAAATGTCTGGTAGAACTCAGCAGTGAATCCATCTGGCCCTGGGCTTTTCTTTGTTGGGAGGGCCTTTATTACTGTTTCAATTTCTGTGTCAGTTATGGGTCTGTTTAGGTTTTCTATGTATTCCTGGTTCAATTTAGGTAGGTTGTATGTGTCCAAGAATCTGTCCATTTCTGATAGATTTCCCTGTTTGCTGGCATACAAGTCCTTGTAGTAATTTCTGATGATTCTTTTTATTTCTGTGGTGTCTGTTGTTACGTTTCCATTTTCATCTCTGATCCTATTGATTTGGGTCTTTTCTCTTCTTTTTTTTAGTTAGTTGGGCCAATGGGGTGTCAATTTTGTTTATTTTTTCAAAAAACCAGCTCCTCGTTTGGTTGATTTTTTGTAATTTTTTTTTTGGATTCAATCCTGTTGATTTCTTGTCTGATTTTGATTATTTCTCTTCTCCTACTAGCTTTGGGTCTGGTTTGCTGCTGATTTTCCAGATCCTTGAGATGACTTGAAAGTTCATCTATTTGGTGTCTTTCCAATTTCTTGATGTAGGCACCTATTGATATAAACTTTCCTCTTAACACTGCTTTTGCTGTATCCCATAGGTTTTGGTATGTTGTGCTTTTATCCTCATTTACTTCCAGAAAATTTTTGATTTCTCTTTTAATTTCTTCTATGACCCATTGATCATTCAGGAGCATGTTGTTCAGTCTCCATGTGTTTGTACATGCTCTAGGGATTCCAGAGTTGCTAATTTCCAACTTCATTCCTTTATGGTCTGAGAAGCTGCATGGTATGATTCTAATTCTTTTGAATTTGCTGAGACTTGCTTTATGGCCTAGTATGTGGTCAATCCTAGAGAAGGTTCCATGTACTGCTGAGAAGAATGTAAAGTCTTTATGGGGGCGGAGCCAAGATGGCGGATAGTGAGGACGTGTGCCTTAGTTTGGGAAAATAAACTTTCATAAAAGTGGAATTACTGTAGCCTCAGGAAAAGACTCAAGAAAAAAACTGCAGAGGAAACGCTTCTGGATCTTGTGGATAAGACACAGAGGACTTACAGGGAACCCACCGCGTGGAAAACCAACCGAGATGAGCCGAGCGGCAGCGGCGGGAGAGGAGCCAGAGCCACAGAATCTCGCCAGCGCGGGAACCCAGGAGGGTAAGACAAAGACCTGAAAAGTCGGAGACATTGGGGGGAGGGGGAACAGAGGCCTCTCCCTTCACTCACCAAGCAAAACAAAGAGCATATGTAAAGCTCAGCCAAACTCAGTATCTTTAGTGAAACTGGAGAACACATTGAGGGCTGCATAAACCCTGTGTATGGTCCCAGGGGTAGATCAAACGAATACTCACAGAGGCCAGATTTCAACTACCCTCAACTCCACTCCCAACTGAGTCAAAAAAAAAAAGAGAGAGAGAGAGAGCGAACCAGCAAGGAGCAAGTAATCTGGGAGAGTCGCTCTTTACACAGCCTTAAACCTCAAGAAACAAGCATAGCTCTCTGGCCACACCCATCACAGCCCCTAAGGCTCCAACAAAGCAGACAGCTCACTTAGAGGCATAGTATAACGAGAGAAAAAAACAAAAACAAAAACACCACAAATTATCTCTAACATGCCAAGCAAGAAACATAGAAGTGGAGGTACCAAGAACAAGGAAGGCACTATGACGCACCCAAGTGAACAAGACACGCCAATGCAAGATTATGAAGATGAAGAAATAGAGGAAATGCAAGAAGCAGATTTCAAAAAATTGATAAGAACATTAAGAAGTTCTCAAAAACAAATTCTTGAACTAGAGAAATCCTTAATGGACAAGATAGAAAATCTCTCCCGTGAAAATGAAATATTAAGGAGGAATCAAAATGAAATGAAAAAACTAGTGGAACAGGAATTTGCGATAGTGACAAAAAACCACAATGAAATGAAGAACTCAATAGATCAAATGGCAAACACATTAGAGAGCCTTAAAAACAGAATGGGTGAAGCAGAAGAGAGAATATCGGAATTAGAAGACAGAGAACAGGAAAGGAAACAGTCAAATCAAAGAAAAGAAGAAGAAATCAGAAATCTAAAAAATACTGTCAGGAATCTACAGGATACTATTAAAAAACCCAACATTCGGGTTCTAGGAGTTCCTGAAGGCATGGAAAGGGAGAAAGGATTAGAAGGCCTTTTTAGTGAGATACTAGCAGAAAATTTCCCAAGTTTGGAGAAGGACAGAGACATCCTAGTACAGGAAGCTCAGAGAACCCCTAATAAACATGATCAAAAGAGATCCACACCACGACACGTCATAATCAAACTCACCACAGTGAAACACAAAGAAAAGATCCTAAAATGTGCAAGAGAGAAATGCCAGATTACTCTCAGAGGATCTCCAATTAGATTTACAGCTGATTTCTCATCAGAAACCCTACAAGCAAGGAGAGAATGGCGAGATATAGCCCAGGTACTAAGAGAGAAAAACTGCCAGCCCAGAATATTATATCCTGCAAAGCTCTCATTTGTGAATGAAGGTGAAATTAAGACCTTTCACAGCAAACAGAAATTGAAAGAATTTGTCGCCACTCGTCCAGCCCTGCAAAAGATGCTTAAAGATGTGTTACATACAGAAACACAGAAACACGGTCACCAATATGAAAGAAGGTAAAGGAAGGAAACCTCACAGCAAAAGATCACAGGAATCTCAAACCAGATATTAGAAAATATCTTTGGCAAATGGCAGGGCAAAGTTACTCCTTCTCAAAAGTCACATTGAATGTTAATGGCTTGAATTGTCCAGTTAAAAGACACCGATTGGCTGATTGGGTTAAGGAACAAAACCCATCCTTTTGCTGCTTAAAAGAAACCCATCTATCCAACAAGGATCCATACAAGCTGAGAGTGAAAGGCTGGAAAAAGATATACCACGCCAACAGAAATGAAAAGAGAGCGGGCGTAGCCATCTTAATATCGGACAACATAAACTTTACCACAAAAACTGTTAGGAGAGACAAAGAGGGGCACTATATAATGATTAAGGGATCCATTCAACAGGAAGATATAACGATTATCAACGTATATGCACCTAATTACAGGGCACCAGCTTATTTAAAAACTTGTTAAGGGACTTAAAGGGAGACTTAGACCCCAATACAATAGTACTGGGGGAATTCAATACTCCACTCTCAGAGATAGACAGATCAACAGGACAGAAGATCAACAAGGAGACAGTAGATTTAAATGACACTATAGCCCAAATGGATCTAACAGATATCTACAGAACATTTCATCCTACATCTAAGGACTTTACATTCTTCTCAGCAGTACATGGAACCCTCTCTAGGATTGACCACATACTAGGCCATAAAGCAAGTCTCAGCAAATTCAAAAGAATTAGAATCATACCATGCAGCTTCTCAGACCACAAAGGAATGAAATTGGAAATTGGCAACTCAGGAATCCCTAGAGCACGTGCAAACACATGGAGATTGAACAACATGCTCCTGAATGAACAATGGGTCATAGAAGAAATTAAAAGAGAAATCAAAAATTTTCTGGAAGTAAATGAGGATAAAAGCACAACATACCAAAACCTATGGGATACAACAAAAGCAGTGTTAAGAGGAAAGTTTATATCAATAGGTGCCTACATCAAGAAATTGGAAAGGCACCAAATAGATGAGCTTTCAAGTCATCTCAAGGATCTAGAAAATCTGCAGCAAACCAAACCCAAACCCAGTAGGAGAAGAGAAATAATTAAAATCAGAGAAGAAATCAACAGGATTGAATCCAAAAAAACATTACAAAAAATCAGCCAAACGAGGAGCTGGTTTTTTGAAAAAATAAACAAAATTGACACCCCATTGGCCCAACTAACTAAAAAAAAGAAGAGAAAAGACCCAAATCAATAGGATCAGAGATGAAAATGGAAACGTAACAACAGACACCACAGAAATAAAAAGAATCATCAGAAATTACTACAAGGACTTGTATGCCAGCAAACAGGGAAATCTATCAGAAATGGACAGATTCTTGGACACATACAACCTCCCTAAATTGAACCAGGAAGACATAGAAAACCTAAACAGACCAATAACTGACACAGAAATTGAAACAGTAATAAAGGCCCTCCCAACAAAGAAAAGCCCAGGGCCAGATGGATTCACTGCTGAGTTCTACCAGACATTTAGAGAAGAACTAACTCCAATTCTTCTCAAACTATTCAGAGCAATTGAAAAAGAGGGAATCCTCCCAAATTCTTTCTATGAAGCCACCATCACCTTAATTCCTAAGCCAGAAAGAGACGCAACATTGAAAGAGAATTACAGACCAATATCCCTGATGAACCTAGATGCAAAAATACTCAATAAAATTCTGGCCAATAGAATACAACAACACATCAGAAAGATCATCCACCCAGATGAAGTGGGATTCATCCCCGGTATGCAGGGATGGTTCAACATTCGCAAAACAATCAAGGTAATACACTACATTAACAGACTGCAGAAGAAAAACCATATGATTCTCTCAATAGACACAGAGAAAGCATTTGATAAAATACAACACCCTTTCATGATGAAAACTCTAAGCAAACTGGGTATGGAAGGAACATTCCTCAATACAATCAAAGCAATATATGAAAAACCCACGGCCAACATCCTATTGAATGGGGAAAAGTTGGAAGCATTTCCACTGAAATCTGGTACCAGACAGGGATGCCCTCTCTCACCACTGATATTCAATATAGTTCTGGAAGTTCTGGCCAGAGCTATTAGGCAAGAAAAAGAAATTAAAGGGATACAAATCGGGAAGGACGAACTCAAACTATCCCTCTTTGCAGATGATATGATTCTTTATTTAGGGGACCCAAAGAACTCTACTAAGAGACTGCTGGAACTCATCGAAGAGTTTGGCAAAGTAGCAGGATATAAAATCAATCCACAAAAATCAACAGCCTTTGTATACACAGGCAATGCCACGGCTGAGGAAGAACTTCTAAAATCAATCCCATTCACAATAGCTACAAAAACAATCAAATACCTTGGAATAAACTTAACCAAGGACGTTAAAGATCTCTACGATGAAAACTACAAAACCTTACAGAAAGAAATAGAAGAGGATACCAAAAAATGGAGAAATCTTCCATGCTCATGGATTGGAAGAATCAATATCATCAAAATGTCTATTCTCCCAAAAGCAATTTATACATTCAATGCAATACCCATCAAGATCCCGAAGACCTTCTTCTCAGATCTAGAAAAAATGATGCTGAAATTCATATGGAGACACAGAAGACCTCGAATAGCCAAAGCAATCCTGTACAACAAAAACAAAGCCGGAGGCATCACAATACCTGCTTTCAGGACATACTACAGGGCAGTTGTTATCAAAACAGCATGGTACTGGTACAGAAACAGATGGATAGACCAATGGAACAGAATAGAAACACCAGAAATCAATCCAAACACCTACAGCTAACTTATATTTGACCAAAGATCCAAATCTAATCCCTGGAATAAGGACAGTCTATTCAATAAATGGTGCTGGGAAAATTGGATTTCCACATGCAGAAGCTTGAAGCAAGACCCATACCTATCACCTTACACAAAAATTCACTCAACATGGATTAAAGACATAAATCTACAACCCGAAACCATCAAATTATTAGAGAGCATTGGAGAAACCCTGCAAGATATAGGCACAGGCAAAGACTTCCTGGAAAAGACCCCAGGAGCACAGGCAGTCAAAACCAAAATTAACATTTGGGATTGCATCAAATTGAGAAGTTTCTGTACTTCAAAAGAAACAGTCAGGAAAGTGAAGAGGCAACCAACAGAATGGGAAAAAATATTCGCAAACTATACTACAGATAAAGATTGATAACCAGAATCTACAAAGGAATCAAGAAAATCCACAACAACAAAACAAACAACCCACTTAAGAGATGGGCCAAGGACCTCAATAGACATTTTTCGAAAGAGGAAATCCAAATGGGCAACAGACACATGAAAAAATGTTCAAGATCACTAGCAATCAGAGAAATCCAAATCAAAACCACAATGAGGTTCCATCTCACCCCGGTGAGAATGGCTCACATTCAGAAATCTACCAACAACAGATGCTGGAGAGGATGTGGGGAAAAAGGGACACTAACCCACTGTTGGTGGGAATGCAAACTGGTTAAGCCACTATGGAAGTCTGTCTGGAGATTCCTCAGAAACCTGAACATAACCCTACCATACAACCCAGCCATCCCACTCCTTGGAATTTACCCAAATGAAATTAATTTGGCAAATAAAAAAGCCATCTGCACATTAATGTTTATTGCAGCTCAATTCACAATAGCTAAGACCTGGAACCAACCCAAATGCCCATCAACAGTAGACTGGATAAAGAAATTATGGGACATGTACTCCATAGAATACTATACAGCAGTAAGAAACAACGAAACCCAGTCATTTGCAACAAGATGGAGCAATCTGGAAAACATCATGCTGAGTGAATTAAGCCAGTCCCAAAGAGAAAAATATCATTTGTTTTCCCTGATCGGTGACAACTGAGCGCCAAAGGGGAAACCTGATAAGTGAAATGGACACTATAAGCAACAATGAACTGATCAGCTCCTGTCCTGACTTTAGATGTACAATGTAATACTTTATCCTTTTTAGTATTTGTTGTTGTTGTTGTTGTTCTAGTACTAGTGGTTGAACTCAGTAATTAACACACAATTATTCTTAGGTGTTTAAATTTTAACTGAAAAGTGATCCCTGTTAAATCTAAGAGTGGAAAAAGAGAGGGAGGAGATGAACAATTTGGAACATGCTCAATCGGACTGGCCGCAAATGGTGGAGTTAGAAATGTGCCAGGGGATTCCAACACAATTCCATCAAGATGGCATGTACCAATGCCATAGCACTAGTCCAAGTGATCAATTTCAGCTCACAATTGATAGCTCTGATAGGTCTAAGAGTCAAAGAGATCACACAAACAAGAAAAGTATCTGCTAATACTAACTGATAGAATCAAAAAGGGAGAGAAAGATCCAACATGGGAAGTGGGATACACAGCAGACTCATAGGATGGCAGATGTCCTAAACAACACTCTGGCCTCAGAATCAACCCTCAAGGCATTCAGATCTGGCTGAAGAGCCCATGAGAATATAGCAGGCATGGAAAGCCAAGATATCATGGAAAAAAAAGACCTAAATGAATGATCTCTGTGAGTGAGATCCCAGTGGAAAGAATGGGGCCATCAAAGAAGGAGGTACCCTTCTCCGAAGGAAGGAGAGAACCTCCACTTTGACTATGACCCTATCGGAATAAGATCAAAGTCAGCGAACTCTAAAGGCTTCCATAGCCCTGGCAACTCATGACTAGAGCCTAGGGAGATTACTGACGCCATGAACAGGAGTGTCAAATTGTTAAGTCAGCAACAGGAGTCACTGTGTACTTACACCCCATGTGGGATCTGTCCCTAATGTGTCATCTAAAGCCAAGTGATGCTATGACTGGTACTGAAACAGTATTTTTATACTTTGCGTTTCTGTGTGGGCACACACTGATGAGGTCTTTTCTAATTATATACTGAAGTGATCTTCTGTATATAAAGAGAATTGGAAATGGAAAAAAAAAAAACAACCTGGAGTTAAAATGGAAATGGCATAGAAAATTAATTAATTTGAAAAAAAAATTATGTAGGATCTCTGTCTTTAATGTGCTGTACATTGCTATTTAATGCTATAATTAGTAATCCAATGGTAGTTTTTTCACTTGATGTTGCTATATGGGCAAAATGTTGAAATCTTTACCTAATATATACTAAACTGATCTTCTGTATACAAAGAGAATTGAAAATGGATCTTTACATGAATGGAAGGGGAAAGGGAGCGGGAAAGGGGAGGGTAGCGGGCGGGAGGGAAGCTATGGGAGGGGGGAAGCCATTGTAACCCATAAAATATACTTTGGAAATTTATATTCATTAAATAAAAGTTTAATAAAAAAAGAAAAAAAAATAAAAAAAAAAAGAATGTAAAGTCTTTAGATGTAGGATGAAATGTTCTGTAGATATCTGTTAGGTCCATTTGAGCTATAGTGTCATTTAAATCTACTGTCTCCTTGTTGATGTTCTGTCCTGATGATCTGCCCATCTCTGCGAGTGGAGTATTGAAATTCCCCAGTTCTTTTGTATTGGGGTCTAAGTCTCCCTTTAAGTCCCTTAACAAGTCTTTTAAATAAACCATTGCCCTGTAATTAGGTGCATATACATTGATAATCGCTATATCTTCCTGTTGAATGGATCCCTTAATCATTCTATAATGCCCCTCTTTGTCTCTCCTAATAGTTTTTGTGGTAAAATTTATGTTATCTGATATTAAGATGGCTACGCCCACTCTTTTTGCATTTCTGTTGGCATGTTATATCTTTTTCCAGCCTTTCACTTTCAATCTGTGTGCATCTTTCTTAGAAAGATGTGTTTCTTGTAAGCAGCAGATAGATGGGTTTTGTTCCTTAACCCAATCAGCCAATCAGTGTCTTTTAACTGGATTGTTCAGGCCTTTAACGTTTAATGTGACTATCGATAAGTAGTAACTTTGCCCTATCATTTTTGGGTTTCCTGTGATCTTTTGCTGTGAGGTTTCCTTCCTTTACCTTCTTTCATATTGGTTACCGTGTTTCTGTGTTTCTGCCTGTATCACACCTTTAAGCATCTTTTGCAGGGCTGGACGAGTGGGGACAAATTCTTTCAATTTCTGTTTGCTGTGAAAGGTCTTTATTTCACCTTCATTCACAAATGAGAGCTTTGCAGGATATAATATTCTGGGCTGGCAGTTTTTCTCTCTTAGTACCTGGGCTATATCTCGCCATTCCCTCCTCGCTTGTAAGGTTTCTGATGAGAAGTCAGCTGTGAGTCTAATTGGGGATCCTTTGAGAGTGTCTGATCTTTCTCTCTTGTGCATTTTAAGATCATTTCTTTATTTTTCACTGTGTTGAGTTTAATTATGATGTGTCATGGTGAGGATCTCTTTTGGTCATTTTTATTAGGGGTTCTATGAGCTTCCTGTACAAAGATGTCTCTGTCCTTCTCCAAACCTGGGAAATTTCCTGCTAGTAAATCACTAAAAAGGCCTTCTAATCCTTTCTCCCTCTCCATGCCTTCAGAAACTCCTAGAACCCGAATGTTGGGTTTTTTAATAGTATCCTGTAGATTCCCGACAATATTTTTTAGATTTCTAATTTCCTCTTCTTTTCTTTGGTTTGCCTGTTTCCTTTCCTGTTCTCTGTCTTCTAAGTCCGATATTCTCTCTTCTGCTTCACCCATTCTGTTTTTAAGGCTCTCTAATGTGTTTGTCATTTGATCTATTGAATTCTTCATTTCAGTATGGTTTCTCGTCACTATCAGTGTTTCTTGTTCTACTAGTTGTTTCATTTCATTTTGATTCCTCCTTAATATTTCATTTTCGCGCGAGAGATTTTCTATCTTGTCCATTAAGGATTTCTGTAGTTCAAGAATTTGTTTTTGAGAACTTCTTAATGTTCTTATCAATTTTTTGAGATCTGCTTCTTGCATTTCCTCTATCTCTTCATCTTTATAATCTTGAATTGGGGTGTCTTTTTTATTTGGGGGCGTTATAGTGTCTTCCTTGCTCTTGTTTCCTTGGTTTCTATGTTTGTTTGTTATCTTGGAGGTGTGGCCAAAGAGCTCTGTTTGGTTCTTCAGTGTTGCCTAGGCTAAGGAGTTTGTTTTACTTATGTAAAGTGGTCCCTGCTCTTTGTCTTTCTGGGGTTTGTAAGGAGAGTGCAGAGAGAGGCTAGTATCCCAGCTGGACCCCCCCCTTTTTTTTCTTCCAGTCAGCCTGGTGTAGTTCCCCCTCCTTCCCGCGTGAACTAGGACCAAGGTCTAACCTTCGCGGCCAATGTCTCGGGTTACCTTTCCTTCCATCACCGGATCTCAAATTCTGTGGGTGGGCTTCTGTAGCTTGGCTCGCTGTTTTGCCAACTCTTGTGGCCCCCATGTCCATGGCGTGGCTCAGTTTTGGTCAGGGCGGCACGGTGCGGCGTAGCTGGGTGCTGCTAGGTGCGGCTCAGCATGGTTCTATGCGGCTCAGCAGGGCTCAGCGCGGCTCCGTGCGGCTCAGCAGGGCTCGGCGCAGCTCGGCTCAGCAGTGGGCCTCCTTGCTCTCCTCGTAGGTCCTCCGTGTCACATCCACTAGATCCGGAATAGTTTCCTCTACAGTTTTTTCCTCTGAGTCTCTTCTTAAGGGTACAGTAACTCCACCCCTGTTAAAATTTCTTTTCCCCAACTGTTGTGTGCGCCCTCACTCCTCTGCCATCTTGGCTCCACCCTGGATGATAACCAACTTTATTATTTGTTTGTTTTTGAGTGAATAATAGTTACTTTAACTGAGGTAATGTGAAACTTATTATGGTTTTTCTTTGCATTTCTGTGATGGCTAGTAATCATGAGCATTTTTCATGTGCCTGTTGGCCACTAGAATTTCTTTCTTTTTTTTTTTTTTCAACAAAGTAATTTATTTTTTCCGGAGAGAATAAATTCAGTACAATATTTGTTTTCATAACATCCAACATGTCTTATGTCAAACTTAACCACTCTCTATGCAGGGACTGTGGTGGGGTGATCTACTTTATTGATTACCCTCAATGTAATTCATCTGGGTAGCTCTAAGGCATATATCAGTGATCAAAATGTTTCTCCCTACAGTTACTCCTGCAATCTCAATCAGTTTCTTCCGCACATCATCTAAAGAAAATTTATGTGGTGTGATTACACTCTTTTTTAATACCAGGATTTCTAAAACCAAGAAAAACACCAACATTTTAAAACATTAGTGTTTCGGCCGGCGCCGCGGCTCACTAGGCTAATCCTCTGTCTTGCGGCACCGGCACACGGGGTTCTAGTCCCGGTCGGGGCACCGATCCTGTCCCGGTTGCCCCTCTTCCAGGCCAGCTCTCTGCTGTGGCCAGGGAGTGCAGTGGAGGATGGCCAAACTGCTTGGGCCCTGCACCCCATGGGAGACCAGGAGAAGCACCTGGCTCCTGCCATCGGAACAGCATGGTGCGCCGGCCGCAGCGCGCCTACCGCGGTGGCCATTGGAGGGTGAACCAATGGCAAAAGGAAGACCTTTCTCTCTGTCTGTCTCTCTCTCACTGTCCACTCTGCCTGTCCAAAAAAAAATAAATAAAAATAAAAAAAAAACATTAGTGTTTCTAGTCAAGGATATTTCAATTAAATTTCATCAGTACATTATATTTTAGTTTAACTCATGCTAGAAATGTTTAAAACCCAAGATATTCTGAGTCACATAATACCAACATTTCATGTTAATGAATAAATTACTCGGGTTCCATACAAAGATAGTAAGTCATGAGAAACAGAAAAAGCCAAGCTTTTAAGAGTTCTTTTTAAAAAAAATACAGAAGTAAACTAATGAACACAACTACACAAATATACTAACCAATTGCAAACTAAACTAGTTAAAGATTAACCTTAAAAAATACATTTTAGAACTTCGTGATACCCTCATAAAAGGCAGGAAACTAAGTGTATTAAAACAATAGTCATTATTCTAGTTACTGTGCATCAAGTCTAAAAGATCCAGATAAAGGAACTGTTTTGTTTTGATTCAATTTAAATACTTTAAAATTGGAATTATTAATTGATAGTATAATTAAATTTTAAATAATATACACAAATGATTTGAACAGGTTTTATATTCAGTAACTTGCATGGTTTTTACACTGGCACTTTTATCACTATTTTAGGAGAATCAGATGCATTTCCCTCCATATACTTAGGCACTAAGATTTCAAATTTATAAATATGGTAGTATTTTAAATTTTTACATGAATATTGGGTTTATTTTTGTTTTCCTTTGTTCCCTAGGTATTATCCAGTTTTGTAAGGAAAACACTTTTATATCACAATCAAAACTTGTCTTGGTTACTAGACTGTAGCCATAATTGGGTTACAGTCACTTAGATTCATTATTTGGAATTAATACTTACTAAAACAGAACTAAATGAAACTTATCTCCTAGAATTTCATATTTGCATTTACCTGCACTGGAGAATGGGTTTAAACAATATTTTAGCTGTTAGGAAATACTAATATACTTAAGCAAACTTGTTATCTTTGACTACTCAGAACTTTTGAGTAGTCAACTTTTACCTTTGAGTTCACTTTAAACTCTATCTGATTCATTCCAAAAAGAAGATTTTAAAATAGAAGTTAGACTTCATTAAGATATTAACTTCAAATCGGGAAGAAAAATTAATGTACTGAAAGTTTGACAAGTTCATTAAAAATTTTTTAGCATGTCTTGATACATTAACTTATCAGCTTTTTCTTCTTTGTGCTGGCATTTCCTTAATGTTTGTTTGTTTCACCTCGCTGGCTCATTGGATTGCTACTACTTATACTTTCATGGATTTTATCTTCACAGTTTATGATATCTTGCAAAGCCTTTTCCATGTCTGCTTGACCAGCTGTACTGGCTGTTTTGGGCAAAGTCATTTGCAGTGCACACCACAGAGTAGTGCGTGCTTTCCTCGTTGCCACACACATCTCTTTAATTGCTGAAGCAAGGGCAAAAACATCTCTGTCATCTTTGCATCTAGGAACTCCCTGCCTTTGCCGATTTGATGCATTGACAATTTCATCCTTTCGACGTGACTGTACAATGTGAATGGACTCCAAGTGTCTATCAAGAGCAGTAGAGATATTAGCATGAAGAGGAGAGCTTCGGAGAAATTCCATTTTGCCTAGCAAAGTCACAACTCTGGCTTGTTCTCAAAGTTCATCCACAATTAAGCGATCAACTCTAGATGGGTTAGAGGTCAGCCTTGGAATTGGAGTATTGTTAGTGCTGGATACTTTTTTTCCTGGATAATTCTTGGCAAGGGCTAATTCAGTCTTTTTCCTCTCCTTTTCTAATGCTCTCCATTGTTCATAGCATTCTTCTAGACGAACATGAAGTTCACTGGCTGGTCCACTACGGGTTTTAATTGGTCTTTGAAATCCAAAAGTTGGTACGAAAACAGAAAAGGAATTATCACCATACATCATATCATTTAAATAAGGGTATAAATGGCTTAAGTCATCATAAGAAAACAAATCATAGGAATCCAACAGTGGAACAACTGAATGGCCAAATGGGTGAGTAGCTCTTAGGGGAAACCCATTTGAACCAAGTTGTTGAAAACCCTGATTATGCCTTAAGTCTCCCATCATATAATTATTAGAAAAGCATGATGCCTGTGTGCGACCCACACGGCTATTAATATTGCTATCTCCACTTCCTTGTCTGTGGCTATTAAAATGACCCTGTGACTCCAGCAGATCTTGATACGTGTTTTGAGATAAGCCATCTAAATGCTTTGGACCTTCCTCAGGATCATAATGTCCACTCTGGGGCTTGGCTTGAAAATTATGTTTGTTTACATTTTCAATGATCCCATACTGCTGAGCTGAATAGCTATCACAAAATCCATTTGGCTGCTTTATTTTTTTTATCAGTAACCGATTCAAAGAGATTTTCTTCTCCAGTTTTTGTCAGTCCTTCCATATGATTGACAGATTGGATTCTTTCTGCACCATTGTAACTGAGATCAAAACTGGAAAATGCTGAGGGATTTTCTTGGCAATATTTCTGAAATAAATTGCTATTTGGGGTTAAATTTGTGGATGATAGTTGGGGGAAATCTGAAGAATGGTTAGAACCCTTTGAAGCTGCATTTAAATGACTGTTTAATTTCATCAAGTTACCTTGATTTCGATAAGGAATAGGAGTGTTGTTTTTTGTTTGAACATTCATCCATGTTGGTCTGTTTAAGTTGATACCTCCTGAAGATGCTGCTGAGTTTGATAATAAATTCACTGATTTAAAATACTCAGAATTTGGGGGATCAGGTTTAGCAAACTGTTGCTTTTCTGTGACATTTGCAAAATCATTAGTTGGACAAGCTGTGTGAGGTTTTAGTACATATTCTGGTTTTAAGCCAAAATCGGCAGCAAATGCTGCTTCTTTTGCAAACTGTTTTTCTGTCAGGTGTGGTGTAGTTTTTGGAAATGTGAAATTCTGTTGGTCAGGTATTGTCTCCTCCATTTTTTTCTGATTTGCTGGTTTAACCTGAAATAACTTTGTGTACGTGTCTGCTTCTACATTTGGTGTTTCAGGTGTATTGCTATTGGCTAATTTTTTACTATCTTGGACACTAAAATTTGAACACTTATTAAGTTTAGCCTTATTAGGATGAGCATATTCTGGGTATCTACAATAATCCGCATTTTCATTATATCTGTTAAATTGGGAAAGAAACATCTCTGCTCTTTTTTGCTGTAATGGTGCTTCAAGACCTTTAGCACATATTTTTTCTCTTCCATAAGGGTAAGTATCAACAACTGATTCTTTCATGATATCAGACAGACCAGTCTGTGGTGTAAAACAGTTTTTGATAAATGGATATTCCTGGAATGTTGTCTTAGCTGTATCATTTGTCTGGATATTGTAACAGTTAGAATGATCACTTCGTGATGGGTACATCCATTGTTCTTCAAGGTCTAAACCAGTAAATCCATGATAAAGTTCATCTATTTTTTGTTGTGGTGTGAGATTGCTATTATGCAGATACTGCTTCTCCACTGCTGACACAGATTCACCACTATCAAAAGCTTGCTGAGAGATGGCTGTATCTATTGGCCTTTTGGTTTCTGTTAAGAGGTCATGGTGATCTGCAAATCTGCTTGTGTTCATTGGCCAAACTGACTTTAAGTTGGAGGAGCAGGTCCTGTTCTTTACATTGATCTGAGAATTAGAAGATTGCTTAATATCATCTCCATAAGTAGACCACGGTGCATAGAAAAGTGAAGAATCTACAGAATTTGAATATTCTGTTGAGGAAAGTGGAGTGTAGGTCTGCCTTAGGTCTACATTGTCTTCACTCTGCGGTTTGTAGCAGTCGTAGAAGGAGGCGGAGCCCGTGAGCAGCACGCTGTTGAAGACGTCGGTTAGCCGGCTGCTGCCGTCGGCGCTCAGGTTCCAGCAGCGACTCGCACCTCCCCGGAACGCCACCTTGGGCTCCATGGGGCTCCCCAGCCCCTCCTGGACGAGGTGCAGCTCCTGGGGTAGGGGGCTGAGGGGGGGCGTCGAGGCCCGGCTCCCTCGACCCGCGCCCCGCTACCGCCGCCGCCGCCCCGGGCGCTGCCTGGAGCCGGTCTGAGGGTGGGGGGCCCGCCGCGGGGAGGGAGGCCCAGGGAGAGGCCGTTACATAGCCGACCACAGGCTCGCGACCCGCACGCGATCCTAGAATTTCATCTTTGAAAAATGCCTGTTCATGTCATTTTCCCATTTCTTTACTGGATTGTTTGCTTTATTGTTGTAGAATTTCTTGAACAATTTATTGTTTCTGGAAATTAATCCTTTATCACGTACATAGTTTGCAAATATTTTCTCCCATTTTGTCAGCTGCCTCTTCAATTTGTTGAGTGTTTCCTTTGCAGTCTAGAAGCTACTTAGCTTGATGTAATCCTATTTGTCTTTTTTAACTTCTATTGCCAGGGCTTCTGTGATGTTTCCTAAAATGTCTTTCCATATGCCAATGTACATTTTTCTTGATGTTTACCTCTAGTAATTTGATAGTATCAGGACATATATTTAGAACCTTGATATATTTAGAGAAGACTTTTCTATAACCTGTATGGTAGGAATCCTGTTTCATAACTCTGCATGTGAAGATCCAAATTTCCTGTATCATTTTGAAGACTGTTCTTTCTTCAGGGATTAATTTTAGCTCATTAGTCAAAGATTAATTGGTTGTAATGTGCAAATTAATTTGCAGATTTTTATTCATTTACAATGGTCAACATGTCAATTTTTATGCAAATACTATGCTGTTTTGAGTATAAATATCATATAGTATGTCAAAATCTACCATGATGATGCTTCTGGTGCTGTTTTTGTTAAGATTGTGTAAGTTTTTTAGGGTCTCTTATGTTTCCATATGATTTTTAGCAGTGTTTTATCAAGATCCCAGAAGAATGTCATTATTATCTTGATTGCGATTATATTGAATCTGTAACATGCTTTGGGTAGTGTGCACATTTTGATGATACTTATTTTCCTAATCCACAAAAATGGAAGGTCTTTACAACCTTGCCTGTCCTATTCATTTCTTTAATGTTTTGTAATTTTCATTGTAGTGATCTTTAGCATCCTTGCCTAAATTTATTCCAAGGAGTTTAAATATTTTAAGCTATTTAAATGGTACTGATATTACAACATTTTTTTCAGCCATGGCATCTTCTATGTTTGCAAAGGCAACTGATTTTTGTGTGTTGTTTTTTATATCCTGAAACTTTGTTAACAAACTCTAAAATGAATTCTAATAGTATTTTTTTAAAGATTTACTTACTTATTTGAAAGTCAGAGTTACACAGAGAGAGGAGAGGCAGAGAGAGAGAGAGAGAGAGCAAGAGAGAGAGGTCTTCTAAATGCTGGTTCACTACTCAATTGGCCACAACAGCAGGTGCTGTGTTGATCTGAAGCCAGGAGCCAGGAGCTTTTTCCAGGTCTCCTATGTGGGTGCAGGGGCCCAAGGACTTGGGTCATCTTCCACTACTTTCCCAGGCCACAGCAGAGAGCTGAATCAGAAGTAGAGCAGCTCGGTCTTGAACCAGCACCCATATGGGATGCTGGCACATCAGGCCAGGGTGTTAACCCTCTGCATCGCAGCACTGGCCCCAACAATAATACCTTATTGGAGTCTTGCTTTCCCTAATTATAGAATCATGTCATCCACCAACAGGGATAGTGACTTCCTCCTTTCCAATTTGTATTTCTTGATTTGTTTTCTTGCTTAAAAGTTCTGGATAAATCTTCTAGAACAACATTTAATAGCAATTGTGAGAGAGGCCATCATTGCCTGGTTCCTTATTTTAGTGCAAATGATTCCAATTATTACAATTTAAATATGTTCTGTTTGTGATTTTTTCATATATTGTGTTGATTGAATTAATGAATGCTCCTTCTATACAAAAGTTGCTTAAGGTTTTTATCAAGAAAGAATGCTGTTTTATCAAATGTTTTCTCTTCATCTATTGAGGTAAAATAATATTGTTTAATAAAATTAACAATATGTATCACATTCATTGGGTTTTATATGTTGAACAATCTGTATATAAGTAATGAGTTATACTCAGTCTGGGTGAATAAACTGTGTGGTGTGTTGTTGGATTCCATTAGCTTGTACTTTCTTGAGGATTTTTTCACACATGTTCATCATCTTTGTTGTATCATTTTCTGATTTTTGAATTAAGGTAGCATTGGTCACATCAATGCAGGCAAGTGAATTTTATGAACTTACTTTGGTAAACGATCAAATTCATAGATAACAATATTTTAAATTTTTGTCTAGGCTATGTTTCTCATAAATAAGGTAAGCTGAAAACTATGCCTCTGTCAGAATATAATATGTTGTCACAATGTAATATGTTGAATTATTACACATAGGCTTTAAAGTTTCAATTCTTAGAACACAAAATTTAACTGTAAATGTCTCATTTCATTTTTAAATCATTCATAATATATGCTCAACCTCAATATTTAAGTTTTCTATGCTTCTCATCAATGTACGGCCATGTTCTGGTCATCAGAACCCCTACAACATGACCAACTTTTTAAAGATTTTATTTATTTATTTATTTGAGATATAGAGTTACAGAGAAATGGGGAGAGACACAAAGAAATGTCTTTCATCCACTGGTTTACTCCCCAGATGGTCACAATGGGCAAAGCTGAGCCAAACTAAAGCCAGGATCCAGGAGCTTCTTCTGGATCTCCTATGCAGGTGCAAAGACCCAAGAACTTCAGCCAGCTTCTACTGCCTTCCCTCACCTTAGCAGAGAGCCAGATTGGAAAAGGAGTAGCTTGGATTAGACCTGAGGCTTATATGCAATGCCAGAGCAGTAGGCAGAGGCTTAACGCAGTATACCAAAGTGCCAGCCCGAATGTGATGTAATTTTAAAGCCAATTCTTAGAGAGGAAGCAGACACAACATAAATAACAGAACGAATCTTGTTGTTAAAAACGTTAGGTGTCAGCACTGTGGAATAGTGTATAAAGCTGCCACCCACAGTGCCGGCATCCCTTATGGGTGTCAATTCAGCTGCTCCAATTCTGATCCATCTCTCTGCTATGGCCTGGGAAAGCAGTAGAAGATGGCCTAAGTCCTTGGGACCCTATACCTGCATGAGAAGATGCAAAGGGAGCTCCTGGTTCCTGGATAGGTGCAGACCTAGCTGTTGCAACCAACTGGGGACTTAACCAGTGGATGGAAGACATCTCTCTCTTTTTGCATCTCCTCCTCTCTCTGTAACTCTGAATTTCAAATAAATCAATAAATCTTGAAAAATTGAGCTTGAGAGCATATATATTTTTTCCAGAAAAAAATAAAGAAAACTCTATAGATTATAGAATTTTGGATCTTCAAGTATGTCTGAGTACAGATTTTTACCTGCTGTTAGATAAGTCTGAAACAAGAATTTCACAGATCCCACAACATGAAGACAGAAAAACAAAAGAATATATTTTGATGTCTTTACCATTGTTTTCTGATTATTGTTGAAAGATGTTTCACTCATCTTCTTTATTTTTTGATAAAAATCAGAAGAACCATAAATCTTTAGTGACAGACATTTCTATTCAGCAACAAATTATATTTTTAAAATAGTAATCCTTGCAGATAATCAGAGAAATCTTATTATGGACAATTAGGTATAGAAAACATGCAGGAGAAGATACAAAACTATAGATACATGTATTTTGAAAATCAACCTATCTATTTATCTATCTATCAATCAAATTATCTTTCTATTTTGGGAGGGTGCCAAACCCCTTTGATGGCCTGGGCTAGGCCATTCCAAAGCCAGGACCACAGAATTCACTAAGGATTCCATTTGGTTGGAGGAGATCCAAGCATATGAGTCATCACCAGCTACCTCCTAGAATGCACACCACCAGTAAGCTGGAATCAGAAGTGGAGCTGACTCAAGAAACCATGTTCTCATATGGAAGGTGGGTATTCTAAGTGATGTCTTAACCACTAGGCCAAATTCTCACCTCTTCTGCCTACTGAAAATATGCCTGACTGAACAACTGCCTATTTTTTATATTTATTTTACAGGTAGAGTTATAGACAGAGAGAGAGAGACAGAGAGAAAGAAAGGTCTTCGTTCCATTGGTTCACTCCCCAAATGGCTGCCATGGCCAGCACTCCGATGATCCAAAGCCAGGAGCAAGGAGCTTCTTCCTGGTCTCCCATGAGGGTGCAGGGGCACAAGCACTTGGGCCATCCTCCACCACCCTCCTGGGCCACAGTAGAGAACTGGGCTGGAAGAGGAGCAACTGGGACTAGAACCTGGTGCCCATATGGAATGTCGGTGCTGCAGGCGGACAATTGACCAAGTGAACACAGCGCCGGCCCAAAATGCCTAATTTTTTTTTTTATCATATATGAAGTACATTATTAAATAATTATATATATGTCTTTGTATTTTTTTACTGAAAACATGTAACATGTTTTCATGTGTAATCCCTAATCTAGAATATTATGGGAGTCTTTTATTTTTCATTTGTATAAAACATTTTTAGAAATAGTTGCTGTTACATAGCAAAACTAATACATTCCATTCAGCATAATCTGTAGAATTCAAATTACATAAACTTCAAGCAACACATATATTTCCTTTTTTAAGGAATTATTTATTTATTTGAAAGAGTTACACAGAGACAGAGAGGTCTTCTATCCAATGGTTCACTCCCCAGTTGGCCACAATGGCTGGAACTGTGTCAATATGAAGCAAGGAGGCAGGAGCTTCTTCCAGATCTCCTCTGTGGGTGCAGGGGCCCAAGGACTTGGGCCATCTTCTACTGCTTTCCCAAGTCACAGCAGAGAGCTGGATCAGAAGTGGAGTAGCCAGGTTTCCAACCGGTGCCCATATGGGATGCTGGCACTTCAAGCCACGGCATTAACTCACTGCACCACAACGCCGGCCCCTCAACACATATATTTCTTAAAGTCATAATCAAAACTTTGTAATAATACCCATGCCATTTAGGGAAATAATTCTTCATAAATAGCAATCATATAAAATTGAAAAGCAAAAATAAAATTACATATCTTTAAAAAACAAGAGTACTTATTTCTATTAAAAAAAATATGGAGTGAGCATTTGACACAACAGTTAAGATGCTGCTTCAGACCCTCATATCCCATTTCAGAGTGCCTGGATTTGATTCCTGGTTCCATTCCTGATTCCAGCTTCCTGATAATGCATTCCTTGTAAAGCAACATGTGGTGGTCAAAGTAGTTGAGGCACTGGCACTCATGAGGGACACTTGGCTCCTAGTATGGCCCAGTCCAGTCCTGATTGCTTGTCGTTGGTGATGTGAAACACTAGATGGCAGCACATGGTGTCTCTCTGTTTCTCTGCCTTTTGAAAAAATAAAAAAATAATAATAAAATGAATTAACTATGACCCCAATTAATAATGCATTGAAATCTCAGTCATAATTATCTTATTGGAAAATAAAATAAGAAAGACTAAAAATAAGAAATATGTTATTAACCAGAAGAATAAATATATTCTCTCATGCTCAGGAGACGGTACAGAAAGAGAAAAACAAAGAGTGAAACATAACCAAAGAAAACTAAAAATTACTAAATTGGCAATGCAAATATACTGGTAGATACTGAATTACATGACTCTAATTTTACCAAAGAAAATCATGCACTGATGTGGAAATAATTCAAGAATAATTTCAAGATTTATTTTTTCTGTTTTCCTTAGACTCAACATTATAATTTTCGTAATGAAATAATGGTTTTATAAACAAAATACAAAAGGACACCATGAACTCGAACAACTCAGTAGAAATAAAATAAATTATTAAAGGACATGAAGTGTCAATTCTCACAAGAAGACATAGAAATGATCAACAGGTAAATATAAAAATGTGCGTAACATCAATAGTCATTAGGAAAATACAAATTAAAACCACAAGGAGATATCTCACACCTGATAAAATGGCTATTTTCAAAACAAAAAAAAGAGAGAATGTTGGTTAAAATATGGAGAAAAAGGGAACCTGGTATCTCCCTTGCAAGAATGTAAAAAAACAGGTCTGTTATGGAAAACACTATGGAAGACTCAAAAGCAATAAAAATAGAGCCATCATATACTGTGGCAACAATATCTCTGGAATATATACAAAGCACATGAAATCAGAATGTCAAAGAGAGAGATTCACTGTGTTTTCATGGCAGCATTATTTACACAAACCATGTTATAATTGCAACCTAAATGTCCATCAGTGGATGTATGGATAAAGAAAATGTGATAACATGTACCTTAAAATGTTTGTTTGAAATGCAAATCAAGGAAAAGCTATTTTACTGCAAACATTTTTGAACCATGGGTAATTTCTCTAGACTTTTCTTAAAAACTCTTTGAACATATGTGTGTGTGTGTGTGTAAATTTCTTTGTACTTAAACATATTTTAATTCCATTTTCCATGAACTTTTTGAGGTGCGCTTGTATTTAAATGATGGAATGCTTTCCAACTTTGATGGGGAGGTGGTTTCCTGCCCTGCAGAAACAGAAATGAAGCTATCAGATATTATGCCTAATTAAATAGCCAGGCACAGAAAGACAGCACTACATGATCTAACTAATATATGGAATGAGAAAAGTGTAGTTACAAAAGCAGAGTACGATAATGGCTAGTTGGGGCTCATACATGGGAAATGGTGTGATAGTGAAAACACACTACTGTTTAGTTGGATAGGAGGATCTGTTATACAACAGGGTAACTCTAGTTAATGACAATGTAGTGTTGCTGAACTTTGCTAAGCAAGTAGATTTGGGTATTCATATGACACACAAATAAAAATTCGAAATAAGAAAAAGAAACATTACATCCCAACAACTTGCTTTTTTTTTTGCAAAATCCAAATACCCACAGACTTACTTTTCTTCATGAATGCAAGGTCTTATCTTGTTTTAGTTTATAGAAATATTGTTTTATTGTGGCAGAGAATAACTTCTGGAGGAGCCAAATGTAACAATTCTTTCTCCCCACCTGATATGGACTAAATGTTTCTCCAAATGATTACTGACGCCATAAACAAGAGTGTCAAATTGTTAAGTCAACAACAGGAGTCACTGTGTACTTACTTATGTGGGATCTGTCCTTAATGTGTTATCCAATGTGAAGTAATGCTATAACTAGTACTGAAACAGTATTTTTACACTTTGTGTTTCTGTGTGGGTGCAAACTGATGAAATCTTTACTTAATATATACTGAATCAATCTTCTGTATATAAAGATAATTGAAAATGAATCTTCATGTGAATGGAATGGGAGTGGGAGTGGGAGATGGGAGGGGTGTGAGTGGGAGGAAAATTATGGGGGGAAAGCCATTGTAATCCATAAAATGTACTTTGGAAATTTATATTTACTAAATAAAAAAGAGTAATATTTCCTTTAAAAAGAGTGTCTCTCCAAATTTAATGTCTTGAAGCCTAACTCCCAGTATAATGATATTTGGACATAGATTTGTGGGGGAGGAAATTAGGGTGAGGTTGTCTTGAGCATGTGCCCTTCATGATGCGAGCTCAACTAGAAAAAGAAAAGTTCTAGACAGGCATGCCTGGAGGAGAGACATGTGAGGATACAGCATGTGTGGCTATCTGCAAGGCAGGAGCAGAGTCCTCACCAAGAGCAAAATTGGTGTCATGTTGGTCCTTGACTTTCCAGCCTCTAGAATTGTACGGTGTCCCCTAGTCTTTGATATTTTGTTATGGTTCTATAAACACATAGGCTACTAGCTTAGCAATACCTGATATTGGATGGTAAATTGTAAGGAGATTGTGGTGGATTAATGGGAAGGACTTATTCTCTGATAAACGAATGAGATACCAATAACTTAGGCTTTTTTTAAACTTGAGCTGATCATGAATAAATTATGTGCTTAAATGTAAGAGTGATTTAACACTAGAATACCAGCTATTTATATAACTAAACTATATTAACATTAACAAATAGAACAAGAAAAGCTTTTTGATCCTCTCAATAGATGGAATGAATGTATGATAAAAATAAATGTTAATTTCAATTTAAAAATAAATTTTGAAAATTAAGAGCAGAATAAAACTGTTGTTCTCCAAATTATCATTTGTATTCAACACTTTTAATCAAAACACCAAAAGGTAACTCATGGAACTTTCATATTCTCCAAAAATCTTTAGATGATAGGAGAACAAGAATGTCAAAGATGCTGTAAACTGGGACAACTCATCTTTGCAAACTTAAAATTTGTAAAATTATAAGAACGCAGTGGGATATAAGTACAGAAACAATTAAACTAATGGATTCCTCTGCTATTAATTATGAATGTGCTGGATCAGAGCTTTCTGCTAGTGTACCTGGGAAGGCAGCAAATAATAGCTGAAGTGCTTGAGCCCCACATTTTGAGAATGAACCAGTAGACAGAAACTCTCACTTCTTTTCATCTTCTACTTTCTCTTCTGCTTCTCTTCTCATCCAGCTTCCCTTCCTTCCTTCCTTCCTTCCTTCCTTCCTTCCTTCCTTCCTTCCTTCCTTCCTTTTTTCTTTCCTTCCTTCCCTTTTTCTTTCCTTCCTTCCTTCCTTCCTTCCTTCCTTCCTTCCTTCCTTCCTTCCTACCTTCCTTCCTTCCTTCCTTCCTTCCTACCTCTTTCTCTTCATTCCCTCATCCACAACCCCATCTCCCCTCCCCCTTAAATTTGTTTGTTTAAACCTTTGTCAAAATAGCTTTTAAAATGGTACTGGATTGGTGCCTTCTCATAGGAGAATATTTAAATTAAAGCTTCACTTCTCATCTTTAAAAATTAGCAAGAGCATATGTGAACATTATAAGAATCAAATATCAGCGAAAATAGGATATCAGGATCAACCGATTATTTCTGAACTAAACAAAAAATTGTAAATGTAGAATTTGATAAATATATATATATACCTAAAGTTAAATTTAAAATTTATGTGCATTAAAAATATAAAGACAAACTATGAGAATATATGTGCATATGTATAGACAAAATTCCGATATATCTATATCTTGAGTATACATCCATATATCAATAAGAAAATTATGGAAAAACTAATAAAATATGAGTCTATTTCTGCTACAGAGGAAGTATCTATATAATTAAAACCTATGAAGGCAATATAACTAGTCATCAAGTCATCAAAGAGTTGAAAATTAAAACAAGGTATCATTTGATATCCTTCAGATAGTCACAATTGTTGGTCTCAACAACAAAATCATAATTTAGGAAATGAGAACAAAAGTTGCTAGTAACAATATAGATATATACATATAGCTTAGGCATTAATTTGACAAACATTAAAATTGCAGCTATAACTTGGCGTTCAGGAATTCTAAATCTGATGTACTTTGGCCTACATACACACAGAACGACTTACAAGGATGTTATGACAGTGCATGTAGAAATCTCAGAGCCCTTCAGTAAGAAACTGATTTATTCCTACAATGGAATACAATATAGCAGGTAAACAGCTTTTTATTACAGATTCATTCATTTATTTGAAAGTTTCTGTGTGGGCGCAGACTGATGAGGTCTTTGCTAATTATATACTGAAGTGATCTTCTGTATATAAAGAGAATTGGAAATGAAAAAAAAAAAACAACCTGGTGTTAAAATGGAAATGGCATAGAAAATTAATTAATTTGAAAAAAAAAATTTATGTAGGATCTCTGTCTTTAATGTGCTGTACATTGCTATTTAATGCTATAATTAGTAATCCAATGGTAGTTTTTTCACTTGATGTTGCTATATGGGCAAAAAGTTGAAATCTTTACCTAATATATACTAAACTGATCTTCTGTATACAAAGAGAATTGAAAATGAATCTTTACATGAATGGAAGGGGAAAGGGAGCGGGAAAGGGGAGGGTAGCGGGCGGGAGGGAAGTTATGGGAGGGGGGAAGCCATTGTAACCCATAAGCTATACTTTGGAAATTTATATTCATTAAATAAAAGTTTAATTAAAAAATAAAAAAAAAGAAAGTTATAATTACAGAGGGGGGGGGGGCAGAGGCCAGAAGAGTAGTCCTCCATCCACTTGTTCACTCCCAAATGGCCTCAATGGCTAAGGCTGGGCCAGGCTTAAGTCAATAGCCAGGAGTTTATGCTGGGTCTTTCACAAGCATGGAAGAACTCAGACCATTTCTGATGCTCTCTCCAAACATCAGCAAGGAGCTGTATCAGAAGTAGAGGAGCCAGGACTCACACCAGACTGAGGATTGCCCTGCCATGCCACAGTACAGACTCCAGTAAATAGCTTTTCTACAGTGATTCTGCTTCAACAGGACACATATTCCAGAAGAATCACTGTTCTATCTGTGGCTGTTGAGAAATAACAAAGCATGTGGGAAAATTACAGATAAAAATTGTAAGAAGCCCCCAAATTTGTGCAACTTTATGACTAGAGCTGTAATAACTATTACAACAAACATTAACATAATGTTATACAATTAACATTAACAGATGAGAGGTAAATTATTAAACTACTGAGCTTTAGTTAAAAGTTGCTTGAGGAAATGCAGAGCTGTATCTTTATAAATATTAATGAAAAGTAGTTCTATAAAGATGTGGGACCTGGCTAATATATCCTTCCTACTCAGCACATCTGGGACTGTGATTTTGTAAGTGCTTGTTTTCATATAGATTGTTGATTATAGATTAAAAACCTACTATTAAAAACAATTGACATCAGGATTTGAAAAAATACCATTTAATATGTATTTGGAAAATAATTTTGAATCCTTAATATCTTTTCAAATTCACACAAATTTCTTCTTATATAGACCATATGATGAAACCCATTTCTTCTCTAGTTTGAATTTTTTACCACTATTAGCACTCTCCAAAGAAATATTGGGAGCCCCTGTGTCCTGTGTAAGTTACACATGCTTGTGTAGTAAAGCATTGGAATGGTGACTAATCTAAATAAATAGCTGTAGTTTGACATGCAAGTCAAGATTCCCTGGTCTTAGCTATTGTGAACTGAGCTGCAATAAACATTAAGGTGCAGACAGCTTTTTTGTTGGCCAATTTAATTTCCTCTGGGTAAATTACAAGGAGTGGGATGGCTGGGTTGTATGGTAGGGTTATGTTCAGGTTTCTGAGGAATCTCCAGACAGACTTCCATCGTGGCTTAACCAGATTGCATTCCCACCAACAGTGGGTTAGTGTCCCTATTTCCCCACATCCTCACCAGCATCTGTTGTTGGGAGATTTCTGAATGTGAGCCATTCTCACCGGGGTGAGATGAAACCTCATTGTGGTGTTGATTTGCATTTGTCTGATTGCTAGTGATCTTGAACATTTTTTCATGTGTCTGTTGGCCATTTGGATTTCCTCTTTTGAAAAAAATCTATTGAGGTCCTTGGCCCATCTCTTAAGTGGGTTGTTTGTTTTGTTGTTGTGGAGTTTCTTGATTTCTTTGTAGATTCTGGTTATCAACCTTTTATCTATAGTATAGTTTGCAAATATTTTTTCCCATTCTGTCGGTTGCCTCTTCACTTTCCTGACTGCTTCTTTTGAAGTACAGAAACTTCTCAATTTGATGCAATCCCAAATGTTAATTTTGGTTTTGACTGCCTGTGCTTCTGGGGTCTTTTCCAAGAAGTCTTTGCCTGCACCTATATCTTGCAGGGTTTCTCCAATACTCTCTAATAATTTGATGGTTTCGGGTTGTAGATTTAAGTCTTTAATCCATGTTGAGTGAATTTTTGTGTAAGATGAAAGGTAGGGGTCTTGCTTCACGGCGCTGTGGCTCACTTGGTTAATCCTCTGCCTGCAGCATCCCATATGGATGCCGGGTTCTAGTCACAGTGCGTCCTCTTCCAGTCCAGCTCTCTCCCGGATTTCATTTTTTGAAAAATATCTATTGAGGTCCTTGGCCCATCTATAAGTGAGCAGTAGACTGGATAAAGAAATTATGGGACATGTACTCTATAGAACACTATACAGCAGTGAAAAAAATGAAATCTGGTCATATCTAACAAAATGGAGGAATCTGGAAAACATCATGCTAAGTGAATTAAGCCAGTCCCAAAGGGACAAATATCAAGGAAACCTGTCGAAGTGATATGGACACTATGAGAAACAGTGACTTGATCAGCATTTGTCCTAACTGTTGATGTACAATTTAATACTTTATCCATTTTAGTATTTTTTGTTCTACTTAATACTATTGGTTGAACTCTGTAATTAACACACAATTATTCTTAGGTGTTTAAATTTAACTGAAAAGAGATCTCTGTTAAATATAAGAATGAGAATAAGAGAGGGACGAGATGTACTATTTGGGACATGCTCAAGCTGACTTGACCAAAATGGTAGTGTTAAAAACATGCCAGGGGATTCCAATTTAATCCCATCAAGGAGGCATGTACCAATGCCATCTCACTAGTCCAAGTGATCAATTTCAGTTCACAATTGATCACACTAAGAGGACTAAGAGTCAAAGGGATCACATAAACAAGACTTATGTCTGCTAATACTAACTGATAGAATAAAAAATGAGAGAATGATCCAACATGGGAAGAGGTATACACAGCAGACTCATGGAATGACGTATGTCCTAAACAGCACTCTGGCCTCAGAATCAGCCTTTAAAGGCATTCAGATCTGGCTGAAGATCCCATGAGAGTATTTTAGGCATGGAAAGCCAAGGCACTCTGGAAAAAAAAATAAATGGAAGATCTCTGTGAGTGAGATCCCAGTAGAAAGAATTGGCCATCAAAGAAGGAGGTACCTTTCTCTGAAGGGAGGAGAGAACTTCCACTTTGACTATGACCCTGTCGAAATAAGATCTAAGTCGGTGAACTCAAAAGGCTTCCATGTCCTTGGCAACTCATGACAAGAGCCTAGGGAGATTACGGACGCCATAAGCAAGTGTCAAATTATTAACTCAACAACAGGAGCCGGTATGTACTTACTCCTCATGTAGACTATCTGTCCTTAATGTATTGTTCAATGTGAATTAATGCTATAAATAATACTCAAACAGTATTTTACACTTTATGTTCTGTGTGGGTGCAAACTGATGAAATCTTAATATATACTAAATCAGTCTTCTGTATATAAAGATAATTGAAAATGAATGCTGATGTGAATGGAATGGGAGAGGGAGCAGGAAAGGGGAGGGTTGCGGGTGGGAGGGAAGTTATGGGGTGGAAAAGTCCATTGTAATCCATAAACTGTACTTTGGAAATTTATATTTACTAAATAAAAGTTTAAAAAAAATTCCCCGCAAAAAATGGTGGTTTTTAGAACACAGGATTATAATGAAAGACAACTAAAAATTGACTTACACATTCTGAACAGAAATAGGGCTTCAGAAATAGAAATATTCCCTTTGTAATGCTGAAAAGTCTACATTGCTGAATATAAAATTGATGAAATAATGGGGCAGAGCCAAGATGGTGGATTAGTGAGGGCGGGCACCAATAGTCCAGGAAAAGATAGTTTAATAAAAGTAGAGTTCCTGTAGCCTCGGGAAAAGGCTCAGGGAAAATTGCAGAGGAAACTCTTCCGGATTTAGTGGATGTGACCTACAGGGAGAGCCAGGTCACCCACCACATGGAAGCCCAACCACAGAATCTGCGTGCCAGCGCTGGAAGGGGAAGTGAGACAAAAACATTGGTAAATTGAGACATTGGTGGGGAAAGGCAGAAAGAGCCTAGAGGGAATGAGGCCTGAAGCCCCACTGGGGAAAGTTCACCAGGCTGATGAGGAGAGAAAAAAACGAATAAATAAGGGGAGCTGGCATGGACACTAGCCTCTCTGTCCACTCACCTTACAAAGTGAGCAAGATAACTAGGACTCCAACAGTATTTTTTCACTTTGTGTTGCTATGTGAGGGCAAACTGTTGAAATCTTTATATATACTAAACTGATTTTATGTATATAAAGAGAATTAAAAATGAATCTTGATGTGAATGGAAGGGGAGAGAGAACGGAAAGGGGAGGGTGGTGGGTGGGAGGGAAGTTATGGGGGGGAAGCCATTGTAATCCATAAGCTGTACTTTGGAAATGTATATTCATAAAATAAAAGATAAAAAAATAAACAAAGCTTAGCAAGACAAAGAGCAGGTGCCATTTTACATATGTAAAGTTGCACCTGCCATTAGCCAAGCAGAAAAACCTCTCTGGTGGGGAGAAATAACAGGAGGTTAGGACCTAGTGAAAGTGTGGAGCTAATGAACTGAGACTGTGAAAATCTGAGGGGGGGTGAGAGAACTCACCAAGTACACAAACTTGGTAACCTTGGCAACCCAGTGAGAGACTGCGGAGAAATTTGAGACCACACTGAGGGCTGCATAAACTCTTTGTGTGGTGCCAGGGGTAGAGCAGATGAATACACACAGGGGCCAGATTTCATACATCAACTACCCTCAATTCTACTCAGCTGTGCGGAAGTACTTCCCAACTGAGTCAAAAAAAAAAAAGAGAGAGAGAGAGCGGGAGCGAGTGAGTGAGAGAACCATCTGGGTGAGTCACCTTTGGCACATCCTTAACCCTGAAGATCCACACAGAGCTCTCTGGCCACACACATCACAGCCTTTAAGGATCCATCAAAAGCAGACTGTCCACTTAATCTAGAGTAACAGTATAACAAGAAAAAGCACCACAGCAAAGAAACCAAGAATATCTCCACAATGTCAAACAAACACAGAAACCGAGGTAACCAGAACAAGGAAGACACTATGATGCCACCAAATGAAAAAGACACCCCAATTCAAGATGATGAAGATGATGAGATAGAAGAAATGCAAAAAGTGGATCTCAAAAAACTGAAAAGATCATTAAGAAGTTCTCAAAAACAAATTCTTGAACTACAGAAATCCTTAATGGACAAGATAGAAAATCTCTCGCATGAAAATGAAATATTAAGGAGGAATCAAAATGAAGTGAAACAACTAGTACAACAAGAAACTGTGATAGTGAAGAGAAATCATAATGAAATGAAGAATTCAATGGATCAAATGACAAACATATTAGAGAGCCTTAAAAACAGAATGGGTGAAGCAGAAGAGAGAATATCAGACTTAGAAGACAGAGAACAGGAAAATATACAGTCAAATCAAAGAAAAGAAGAGGAAAATAGAAATCTAAAAAATATTGTTGGGAAGCAACAGGATACTATTAAAAAATCCAACATTCAGTTCTAGGAGTAGGAACAGTTCTAGGAGTAGGAGAAGGCATGGAGAGAGAGAAAGGATTAGAAGGCCTTTTTAGTGACATACTAGCAGAAAATTTCCCAGGTTTGGAGAAGGACAGAGACATCCTAGTACAGGAAGCTCATAGAACCCCTAATAAACATTACCTAAAGAGATCCTCACCACAACACGTCGTAATCAAACTCACCACAGTGAAACATAAAGAAAAGACCCTAAAATGTGCAAGAGAGAAACATCAGATTACTCTCAGAGGATCTCCAATTAGAATTACAGCAGACTTCTCATCAGAAACCCAACAAACCAGGAGGGAATGGCAAGATATACCCCAAGTACTAAGAGAGAAAAACTGCCAGCCCAGAATATTATATCCTGCAAAGCTCTCATTTGTGAATGAAGGTGAAAGAAAGACCTTTCACAGCAAACAGAAATTGAAAGAATTTGTTGCCACTCAACCAACCCTGCAAAAGATGCTTAAAGATGTGTTACATACAGAAACAGAAAAACATGGTCATCAATATGAAAGAAAGTAAAGGAAGGAAACCTCACAGCAAAAGATCACATGAAGTTCAAAACATATATTAGAAAAAATCGTTGGCAAATGACAGGGCAAAGTTACTCCTTCTCAATAGTCACATTGAATGTTAATAGCCTGAACTGTCCAGTTAAAGACCCCGACTGGCTGATTGGGTTAAGGAACAAAACCCATCTTTTTGCTGCTTACAAGAAACACATGTTTCCAACAAACATACATACAGACTTAAATTGAAAGGCTGGAAAAAGATATACTATGACAACAGAAATGAAAAAAGAGCGGGCTTAGCCATCTTAATATCAGATAACATAAATTTTACCACAAAAACTGTTAGGAGAGACAAAGAGGGGCACTATATAATGAATAAGGGATCCATTGAACAGGAAGATATAACGATTATCAATGTATATGCACCTAATAACAGGGCAATGGTTTATTTAAAAGACTGGTTAAGGGACTTAAAGGCAGACTTAGACCCCAATACAATAGTTCTGGGGGACTTCAATACTCCACTCTCAGAGATAGACAGATCAACAGGACAGAAGACCAACAAGGAGACAGTAGATTTAAACGACATTATAGCCCAAATGGATCTAACAGATATCTACAGAACTTTTCGTCCTACACACAAATCATTTACATTCTTCTCAGCAGTACATGGAACCTTCTCTAGGATTGACCACATACTAGGCCATAAAGCAAGTCTCAGCAAATTCAAAAGAATTAGAATCATACCATGCAGCTTCTCAGACCACAAAGGAATGAAATTGGAAATTAGCAACTTGGGAATCCCTAGAGCACATACAAACACATGAAGACTGAAAAACATGGTCTTGAACAAACAATGGGTCATAAAATAAATTAAAAGAGAAATCAAAAAATTTCTGGAAGTAATTGAGGATAAAAGCACAACATACCAAAACCTATGGGATACAGCAAAAGCAGTGTTAAGAGGAAAGATTATATCAATAGGTGCCTACATCAAGAAATTGGAAAGGCACCAAATAGATGAGCTTTCTTTTTTTTATTAAACTTTTACTTAATGAATATAAATTTCCAAAGTACAGCTTATGGGTTACAATGGCTTCCCCCTCCCAAAACTTCCCTCCCAAACACAACTCTCCCCTTTCCCGCTCCCTCTCCCCTTCGAATCACATCATGATTCATTTTCAATTCTCTTTATATACAGAAGATCATTTTAGTATATATTAGGTAACGATTTCAACAGTTTGCCCCCATATAGCAACACATATTGAAAAAAAATACTGTTGGAGTACTAGTTATAGCATTAAATAACTGTGTACAGCACATTAAAGACAGAGATCCTACATAATATTTTTTAAAAATTAATTAATTTTTTATGCTATTTCCAATTTAACACCAGGGTTTTTTTTCATTTCCAATTATCTTTATATACAGAAGATCGATTCAGTATATAATTAGTAAAGATCTCATCAGTTTGCACCCACACAGAAACACAAAGTGTAAAAATACTGTTTCAGTACTAGTTATAGCATCACTTCACATTAGACAACACATTAAGGACAGATCCCACATGGGACGTAAGTCCACAGTGACTCCTGTTGCTGACTTAACAATTTAACACTCCTGTTCATGGCATCAGTAATCTCCCTAGGCTCTAGTCATGAGTTGCCAAAGCTATGGAAGCCTTTAGAGTTCACTGACTTTGATCTTATTCCAATAGGGTCATAGTCAAAGTGGAAGTTCTCTCCTCCCTTCAGAGAAAGGTACCTCCTTCTTTGATGGCCCAATTCTTTCCACTGGGATCTCACTCACAGAGACCTTTCATTTAGGTCTTCTTCTTATTTTTTTTTCTTTTCCATGATATCTTGGCTTTCCATGCCTACAATACTCTCATGGGCTCTTCAGCCAGATCCGAGTGCCTTAAGGACTGATTCTGAGGCCAGAGTGTTGTTTAGGATGTCTGCCATTCTATGAGTCTGCTGTGTATCCCACTTCCCATGTTGGATCATTCTCTCCCTTTTTGATTCTATCAGTTAGTATTAGCAGACACTTGTCTTGTTTAATTTCATTATCCAGTCTACTGTTGATGGGCATTTGGGTTGGTTCCAGGTCTTAGCTATTGTGAATTGAGCTGCAATAAACATTAATGTGCAGATGGCTTTTTTATTAGCCAAATTAATTTCCTTTGGGTAAATTACAAGGAGTGGGATAGCTGGGTTGTATGGTAGGGTTATGTTCATGTTTCTGAGGGCTCTCCAGACTGGCTTCCATAGTGGCTTAACCAGTTTCATTCCCATCAACAGTGGGTTAGTGTCCCTTTTTCCCAAAATCCTCTCCAGCATCTATTGTTGGTAGATTTCTGGATGTGAGCCATTCTCACCAGGGTGAGGTGAAACCTCATTGTGGTTTTGATTTGCATTTGTCTGATTGCTAGTGATCTTGAACATTTTTTCATGTGTCTGTTGGCCATTTGGATTTCCTGTTTGAAAAGATGTCTGTTGAGGTCCTCGGCCCATCTCTTAAGTGGGTTATTTGTTCTGTTGTTGTGGATTTTCTTGATTTCTTTGTAGATTCTGGTTACCAACCCTTTATCTGTAGAATCATATTGTCTGCCAAGAGGGATGGTTTGAGTTCTTCCTTCCCAATTTGTATCCCTGTAATTTCTTTTTCTTGCCTAATAGCTCTGGCTAAAACGTCCAGAACTATATTGAAGAGCAGTGGTGAGAGTGGGCATCCCTGTCTGGTAGCAGATCTCATTGGAAATGCTTTCAACTTTTCCCCATTCAATAGGATGTTGACCGTGGGTTTTCCACATATTGCTTTGATTGTATTGAGGAATGTTCCTTCCATACCCAGCTTGCTTAGAGTTTTCATCATGAAAGGGTGTTGTATTTTATCAAATGCTTTCTCTGCATCTATTGAGAAAATCATATGTTTTTCTTAGCAGTCTGTTAATGTAGTGTATTACGTTGATTGTTTTGCGAACCATCCCTGCATACCAGGGATAAATCCCACTTGGTCTGGGTGGATGATCTTTCTGATGTGTTGTTGCATTCTACTGGCCACAATTTTATTGAGGATTTCTGCATTTCTCTTCATCAGGGATATTGGTCTGTAATTCTATTTCAATGCTGCATCTTTTTCTGGCTTAGGAATTAAGGTGATGCTGGCTTCATAGAAAGAATTTGGGAGGATTCCCTCTTTTTTGATTGCCCTGAATAGTTTGAGAAGAATTGGAGTTAGTTCTTCTTTAAATGCCTGGTAGAACTCAGCAGTGAATCCATCTGGTCCTGGGCTTTTCTTTGTTGGGAGGGCCTTTATTACTGTTTCAATTTCTGTGTCAGTTATGGGTTTGTTTATGTTTTCTATGTCTTCCTGGCTCAATTTAGGGAGGTTGTATGTGTCCAAGAATCTGTCCATTCCTGATAGATTTCCCTGTTTGCTGGCATACAAGTCCTTGTAGTAATTTCTGATGATTCTTTTTATTTCTGTGGTGTCTGTTGTTACGTTTCCCTTTTCATCTCTGATCCTATTGATTTGGGTCTTTTCTCTTCTTTTTTTAGTTAGTTGAGCCAATGGGGTGTCAATTTTGTTGATTTTTTCAAAAAACCAACTCTTCGTTTGGCTGAATTTTTGTAATTTTTTTGGATTCAATCCTGTTGATTTCTTCTTTGATTTTAATTATTTCTCTTCTCCTACTGGGTTTGGGTTTGGTTTGCTGCAGATTTTCTAGATCCTTGAGATGACTTGAAAGGTCATCTATTTGGTGCCTTTACAATGTCTTGATGTAGGCACCTATTGATATAAACTTTCCTCTTAACACTGCTTTTGCTGTATCCCATAGGTTTTGGTATGTTGTGCTTTTATCCTCATTTACTTCCAGAAAATTTTTGATTTCTCTTTTAATTTCTTCTATGACCATTGTTCATTCAGAAGCATGTTGTTCAATCTCCATGGGTTTGCATGTGCTCTAGGGATTCCCAAGTTGCTAATTTCCAATTTCATTCCTTTGTGGTCTGAGAAGCTGCATGGTATGATTCTAATTCTTTTGAATTTGCTGAGACTTGCTTTATGGCCTAGTATGTGGTCAATCCTAGAGAAGGTTCCATGTACTGCTGAGAAGAATGTAAATGATTTGTGTGTAGGACGAAAAGTTCTGTAGATATCTGTTAGATCCATTTGGGCTATAGTGTCGTTTAAATCTACTGTCTCCTTGTTGGTCTTCTGTCCTGTTGATCTGTCTATCTCTGAGAGTGGAGTATTGAAGTCCCCCAGAACTATTGTATTGGGGTCTAAGTCTGCCTTTAAGTCCCTTAAGCAGTCTTTTAAATAAACCGTTGCCCTGTTATTAGGTGCATATACATTGATAATCGTTATATCTTCCTGTTCAATGGATCCCTTATTCATTATATAGTGCCCCTCTTTGTCTCTCCTAACAGTTTTTGTGGTAAAGTTTATGTTGTCCAATACTAAGATGGCTAAGCCCGCTCTTTTTTCATTTCTGTTGTCATAGTATATCTTTTTCCAGCCTTTCAATTTAAGTCTGTATGTATGTTTGTTGGAAACAAAGCAGCAAAAAGATGGGTTTTGTTCCTTAACCCAATCAGCCAGTCGGGGTCTTTAACTGGACAGTTCAGGCCATTAACATTCAATGTGACTATTGAGAAGGAGTAACTTTGCCCTGCCATTTGCCAAAGATATTTTCTAATATATGTTTTGAACTTCATGTGATCTTTTGCTGTGAGGTTTCCTTCCTTTACCTTCTTTCATATTGGTGACCGTGTTTTTGTATGTAACACATCTTTAAGCATCTTTTGCAGGGTTGGTTGAGTGGCAACAAATTCTTTCAATTTCTGTTTGCTGTGAAAGGTCTTTCTTTCACCTTCATTCACAAATGAGAGCTTTGCAGGATATAATATTCTGGGCTGGCAGTTTTTCTCTCTTAGTACCTGAGCTATATCTCGCCATTCCCTTCTAGCTTGTAGGGTTTCTGTTGAGAAGTCTGCTGTGAGTCTGATTGGAGATCCTCTGAGAGTAATCTGGCATTTCTCTCTTGCACATTTTAGGGTCTTTTCTTTATGTTTCACTGTGGTGAGTTTGATTACGACGTGTCGTGGTGAGGATCTCTTTAGGTAATGTTTATTAGGGGTTCTATGAGCTTCCTGTACTAGGATGTCTCTGTCCTTCTCCAAACCTGGGAAATTTTCTGCTAGTATCTCACTAAAAAGGTCTTCTAATCTTTTCTCCCTCTCCATGCCTTCAGGAACACCTAGATCCCAAACGTTGGTTTTTTTAAGAGTATCCTGTAGATTCCTGACAGTATTTTTTAGATTTCTGATTTCTTCTTCTTTTATTTGGTTTCACTGTTTCTTTTCCTGTTCTCTGTCTTCTACGTCCTGTATTCTCTCTTCTGCTTCACCCATTCTGTTTTTAAGGCTCTCTAATATGTTTGTCATTTGATCTATTGAATTCTTCATTTCAGTATGGTTTCTTGTCACTATCACAGTTTCATGTTCTACTAGTTGTTTCATTTCATTTTGATTCCTCCTTAATATTTCATTTTCACAAGAGAGATTTTCTATCTTGTCCATTAAGGATTTCTGTAGTTCAAGAATTTGTTTTTGAGAACTTCTTAATGTTCTTATCAATTTTTTGAGATCTGCTTCTTGCATTTCCTCTATCTCTTCATCTTCATAATCTTGGATTGGGGTGTCTTGTTCATTTGGGGGCATCATAATGTCTTCCTTGCTCTTGTTACCTCTGCTTCTACGTTTGTTGTTTGGCATGTTGGAAATAATTTATGTTTGTTGTGTTTTTTTTTTTTTGGCTGTGGTGTTTTTTTCTCGTTATACTATGCCTCTATGTGGGCTGTCTGCTTTGATGGATCCTTAGAGGCTGTGATGGGTGTGGCCAGAGAGCTCTGCTTGATTCTTCAGGTTTAAGGCTGTGCAAAACGTGACTCACCCAGATTGTTCTCTCCCTTGTTCCTTGCTGGATCTCTCTCTCTCTCTCTCTCTCTCTCTTTTTTTTTTTACTCAGTTGGGAAGTAATTCCGCATTGCTGAGTGTAATTGAGGGTAGTTGAAATCTGGGATCTCTGTTCTTAATATGTTGTACATTGTGATTTAATGCCATAACTAGTACTCAAACATATGTTTCACTTTGTGTTTCTGTGTTGGTGCAAACCTTTGAAATCTTTATTTAGTATATACTAAATTGATCTTCTGTATATGAAGAGGACTGAAAGTGAATCTTGATGTGAATGGAAGAGGAGATTGAGTGGGAGAGGGGAGGGTTGCGGGTGGGAGGGAGGTTGTGGGATGGGGAAGCCATTGTAATCCATAAGCTGTACATTGGAAATTTATATTCATTAAATAAAAGTTTAAAAAAATAAATAAAAAAAGTAAAGTAGGTGCCACATAGGTTAAAATTGATTAGATTTGTGAACTGGAAGACCATGCCTTTTCCATGTCCCTGTGTGACCTCATGCCCCTACCTGGCCTCACCTGGGTACCAACCAGCCCATCAGGTTAATTAACTACTCCCCTTTGGAAGTGGGTTAAAAGCCTGGGGCACAGTGTGTCCTGCCCACTCTTCTTCCCTGGCCTCTTGTCAGGAGGGGGCTTGCTGTAGCCTTTTGCCTCTAGGGTGCATGGCCTTTGGGTCATGTGCTCTAGGCTTCCTGGCCCAGGTACAGGCCTAGATGCTCTTCCACGTGGCTGGTTCCTGGTGCTTTGTATGAACCCCTGTTCACCTCTCTTAAATAAAGCTCTCACTCTCCTATGCATTGTTCTCAGTAAATAAAAGCTTAAAACATACCACGCTGCCTCATTTATCTGTGCTGGTATTTATAATTCTTCTCTAAATATTAGGCAAGAACCCTCTTGGGCTTATTAATATTGGGGATTTAGTAATAAGCCAGTGGTGAAATTGTATGGCACCCCAAATTCCGGTAACACATGTGGCACCCCGGATAGCATTTCTAGGGAACTTTTAGGGGCCACACTTCAGTGTGCATTTTAGGGGATCTTCTCTGATTTCAGAAGCATTATTATAATAAATTAAATCACATATGAAACCATAATGAATAATAAGTAAGATATTTAAAAAAGTGCAAGAGTGGTTAACTTTAAAAAAACCAAGCCATATAAATTTTTCAGGTAGGTGAAAATTTCAAGAGAAAAATTGCATGATGATTAAGATTAAATGTTGAAATGCCTTTCAAAAATTCAATATCTAATAAAAACAATACTGCTAGAAATATAGTAAAAATGTAGTGGCTTTCTTATTTGCATCAAGGCTTTTTAAAAGGATCCTAGAACATGGGATTGATGTTGTAGCATAGTGGGTAAGGTCACCACCTGTAGTGTTGGCATACTATATGGGTGCCAGTTTGAATCCCAGCAGCTCCACTTCTGATCCAGCTCTCTGCTAAGGCCTGGGAAAATAGTAGAAGATGGCCCAAGTCCTTGGGCCCCTGCACCCACATGGGAGACCTGGAGGAAGCTCCAGGCTCCTAGCTTTGGATCAGCTCCAGCCATTTCAGCCAACTGGGAAGTGAACCAGCAGTTGAAGACCTCTCTCTTTCTCTGCTTCTCCTTCTCTCTCTGAGTAACTCTGACTTGCAAACAAATAAATAAATCTTTAAAAAAAGGATCCTAGATCAAACAATGCAATTAATACAAGATCATTAACAGCTTTCTCCCTGGAAGAAATCCTAGGCCATGATGCCTCCACTACCTCCAAATTCTTATTTGGAGGAGTGATCAGCAGGAAAAAAGAGCAAAAAGAAAAGAATAAGGTGTAATGATCAATTTATAAACAATAAATTATCAATATGTTGGCAGTATTTATATACACATAGTCCATAACTTCTAAAAATAAATACAACTGATGAATGAAGTTAATTTGATTTCTGGAAAGATTGAAATATAAAGTCCCCTAGATTACCAAATACCAACAAGAAACAAATAGAAAACCTGCAAGGATAATAGGCAGACTAGAAAACAACTTTCAACATGAGAAAAGAGAAATAAAAGTATTAAATTCTGTGAAATAAAAGGAATACATTATATGATATCTTTAAACATTTTTTAAATCAATATCAAAAACAAAAAGTATTCAACAGGAAAATGAGCCTAAATATGAGGGAAAAAATAGGTCCGGAAGCTGATAAACAGAACTGTAACTCACTAAAGCTGGTTACTGCAAGCTCCAACAGGACCTGCTAGGGAGAAGGATAATGCAACAGGAGGCTATCCCAGCAGGTGGCAGGAGAACAGGAAGGAGAGGCCCTCCTGCTGTGGGAAGGTGGAACCCAGAAGGAGGCAGTCTCCTACATGAATCCAGGCCTTGCCTGTCGCTATTCCCATACAGCACAACATGCACTTAGGGGTCCATGCTATGGAAGATGTTGACTGGCTGCTTTTGTGATATTGTGTGTGCTCACTGCCAAGCAAACTGTCCAATCAGGCATGGTGACCCCCACACCATGTAAACTCAGGGGTCTTGATGTCAGTCATCTGTCAGTTCAGGGAAGCAAGGTCCTAGGATACACCTTTGCTGTTTGGAGTCTCGCAAGATAAGTTGGGATCTGCCGCACTCCATCTTCACTCACTAGGAGATGCTGGACACAGGAAATTGCAAACTGCTTCATGGTTAATGTGTGAGCCAGGTTGTCTGTAGAGGGGGAAGGCAGAGCCTATGGAAGCTGCTAAAGGACTAGAATGGCACAGGCCTCCTAGAGGTCATCTCTAGAATCTGTCGGTGTCATATTGGTGCTGGCACAATGCTTTCCTTGATCCCCTCAGACTTGTGGGTTGGGAACATGACTGGCACCCAAGACGCCTGACATCCTGCTCCTTCTCTGCTCCAGGGACTTCTCAGCCCCAGCGCCATCTCTGGGCAGCCATGTAGTGGCCACAGCACATCTGCCCGGATTGTGCAGTGGGGGCAGGGTGGTCACAAAGGATAATGCGGATTTTGTGTATGGAGATCATGTGAGATGGGCACTATTGATTATATTGCCCTTGGTTCCTCTGTGCTTCCTTTGGGACCTAATTCCCCTGAGTTTTCTAAATATGTGGTCTGCAAGGTCTTATACAAGACTGATTTCCTTACATAGCTGTTCCTAGGGTGTCTTATTTGGTTTACAGTTTCCAGTAACACAGTAACATTGATTGGGTCAGGTAAAAAGAAAAATGTTATTTGGCTTGGGGTTTTTATCCCAGTTTTAGAAGAGCAGGAGAACCCTTTGATTTGGTACTTGAGTTTCATTTTCTTGAGACAGACTACAATCTGCATTTGAATTTTTGCAATATAAATTTTGGCTACCAAATTTATCAGTATTTTAAAAATTATTTCTATCCCATGAAAACCTTTCTGATTCTGTAGATATGTGTAGTTTACTAAGTTATTTTGAATTTATATTTTAATATAGGAGCCTTCTTCTTTTTTAGTTTTAATTTTTTCAAGATTGTTAGAGTATGATTGACAATATTTGTGTATATTCAAGGTATGCAACATGATGTTTTGATATGTGAGGAAACTTTCAAAAGTTATGGTAAATTAACATTACCTTTAATTACTTTTTTATAAACTTTTTATATCCTCATACATATACACTATGAAAATATTAGGATGCTAGACAATATGAAATCCATGAATAGGCTGATTCTTAAAAAAACTCATGGAAAATGTGTATTATAAAAATATACCTGGCCTGGTCCCAGACTTTGTAGCCATTTTTGGAGTGAACCCATGGAAGAAAGATCTCTCCCCCTCCCTCCCTCTCTCTCTCTCTCTCTCTTTATCCATTTATCTCCCTCTTCCCCTTATTCCCTCCTTCCCTCCTTCCCTCCCTTCCTCCCTCAAGCCCTTCCTGTAAATTTGTCTTTCAAATAAATAAAACCCAATTTTTGTAATCAGGGTAACAAAGTTTAATAAGGTAGAGCATCCATCAGAACAGATAAGACAAAATCAAAGGGAGAGTGCCATCGTTTATACTGGGGAATGCAAGATTACATGGTTTAATAAAATACATCTGATGGGCAAAGTGGGTGGTTACTCAGCAGTGTCTTAAAATTTTAGAGTTGATATTAAAGTTTTAAAAACTCTAGTACATTCTCTTTTATAAATGATCATTAGGATTTAAACAATGTTTCACAAAAAGAATTTCTATATTTCTTTCTCTTTTTTTGACAGGCAGAGTGGATAGTGAGAGAGAGAGAGAGAGACAGAGAGAAAGCTCTTCCTTTGCCGTTGGTTCACCCTCCAATGGCCACCGCAGCTGTGGCACTACAGCTGGTGTCCTATGGCCGGTGCATCACACTAATCCAAAGCCAGAAGCCAGGTGCTTCTCCTGGTCTCCCATGGGGTGCAGGGCCCTAGCACTTGGGCCATCTTCCACTGTACTCCCAGGCCACAGCAGAGAGCTGTCCTGGAAGAGGGGTAACCGGGACAGATTCCGGCACCCTGACCGGGACTAGAACCCAGTGTGCCAGCGCCGCAAGGCGGAGGATTAGCCTATTGAGCCATGGTGCCGGCCTGAATTCCTATATTTCTATTTCTCCTTTGCTAAACAACTTGGAATTTTATTATAAGCATCTCATAAAGAATGACAATAAATTAGTCTAGTTTTTTACTTAGAAGATAATTGTTTATGACTGACAACTGTCTACAGTCAAATGAAAATATATTTTATAAGCTAAACCAATTTTTTGCTACTTTACTGATGTTTAGTTTCATGAGCATTTTTCCCAAACATAACATCACATCAGCTCTTAAATGAATGATTTTTCATTTAAAAAGTTTTGGATACTAACAAAAAAACATTAGGTGCAGTTTTGGTAATAACTTATAGAGATTAAAAGAGACAAGAAAGACAAATCACAAGACAAAGAAATAATCCATTTATTTCTATCACCAGTGAATTTTTTAAAAAATTGACATTTATAGTGCTGGCTAATAAGTACCCTGTGACATATATAAAATATTTTTCCCAACTAGGTTTCTAAATAATTGTGTATGGAATTTAGAAAACCAGTTTCCAATGACAATTTTTGTAAGCAATAATGGTTTTTTAAGGAAATACTTATGCTTTATATGTCAAAATATCATATCCTGGGGCAAGCTCTGTGGTGCCACAGGTTGAATTGCAACCAGCCATGCTTATATCTAATACAGTCTCAAGTTTGAGTTCTGGCTCACTCATTTCAGAACCAGCTCCCTGTTAGTGTGTCTGCATAATCAGCAGAAGATGATTCATATCCCTGAACCATTCACCCATTTAGGAAACATGGAGGAAGCCCATGGCTCCCGGCTTCAGCCTGGCCCAGCCTTGACTCTTGTGACCATTTGGGAAAGAGAGGATAGAAGATTCTCCCTCTCATCTCCCCTCCCCCCTGAAATGATACCTTTCAACATAACAAATAAATCTTTCATAAAAACTTAATGGTGGGCGAGCGGGGCGGGGTGGGGCTGAGCGAGGCGGGCGGGCTCCTGAAGGTTCCAGAGGCTCCGCGTGTGAGAGGCGGGCCGCGCACAGTGGGGTGCACACGCAGGCCGCGGGTTGGTGCAAGGAATGAGCGCGCTCGGGGTGGCATTTCCTGTTCCTGTCGCTCGCGCTGCTGCAGCTTGGGCCTTGGGCCTGCCCCCGCCGGACCATGGCTTCGGCTTTGGAAGAGCTACAGAAGGATCTAGAAGAGGTGAAGGCGTTGCTGGAAAAGACTACCAGAAGAAGAGTCCGTGATGCCCTTACAGGAGAGAAGTCCAAGATTGAGACAGAGATCAGGAACAAGGTGCAACAGAAGTCACAGAGCAAAGCAGAACTTGACAACGAGAAGCCGGCTTCTGTGGTTGCTCCCATCACAGCGGGCTATACAGTGAAGATCAGTAATTACGGATGGGATCACTCAGATAAGTTTGTGAAAATCTACATTACTCTAACTGGAGTTCATCACGTTCCCACGGAGAACGTGCAGGTGCATTTCACAGAGCAGTCATTTGATCTTTTGGTAAAGAACTTAAATGACAAGAATTACTCCATGATCCTGAACAATCTGTTGAAACCTATCTCAGTGGAAGGCAGTTCAAAAAAAGTCAAGACTGACACAGTTCTTATCTTATGTAGAAAAAAAGCAGAGAACACCCGATGGGACTACCTGACTCGGGTTGAAAAAGAATGCAAAGAAAAAGAAAAGCCCTCCTACGACACAGAAACAGACCCTAGTGAAGGACTGATATGAATGTGTGAAGAAGATTTATGAAGATGGAGACGACAACATGAAGCGAACTATCAATAAAGCCTGGGTGGAGTCGAGAGAGAAGCAAGCCAAAGGAGACACGGAATTTTGAGACTGGAGTCCTGTTGGAACTGTGCTGTGGAAGTGCTGACCTTTCCAACAAGGGAGTGTTGCTGAGCTGCATATGTCACTTGACAGATAATACTCACATACCCTTTAAGGAAAGGCAATGAATTCTCCGTTTCTTACTGGAAGATTTATTTAAATAAAATGTGCTTATTAAAAAAAATCTAATGGCCCAGATTTAATTGATAGACATAAGCATAACAAGTGGGCAAACATATAAAAACTTTAAACATATCTTAACTCAAAATTGCCTGGACTTTTTAACTATGAAAACTTATTATTATTACTGGAAGAAAAAATTAATAACTTGGGAGGAGAAATAAAAATGAGCTAACAGAAAGTGAAGCGCAGACCATTTCAATTGTATCAAAATGAATATTAAAATCCCAAAAATGTTATAACAAAGGTCATACCCTCTATCACAGAATTAAATAAGCAGGTCAGGGGAAAAGTGCTGTAGTGCAGTGGATTAAGACTCCAATATGTATGCCTTCATCTATCATTGAGATTCCTGGATAGGGTATGACATATTTTGCTCTCCTGATCAGCTTCCTGCTAATGTAATTTAGAGGCAGAAAATCATGGCCTATCAGTCCCAAAGAGACAAATATCATTTGTTTTCCATGATCGGTGACAACTAACTGAGCACCAAAGGGTAAACCTGTGGAAGTGAAATGGACACTATGAGAAACAGTGACTTGATCAGCTCTTGTGCTGACTGTTGATGTACAATGTAATACTTTATCCTTTTTAGTATTTGTTGTTGTTGTTGTTGTTCTAGTACTAGTGGTTGAACTCTGTAATTAACACACAGTTATTCTTAGGTGTTTAAATCTTAACTGAAAAGTGATCCCAGTTAAATATAAGAATGAGAAAAAGAGAGGGAGGAGATGTACAGTTGGGGACATGCTCAATCGGACTTGCCCCAAATGGTGGAGTTAGAATCCTGCCAGGGGATTCCAATACAATCCCATCAAGGTGGCATGTACCAATGCCATATCACTAGTCCAGGTGATAAATTTCAGTTCACAATTGATCACACTGATAGATGTAAGAGTCAAAGGAATCACACAAACAAGACAAGTGTCTGCTAATAATAACTGATAGAATCAAAAAGGGAGAGAATGATCCAACATGGGAAGCGGGATACATAGCAGACTCATAGAATGGCAGATGTCCTAAATAGCACTCTGGCCTCAGAATCAGCCCTTAAAGCATTTGGATCTGGCTGAAGAGCCTATGAGAGTATTTTAGGCATGGAAAGCCAAGACACTCTAAAAAAAAAAAAAAGAAGGAGACTACCTAAATGAAGGACCTCAATGAGTATGATCCCAGTGGAAAGAACGGGGCCATCAAAGAAGGAGGTACCTTTCTCTGAAGGGAGGAGAGAACTTCCACTTTAACTATGACCCTATCAGAATAAGATCAAAGTCGGTGAACCCTAAAGGCTTCCATAGCCCTGGAAACTCATGACTAGAGCCTAGAGAGATTACTGACGCCATAAACAAGAGTGTTACATTGTTAAATCAATATCAGGAGTCACTGTGTACTTACATCCCATGTGGGATCTGTCCTTAATAGGTTGTCCAATGTGAAGTAATGATATAGCTAGTACTGAAACAGTATTTTTACACTTTGTGTTTCTGTGTGGGTGCAAACTGATGAAATCTTTACTTAGTATATACTGAATCAATCTTCTGTATATAAAGATAATTGAAAATGAAAAAAAAACCTTGGTGTTAAATTGGAAATTACATAGAAAATTAATCAATTTTTTAAAAAAATATCATGTAGGATCTCTGTCATTAATGTGATGTACACTGTTATTTAATGCTATAACTAGTACTCCAACAGTATTTTTTCACTTTGTGTTGCTATGTGAGGGCAAACTGTTGAAATCTTTATATATACTAAACTGATTTTCTGTATATAAAGAGAATTGAAAATGAATCTTGATGTGAATGGAAGGGGAGAGCGAGTGGGAAAGCGGAGGGTTGCGGATGGGAGGGAAGTTATAGGGGGGGAAGCCATTGTAATCTATAAGCTGTACTTTGGAAATTTATATTCATTAAATAAAAGATAAAAAAAAGAAAATGATGGCCTATATAATTGGTTTCCTGCCATCTACATGAACATCTCAGATGGAGCTTCTGGCTGATGGCTTAGGATTTCTCAGCTCCAGTTGCTGGGGAAATTATGTGGGTGAAAAAACATATAGAATTTTACAGCTCCATCTTTCTTTGCCTATAAAATAAATCTTTAAAAATTAAAAAATATGACTACGAAAATATATGCCACACCTGTTCAAAAATAAAAGCTAAATTTAGATCACCAGAAACATCAACAAAATCTGTGAAATGTAACCTATAAAAGGATAATGGCCAAATCTTGCCTTAAATTTTTTCTGAAAATAATGTTCACATAAAGAATGTGGTAAAGTTACAATTTCACAGGGTTGATAACATCACACTGAAAAAGATAACATAGCAGGGTCTGGCATCTAAGTACTGAGGACACACAATCATGGTAGATATATTGTCAAAACAGAAACAAAAAATGGTAGGAGATGCAAATGTAATAAACTATAGATTGTGATCACTGTGAGAAAAATAAGCAATTTGTTAAGCAACAGTAAGGGTCGAGTTATTGATTTAATGGTTCAAGACAGTATCCTCTATGGGCACCAGATAATCCACATCTGATCCAACTCCCTGCTAAGTACCTGGGAAAAGCAGTGGAATATGGCCTAAGGGTTTGGGCCTTTGCCACTCATCTGGGAAACTCAGATAAAACTCCTAGCTTTCAGCTTGGATCAGCCTTGGCTGCTGCAGACAACTGGGTGGTGAACCAGCAGACAGAAGATGGAAAATTCTCTCTCTCTCTCTCTCTGTCTCTCTCTCTCTCTCTCCTCCCTCTCTCCTTCTCCCACTCCCCCCTTTCCTCCTTCCTTATCAATAACTCTAATTTTGAAATAAATAAAACTTTAATAAAAGGAATAAGGGCTAAAAAACCAATGTTGGACAAGGTGATAAAAGTAGTCCATTATAATTGCATTGAAAGGGGAAAATTAATGAAATCTTTCCCAGGAAATATAAATTAAGCATATATAATGGGGTTAAAGATGGCAAACAGGGAGGGAGGTTACTTATTTAGTCCAAGAAAAGATAGTTTAATAAAAGTGGAAATAGTCTAGTCTCAGGGAAAAGTTAGGGGAAAAAATGGCAGAGGAAGCTATTAAAAAATTGGAGGGACACAGTGGACCTATGTGGAGGGTGTGGGCACCCATGGCTTGGGATCCCAGGAGCAGAGAACCTCTGCACCAGCACTGGAAAGTGAGGTGAGATGAGACTGGAGTAGCCCCAGACACTTGAGAAAAAGTGGCATGCAGAGCCTAGTAGGAATGAGGCTTGAAGCCCCATATGGGAAAATACACCAGTCTAACTAGAGGAGAAAAAAAAATAAAAGAGATAGTATGGACACGATTCTCTCTATCCAATCATCTAACAAAGGTATATGAGCTGATAAAGTGGGCCCCATTTTGGACATATGTAACAGCTGTGCCAGCTTGTGTCTGCACAAAACAATCAGCTGATCAGAGAAACCTGACTCTGGTGGGAAGTAATAACAGGAGACTAAGACCTAGTGAATGTGTGGAGCTTCTGAACTTGGACTGTCAAAAAACAAAAACAAACCCAAAAAAAAACAAAAAAAAAACAAAACAAAAAACAAAAAACTGAGGGTAGAACTCATGGTGTGGCTGAGACTGTGAGTAGTGTTCGTGAGAGTTGTCCCAAGCTCGGGCAGCCCTGGCTACCTGGTAAGAGACATTGCAGGGGAATCTGAACTTACACTGAAGACTGCACAGATCCTTTGTGTGGTCCTAGAATAGATGAATATTATACCCACTGGGGCTAGTGCTCAGTCACTGATTGTCATCGACAAGAAGAGCTAAGCTGAGCAGAATTACTTCCCTTCTGATTAAGAGAGACAGAGAGAGAAAAAAATTTTCCACAGCAAAACAGGGGGACTTCAACTACACTTTCTGCAATAGACAGATCAACCAGACAGTAAATCAACAAGGAAACAGCAGATTTAATAGACACCATAGACCAAAAGGATATCTACAGAACTTTTCATCCTATACTTAAAGAATACACATTCTTCTCAACAGTGCATGAGACTTTCTCTAGGATTGACCACATACTAGGCCATAAAGAAAGCCTCAGCAAATTCAAAAGAATTGAAATCATACCATGCATCCTCTCAGACCACAGTGGAATGAAGCCAGAAATTAGCAACTGAGGAATCCCTAGAGCACATGCAAACACATGGAGACTGAACAACATGCTCCTGAATGAACATTGGGTCAGAGAAGAAATCAAAAGAGAGATAAAAAACTTTCTGGAAGCAAATGAAGATAACAACACATGAAAACTTATGGGCTACAGCAAAAGCAGTGTTAAGAGGAAAGTTTATAGCAATAGGTGCATGCATGAAGAAATTGGAAATGCACCACATAAATGAGTTATCAATGCATCTCAAGAATTAGAAAAATTACAGCAAACCAAACCCAAAACTAGGAGAAGAGAAATAATTAAAATTAGAGAAGAAATCACAAATTTGAATCCAAATAAAAATTAACAAAAGATCAGCAAAACAAAGAGCTGATTTAAAAAAATTAACACACCATTAACCCAAATAAACAAAAAGGAGAGAGAAGACACCAATCAATAAAATTAAAGATGAAAAAGGGTATATGGCCAGTGCTGTGGCTTAACAGGCTAATCCTCCACCTAGCAGTGCTGGCACACTGAGTTCTAGTCCCGGTCAGGGCGCCAGATTCTGTCCCAGTTGCCCCTCTTCCAGGCCAGCTCTCTGCTATGGCCCAGGAGTACAGTGGAGGATGGCCCAAGTGCTTGGGACCTGCACACCATGGGAGACCAGGAGAAGCACCTGGCTCCTGCCTTCGGATCAGCATGGTGTGCTGGCCGCGGCGGCCATTGGAGGGTGAACCAATGGCAAAGGAAGACCTTTCTCTCTGTCTCTCTCTCTCACTGTCCACTCTACCTGTAAAAAAAGAAAGAAAAAAAAGAAAAAGGGTATATAACAACAGACACCACAGAAATAAAAAGAGGTATCAGAAGTTACTACAAAGACTTGTATGCCAACTAACTGGGAAATCTATCAGAAATGGATAGATTCCTGGACACATACAACTTACCTAAATTCAACAATGAAGACAGAGAAAACCTAAACAGACCCATTAACCAAGTCAGAACCTCCCAACAAAGAAAAGCCCAGGACTGCATGGATTCACTGCTGAATTTTACCAGACATTTAAAGAATAACTAATACCAACTTTTCTCAAACTATTCAAAACAATTGAAAGAGAAGGGATCCTCTCAAATTCTTTCTATGAAGCCAGCATCACATTAATTTCTAAACCAGAAAAAGATGGAGGAGAAAAAGAATTAGAAATCAATTTACCTAATGAACATAGACAAAAAGATCCTCAATAAAATTCTGGCCAATAGAATTCAACACCACATCAGAAAGGTCATCCACCCAGACCAAGTGGGATTTACCCCTCTTAGGCAGGGGTGGTTCAACATTCACAAATCAATCCATGTGATACACCACATTAACAAAATGCAGAGGATTGGCCAGCGCTGAAGCTCAATAGGGTAATCCTCCGCCTGCAGCACTGGCACACCAGGTTCTATGCCTGGTTGCTCCTCTTCCAGTCCAGCTCTCTGCTGTGGCCTGGGAGTGCAGTGTAGGATGGCCCAAGTGCTTGGGCACTGCACCCACATGGGAGACCAGGAGAAGCACCTGGCTCCTGGCTTTGGATCAGTGTGGTGTGCCAGCTGCAGCATGCCAGCCACAGTGGCCATTGGAGGGTGAACCAATGGAAAAGGAAGACCTTTCTCTTTGTCTCTCTCACTGTCCACTCTGCCTGTCAAAAAAAATTTTTAAAAATATAAAAAAATGCAGAGGATAAACCATATGATTATCTCAATAGATGCAAAGAAAGCATTTGATAAAATACAACACCCTTTCATGATGAAAACCCTAAGCAAATTCAGTTTTTAAGGAACATTCATCAACACAATCAAGGTGATTTATGGCAAACCCATGGCCAGCATTATATTGAGTGGGGAAAAGTTGGAAGCATTTCCACTGAGATCCAGTACCAGAAAGGGATGCCCACTCTCACCATTGCTATCAATATAGTCCTGGAAGTCTTAGCCAGAGCCATTGGGCAAGAAAAAGAAATTAAAGTTATACAAATTAGGAAGGAGGAAGTCAAACTATCCCTTTTGCAGATGATATGATTCTTCATATTGTAACATATAGAAGAGTTTGCCAAATTAGTAAGACATAAAATCAATGCACAAAAATCAACAACCTTTGTATACACAGACAATGCCACAGCTGAAAAGAAACTTCTAAGATCAATCCCATTCAGAATAGCTATAAAAAAATCAAATATCTTGGAATGAACTTAACCAAGGATGTTAAAGACCTCTATAATTAGACTTATAAAACTTTAAAAAAGAAAAAGAAGGAAATAAAAAAACTGGAAAAATCTTCCATGTTTATGGATTGGAAGAATCAATATCATTGAAATGTCCATTCTCCCAAAAGCACTTTGTAATTTCAATGTGATACCAATCAAAATGCCAAAGACATTTTTCTCAGATCTGGAAAAAAATGACAGTGAAATTCATATGGAGGCACAGGAGACCTCCAATAACTAAAGAAATCTTGTACAACCAATAGAGCAGGACGCATCACAATGCCAGATTTCAAGACATACCACAGGGTAGTTATAATCAAAACTGCATGATACTGGTACAGAAACAAAAGGGTAGACCAGTGGAACAGAATGGAAACACCAGAAATCAATCAAAACATCTAGAACCAACTTATCATTGATCCAGGATCTAAAGCAATTCCTGGAGAAAGAAAAATTTTCTCAGCCAGTGGTGCTGGGAAATCTGGATTTCAACATGCAGAATTATGAAACAAGACTCCTAACTTACATCTTACACAAAAATCCACTCAATATGGATTAAAGATCCAAATCTATGACCCAGCACCATCAAATTATTAGAGAATACAGAAGAAACTCTTCAAGATATAGGCACAGGCAAAGACTTATTTAAAAACATCCCAGGGCTGGTGCTGTGGCTCAATAGGCTAACCCTCTGCCTGCAGCGCTGGCACCCCAGGTTCTAGTCCCAGTCAGTGTGCTGGATTCTGTCCCGGTTGCTCCTCTTCCAGTCCAGCTCTCTGCTGTGGCCCGGGAGTGCAGTGGAGGATAGCCCAAGTGCTTGGGCCTTGCACCTGCATGGGAGACCAGGAGAAGCACCTAGCTCCTGCCTTCAGATCAGCACGGTGTGCCGGCCACAGTGCGCCAGCCGCAGCAGCCATTGAGGGGTGAACCAACAGAAAAGGAAGACCTTTCTCTCTGTCTCTGTCTCTCTCACTGTCCACTCTGCCTGTCAAAAAATGAATCTTGATACAAATGGAAGGGGAAAGGGAGCGGGAGAGGGGAGGGTTGCGGGTGGGAGGGAAGTTATGGGAGGGGGAAGCCATTGTAATCCATAAGCTGTACACTGGAAATTTATATTCATTAAATAAAAGTTAAAAAAAATATATCCCAGAGGCACAAGCAGTCAAAGACAAAATTAACAATTGGCATTACATCAAATTAAGAAGTTTCTGTACTGTAAAAGAAACAGTGAGGAAAGTGAAGAGGCAAACAACAGAAAGGGGAAAAATATTAGCAAATTATGCAACTGATAAAGGATTAATAACCAGAATCTAAAGGGCAAGCACCATGGCTCACTAGGTTAATCCTCTGCCTATGGTGCTGGCATACCATATGGGTGCCCAGTTCTAGTCCCAGTTGCTCCTCTTCTAGTCCAACAGTGCTGTGGCCCAGGAAGGCATTTGAGAATGGCCCAAGTGCTTGGGCCCCTGCACCTGCATGGGAGACCAGGAATAAGTACCTGGCTCCTGGCTTTGGATCGGTGTAGCTCTGGCCATAGCAGCCATTTGGGGGCTGAACCAACAGAAAGAAGAACTTTCTCTCTGTCTCTCTGTCTCTCTCACTGTCTAACTCTATCTGTCAAATAAATAAATAAATAAATAATAACCAGAATCTACAAAGTTATCAAGAAAATTTGAGACAACAAAAGAAACAACCCACTTAAGAGATGGGCCAAAGACCTAAATAGACATTTTTTTCAAAAGAGGAAATCCAAATGGGCAACAGACAAATGAAAAAATTTTCAGGGTCACTAGCCATTAGTGAAATGCAAATCAAAACCATAAGTTTCACCTCACCCCGGTTCAAATGGCTTACATGCAGAAATCAACTAACAACAGGTGCTGGTAAGGATGTGGGGGAAAAGGCACATTAATACACTGTTGGTGGGATTGAAAACTGGCAAAGCCACTGTGGAATACAGTTTGGAGATTCCTCACAAACCTGAATTTAGAACTACCACACAACACGCCATCCCACATTTTGGAATTTACCTAAGGGAAATTAAATTGGCAAATAAAAGAAATGTCTGCACCTCAATGTTTATTGCAGCTCAATTCACAATAGCTAAGACCTGGAATCAACCTAAATGTCCATCAACAGAAGATTGGATAAAGAAATAATGGGATGTATACTCTATAGAATATTACACAGTGGAAAAAATGAAATCCGATCATTTGCAACAAAATGGAGGAATCTGGAAAGCATCATGCTGAATTAAGCCAGTCCCAAAGGGACAGATATCATGTCCTCTCCCTTATGTGTGACAACTAACTGAGCACCTAAAAGGAAAGCTGTAGAAGTGAAACTGATACTATGAGAAACAACGATTGTATCATCCCTTGTTTTGACTGTCGAGGAACAGGTTACTCTTTATTCTTTTTAGTATTTTCTTTTTCTAATTATTACCATTGGCTGAACTCTTTAATTAATACACAATTATTCTTAGGTGGTTAAAGTTAATTGAAAATTGATAGCTGTTAAAAAAATAGAGTGGGGGCCGGTGCCGTGGCTCAATAGGCTAATCTTCCACCTATGGTGCCAGCACCCTGGGTTCTAGTCCCAGTTGAGGTGCCGGATTCTGTCCCAGTTGCTCATCTTCCAGTCCAGCTCTCTGCTGTGGCCCAGGATTGCAGTGGAGGATGGCCCAAGTGCTTGGGCCCTGCACCTGCATGGGAGACCAGGAGGAAGCACCTGGCTCCTGGCTTCAGATCAGTGTGGTGCACCAGCCTCAGCATGCCGGCTGCAGAGGGAGGTGAACCAGTGGACATTGGGGGTGAACCAATGGAAATGGAAGACCTTTCTTTCTGTCTCTCTCTCTCTCTCTCATTGTCCACTCTGCCTGTTAAAAAATGATAAAATAAATTAAAAAATAGAGTGGGAATAAGAGAGGGAGAAGTTGTACAACTTGGTACATGCTCACTTACCCCTAATTAGAGCTAAAGGCATGCCATGGGACTCCAAATCCCATTAAGTTGGAAGATACCAATGCAGTGTTACTAGTGAAAGTGATCAATTTAAGTTTATAATTGATAATAGAGAAAGTAATAAGTGTCAAAGGGAACCCATAGATAAGACCAGTGTCTGTGATAAAATTAAAAGGGAGAGAATGACCCAACATGGGATGTGGAATACACAGCAGACTCATATCATTGCAAATGCCCTAAACAGCACTCTGGCCTCAGAATCAGCCCTTAAGGCATTCAAATCTGTCTAAAAAGCCCATGATAGTTTTTCAGGCATGGAAAGCCAAGACACTGTGGCAAAAAAAAAAAAAGACCTATATAGAAGATCTCTGTGAGTGAGATCCCAGCAGAGAGAACAGGCCATCAAAGAAACAGGCATCTTTCTCCAAAGGGAAGGGAGAACTTCCACTTTGATTATGGTCTTACCTAAATAAGGTCAGAATTTGAACTCAAGAGGCTTCCATATCTTTGGCAGCTCATGACAAGAGGCTCTTGTGATTACTGACATCATAAATAAGAGTGGCAATTGTTAAATCAACAACGAGAGCCACTGTGCACTTACTCCCTATGTAGGATCTCTGTTTTTAATGGTTTATACTATGCAAATTAATGGTAAAACTAGTATTCAAATAGTGCTTTATACTATTGAGGTGGATTGAGGAAGGGAGAAAAGTGTGATCATATTTCTTGAATTGTATCTATAAACCACATGAAAACTTCTCTCTATAGTAATAAAAATTTAAAATGAAACAAAATTCATTTGTCATTACTCTGAGAGGAAAATTGAAACAGTAATTGCTCAAGAAGGAGATATGAGATGATACAACAAAGTAGACCAATACAAGTACATTGAAAAAAGGAAATAAAAATATTTTGGCAAATATAACTCTAAGATCATATAACTTACCACAATAACTTGATTTTATAACCACAACTATTCTAAAGAAAATATTCATTTAGAATTATTCTATTGAAACTTTCAAAATTGAAGATAAGAATCTCGAAAATCAGAAATGGTAAACATTCGCTAACCACAAGAATGAATTATCAGAATTTTCAGATGAATCTAGGCTGTCTCTGAAAATGTGTGTTCATGATGATTGCCAGCAAGAACTGTAGTATTTGGATGGAATTGATAATTTCATAAAGAAAAGGCCAACCATGATGACCATGCATTCACAGTACTAGGACTGGCTTACAATATCAAGTTAAAGAGATATATAGGTGTAAGCAATGAACTCAAATGCAAAAGCAAATAAATAGGATGTTGTGAAATAAAGTATATTATGATTAGTATGAAAAAATGAATAGTTTTTAGTAGCAATGAAATTTAGTAGAATGAAGAAAAAGACACTTTTGAAAACTAGACTATTGAGGCTGGCATTGTGACTTAATGGATAGAGTCACTGTCCACAGTGCTGGCATCCCAAATGGGTACCAATTCAAGTCCTGGTTGCTCCTCTTCTGATCTAGCTTCCCCTACTGGGAAAACACTAGCTGATGGACCAATTCCTTGGCCCTTGTATCCATGTGGATGACATGGAAAAGTTCTCTGGGCTGTGGATTCAACCTGGCTTGGCCATAGCCATGGCCGGCATTTGAGGAGTGAACCAGGATGGAAGATCTTTCTCTTTCTGTTTTTTTATTATTTTATTTATTTATTTGACAGGTAGAGTTACAGACAGTGAGAGAGAGAGAAACAGAGAGAAAGGTCTTCCTTCCGTTGAAACACTCCCCAAATGGTCACAATGGCTGGAGCTGTGACAATCCAAAGCCAGGAGCCAGGAGCTTCCTCCTGGTCTCCCATGCGGGTGCTGGGGCCCAGGAACCTGGGCCATCCTTCACTGCTATCCCAGGCCACAGCAGAGAGCTGGACAGGAAGAGGAATGGAGAGGACTAGAACTGGTGCCTATATGGGATGCCAGCACAGCAGGTGGAGGATTAACCTACTGCACCACTGCACTGGGCCCATATCTTTTTCTTTCTTCTCTCTCTCCCTCTCTCTCTCTTTCTCTCTCTCACTCTTACTCTCACTATCTGTCTCCCTCTCACCCTGTATCTCTGCCTTTCAAATAAATAAAATATTTTTAAAAGTATACCATTATAGTTAATATAAAAAGAAAAAATAAATAAAAGCTTTTTTTAGGAATGGTTAATCAAAGAAAAAAGCACCTGCTAAAATAAAAACACCAGTACCAACCAACACGGAAAATGGGATACACAGCAGACTAATAGAATAGCAGATGTCCTAAACAGCACTCTGGCCTCAGAATCAGCCATCAAGGCATTCGGATCCAGCTAAAAAGCCCATGAGAGTTTCACAGGCATGGAAAGCCAAGACATTCGGGTAAAAAAAATGACCTAAATGAAAGATCTCTGTGAGATCCCAGCAGAAAAAATGGACCATCAAAGAAGGACATACCTTTCTCTGAAGGGAGGAGAGAACCTCCACTTTGACTATAGCCTTGTCTAAATGAGATCAGAGTTAGCAAACTCAAAAGGCTTCCATAGCCTTGGAAACTCATGAAAAAAGCCTCAGGTAATTACTGATGCCATAAACAAGAGTATAAATTCATAAATCAACAACAGGAGTCACTGTGCACTTACTCCTCATGTAGGATCTTGGTCCTTAATGTGCTGTACTATGTGAATTAACAATATAGCTAGTACTCAAATAGTACTTTACACTTTGTGTTTCTGCGTGGGTGCAAACTGTTGAAATATTAACTTAGTATATACTAAATTGATCTTCAGCAGGATCAGGAGATGGGATGGTTGCAGGTGGGAGGGAGGTTATGAGGGGAAAAGGCCACTGTAATCCAATGACTGTACTTTGGCAATTTATATTTATTACATAAAGGTTAAAAAATAAAAATAAAAATACCAGTAAAATATCTGTATTTGGATCTAACCTACTGAGATTTCAAAAACAAAACAAAACAAAACAAAACAACAACAACAACAAAAAACTTGAAAGTGATGGAACGGTTCCATAATGATTCACAATTACCATGAAATCTGATGTCTTGAAGTGGGTAATGATCAGATTTTCCTAAAATGGCTCTGAAAAACTGTACATAAAAGTTCCCAGAACAGAGGGGGCAGAGCCAAGATGGCGGATAGTGAGGAAGTGCGACGACAGTCTGGGAAAATTTAGTTTCATAAAAGTGGAATTACTGTAGCCTCAGGAAAAGACTCAAGAAAAAAACTGCAGAGGAATGTGGATGTGACACAGAGGACCTACAGGGAGCCCACCACGTAGAAGCCCCGCTGTGGGAGCTGAACTGCAGAATCTCGCCAGCGCGGGAACCAGAGGTAGGACAAAAGCCTCAGAAACCTGAGACATTGGTGGGGAAAGGCAGAGGCCTCTCTCTCCACTTGAGCAAAACAAAGTGCAGGCACCAATTTACATATATAAAGTGGCAACAAGACACAAACTCAGTAACTTTGGGTCTATGGTGAAATTGAGAACACATCGAGGGCTGCATAAACTCTTTGTGTGGTCCCAGGGGTAGATCAAATGAATACTCACAGAGGTCAGATTTCAACTACCCTCAATTCCACTCAGCTGTGCGGAATTACTTCCCAACAAAGTCAAAAAAAAAAGAGAGAGAGAAAGATCCAGCAAGGAGCAAGGGAGAGAACAATCTGGGAGACTCACTTTTTGCAGAGCAAGGAAGACACTATGATGCCCCCAAATGAACAAGGCACACCAATGCAAGATTATGAAGATGAAGAGATAGAGGAAATGCAAGAAGCAGATCTCAAAAAATTGATAAGAACATTAAGAAGTTCTCAAAAACAAATTCTTGAACTACAGAAATCCTTAATGGACAAGATAGAAAATCTCTCTCGTGAAAGTGAAATATTAAGGAGGAATCAAAATGAAATGAAACAACTAGTAGAACATGAAACTGTGATAGTGACAAGAAACCATAATGAAATGAAGAATTCAATAGATCAAATGACAAACACATTAGAGAGCCTTAAAAACAGAATGGGTGAAGCAGAAGAGAGAATATCGGAATTAGAAGACAGAGAACAGGAAAGGAAACAGTGAAACCAAATAAAAGAAGAAGAAATCAGAAATCTAAAAAATACTGTCAGGAATCTACAGGATACTCTTAAAAAAACCAACATTCGGGATCTAGGAGTTCCTGAAGGCATGGAGAGGGAGAAAGGATTAGAAGGCCTTTTCAGTGAGATACTTGCAGAGAACTTCCCAGGCTAGGAGAAGGACAGAGACATCCTAGTACAGGAAGCTCATAGAATCCCTAATAAACGTGACCAAAAGAGATCCTCACCATGACACATCATAATTAAACTCACCACAGTGAAACATAAAGGAAAGATCCTAAAATGTGCACGAGAGAAACGCCAGATTACTCTCAGAGGATCTCCAATTAGACTCACAGCTGACTTCTCATCAAAAACCCTACAAGCTAAAAGGGATTGGCGAGATATAGCTCAGGTACTAAGAGAGAAAAACTGCCAGCCCAGAATACTATATCCTGCAAAGCTTTCATTTGTGAATGAAGGTGAAATAAAGACCTTTCACAGCAAACAGAAATTGAAAGAATTTGTCACCACTCGTCCAGCCCTGCAAAAGATGCTTAAAGATGTGTTACATACAGAAACACAGAAACACGGTCACCAATATGAAAGAAGGTAAAGGAAGGAAACCTCGCAGCAAAAGATCACAGGAGTCTCAAACCATATATTAGAAAAAATCTTTGGCAAATGACAGGGCAAAGTTACTCCTTCTCAATAGTCACATTGAATGTTAATGGCTTGAACTGTCCAGTTAAAAGACAACGATTGGCTGATTGGGTTAAGGAACAAAACCCATCTTTTTGCAGCTTAAAAGAAACTCATCTTTCTAACAATGATGCAATCAGACTGAAAGTGAAAGGCTAAAAAAAGATATACCATGCCAACAGAAATGAAAAAAGAGCGGACGTAGCCATCTTAATATCGGACAACATAAACTTTACCACAAAAACTGTTAAGATAGACAAAGAGGGGCACTATTTAATGATTAAGGGATCCATTCAACAGGAAGATATAGCGATTATCAGTGTATATGCACCTAATTACAGGGCACCAGTTCATTTAAAAACTTGTTAAGGGAATTAAAGGGAGACTTAGACCCCAATACACTAGTACTGCAGGACTTCAACACTCCACTCTCAGAGATAGATCAACAGGACAGAAGACCAACAAGGAGACAGTAGATTTAAATGACACTATAGCCCAAATGGATCTAACAGATAGCTACAGAACATTTCACCCTACATTTAAGGACTTTACATTCTTCTCAGCAGTACATGGAACCTTCTCTAGGATTGACCACATATTAGGCCATAAAGCAAGTATCAGCAAATTCAAAAGAATTAGAATCATACCATGCAGCTTCTCAGACCAAAAAGGAATGAAGTTGGAAATTAGCAACTTGGGAATCCCTAGAGCACGTGCAAACACATGGAGATTGAACAACATGCTCCTGAATGAACAATGGGTCATAGAAATTAAAAGAGAAATCAAAAATTTTCTGGAAGTAAATGAGGATAACAGAACATCATACCAAAACCTATGGGATACAGCAAAAGCAGTGTTAAGAGGAAAGTTTATATCAATAGGTGCCTACATCAAGACATTGGAAAGGCACCAAATAGATGAGCTTTCAAGTCATCTCAAGGATCTAGAAAATCTGCAGCAAACCAAACCCAAACCCAGTAGGAGAAGAGAAATAATTAAAATCAAAGAAGAAATCAACAGGATTGAATCCAAAAAAAACATTACAAAAATTCAGCCAAACGAGGAGCTGTTTTTTGAAAAAATCAACAAAATTGACACCCAATTGGCTCAACTAACTAAAAAAAGAAGAGAAAAGACCCAAATCAATAGGATCAAAGATGAAAAAGGAAATGTAACAACAGACACCACAGAAATAAAAAGAATCATTTGAAATTACTACAAGTACTTGCATGCCAGCAAACAGGGAAATCTATCAGAAATGCACAGATTCCTGGACAGATAACACCTACCTAAATTGATCCAGGAAGACATAGAAAACCTAAACAGACCCATAACTGACACAGAAATTGAAACAGTAATAAAGGCCCTCCCAACAAAGAAAAGCCCAGGACCAGATGGATTCACTCTTGAGTTCTACCAGACATTTAGAGAAGAACTAACTCCAAGTCTCCTCAAACTATTCAAAACAATCGAAAAAGAGGGAATCCTCTCAAATTCTTTCTATGAAGCCAGCATCACCTTAATTCCTAAGCCGGAAAAAGATGCAGCATTGAAAGAGAATTACAGACCAATATCCCTGATGAACACAGATGCAAAAATACTCAATACAATTCTGGCCAATAGAATACAACATCACATTAGAAAGATCATCCACCCAGACCAAGTGGGATTTATCCCTGGTATGCAGGGATGGTTCAACGTTCGCAAAACAATCAATGTGATATACTACATTAACAGACTGCAGAAGAAAAACCATATGATTCTGTCAATAGACGCAGAGAAAGCATTTGATAAATACAACATCCTTTCATGATGAAAACTCTAAGCAAACTGGGTATGGAAGGAACATTCCTCAATACAATCAAAGCAATATATGAAAAACCCACGGCCAACATCCTATTGAATGGGGAAAAGTTGGAAGCATTTCCACTGAGATCTGGTACCAGACAGGGATGTCCACTCTCACTACTGCTATTCAATATAGTTCTGGAAGTCTTAGCTAGAACTATTAGGCAAGAAAAAGAAATTAAAGGGATACAAATTGGGAAGGAAGAACTCAAACTATCCCTCTTTGCAGATGATATGATTCTTTATTTAGGGGACACAAAGAACTCTACTAAGAGACTACTGGAACTCATTGAAGAGTTTGGCAAAGTAGCAGGATATAAAATCAATGCACAAAAATCAACAGCCTTTTTATACACAGGCAATGCCACGGCTAAGGAAAAACTTCTAAGATAAATCCCATTCACAATAGCTACAAAAACAATCAAATACCTTGGAATAAACTTAACCAAGGACGTTAAAGATCTCTACGATGAAAAGTACAAAAGTACAAAACCTTAGAGAAAGAAATAGAAGAGGATACCAAAAGAGGGAGAAATCTTCCATGCTCATGGATTGGAAGAATCAATATCATCAAAATGTCTATTCTCCCAAAAGCAATTTATACATTCAATGCAATACCAATCAAGATACCGAAGACCTTCTCTCAGATCTGGAAAAAAAAATGATGCTGAAATTCATAGGGAGACAAAGAACACCTCGAATAGCCAAAGCAATCTTGTACAACAAAAACAAAGCCAGAGGCATCACAATACCAGATTTCAGGACATACTGCAGGGCAGTTGTTCTCAAAACAACATGGTACTGGTACAGAAACAGATGGATAGACCAATGGAACAGAATAGAAACACCAGAAATCAATCCAAACATCTACAGCCAACTTATATTTGATCAAAGATCCAAAACTAATCCCTGGAATAATGACAGCCTATTCAATAAATGGTGCTGGGAAAATTGGATTTCCATGTGCAGAAGCTTGAAGCAAGACCACTACCTTTCACCTTACACAAAAATTCACTCAACATGGATTAAAGACTTAAATCTATGACCTGAAACCATCAAATTATTAGAGAGCATTGGAGAAACCCTGCAAGATATAGGCACAGGCAAAGACTTCTTGGAAAAGACCCCAGGAGCACAGGCAGTCAAGACCAAAATTAACATTCGGGGTTGCATCAAATTGAGAAGTTTCTGTACTTCAAAAGAAGCAGTCAGGAAAGTGAAGAGGCAACCGACAGAATGGGAAAAAATATTTACAAACTATGCTACAGATAAAGGGTTGAGAACCAGAATCTACAAAGAAATCAAGAAAATCCACAACAACAAAAGAAACAACCCACTTAAGAGATGGGCCAAGGACCTCAATAGACATTTTTCGAAAGAGGAAATCCAAATGGCCAACAGACACATGAAAAAATGTTCAAGATCACTAGCAATCAGAGAAATGCAAATCAAAACCACAATGAGGTTTCACCTCACCCCGGTGAGAATGGCTCACATTCAGAAATCTACCAACAATAGATGCTGGAGAGGATGTGGGGAAAAAGGGATGCTAACCCACTGTTGGTGGGAATGCAACCTGGTTAAGCCACTATGGAAGTCAATCTGGAGATTCCTCAGAAACCTGAACATAACCCACCATACAACCCAGCCATCCCACTCCTTGGAATTTACCCAAAGGAAATTAAATTGGCAAACAAAAAAGCCATCTGCACATTAATGTTTATTGCAGCTCAATTCACAATAGCTAAGACCTGGAACCAACCCAAATGCCCATCAACAGTAGACTGGATAAATTATGGGACATGTATTCCATAGAACACTATACAGCAGTAAGAAACAATGAAACCCAGTCCTTTGCAACAAAATGGAGGAATCTGGAAAACATCATGCTGAGTGAATTAAGCCAGTCCCAAAGAGACAAATATCATTTGTTTTCCCTGATCGGCGACAACTGAGCACCAAAGGGGAAACCTCTGGAAGTGAAATGGACACTAAAGATACAATGACCTGATCAGCTCTTGTCCTGACTGTAGATGTACAATGTAATACTTTATCCTTTTTAGTATTTGTTGTTGTTGTTGTTTTTATTGTTCTAGTACTAGTGGTTGAACTCTGTAATTAATACACAATTATTCCTAGGTGTTTAAATTTTAACTGAAAAGTGATCCCTGTTAAATTTAAGAGTGGAAAAAGAGAGGGACGAGATGTACAACTCGTGACATGCTCAATCAGACTTGCCCCAAATGGTGGAGTTAGAAATGTGCCAGTGGATTCCAATACAATCCCATCAAGGTGGCATGTACCAATGCCATCTCACTAGTCCAAGTGATCAATTTCAGTTCACAATTAATGGCTCTGATAGGTCTAAGAGTCAAAGGGATCACACAAACCAGACAAGTGTCTGCTAATACTAACCGATAGAATCAAAAAGGGAGAGAAAGATCCAACATGGGAAGTGGGAAACACAGCAGACTCATAGAATGGCAGACATCCTAAACAACACTCTGGCCTCAGAATCAGTCCTTAAGGCATTCGGATCTGGCTGAAGAGCCCATGAGAGTATTGTAGGCATGGAAAGACAAGACACCATGAAAAGAAAAAAAAAAGAAGACCTAAATGAAAGATCTCTGTGAGTGAGATCCCAGTGGAAAGAACGGGGCCATCAAAGAAGGAAGTACCTTTCTCTGAAGGGAGGAGAGAACTTCCACTTTGACTATGACCCTACTGGAATAAGATCAAAGTCAGCAAACTCTAAAGGCTTCCATAGCCCTGGCAACTCATGACTAGAGCCTAGGGAGATTACTGAATCCATGAACAGGAGTGTCAAATTGTTAAGTCAGCAACAGGAGTCACTGTGGACTTACATCCCATGTGGGATCTGTCCTTAATGTGTTGTCTAATGTGAAGCGATGCTATAACTAGTATTGAAACAGTATTTTTACACTTTGTGGTTCTGCGTGGGTACAAACTGATGAGATCTTTACAAATTTTATACTGCATCGATCTTCTGTATATAAAGATAATTAGAAATGAAAAAAAAACCTGGTGTTAAATTTTAAATGGCACAGAAAATTCATTAATTTTTTAAAAAAATATTATGTAGGCTCTCTGTCTTTAATGTGCTGTACACTCTTATTTAATGCTATAACTAGTACTCTAACAGTATTTTTTTTCACTTTGTGTTTCTGTGTGTGTGCAAACTGTTGAAATCTTTAATTAATGTATACTAAATTGATCTTCTGTATATAAAGAGAATTGAAAATGAATCATGATGTGATTCAAAGGGGAGAGGGAGCGGGAAAGAGGAGGGTTGTGGGTGGGAGGGAAGTTTTGGGAGGGGGAAGCCATTGTAATCCATAAGCTGTACTTTGGAAATTTGTATTCATTAAATAAAAGTTTAATAAATGAAAAATAAAAGTTCCCAGAACAACTTATACAATTCTGTGGTAGTTGATAACCTCATAATGAAAACTGCAAATCACATGGCCTAAGCTTCACAGGGGTAGGATTTGCTGAAAATAGATTACTAAAGATATACTTGGGTGATAGTTACAAGAACAAACAGAAAAAATAATAAACATAGAGATGCTATGAAATCAAATATACTGTAAGTAAAATAATTTTAGAGAAATAATAGAACAAGTAGATGTAAGTATTTGGCTGGAAACTATATGAATACTACGACCCTAAAAATGAAAATGGATGAAAAAATTACAAAATGGAAATCAAACAAAGATCAAATAAGTTAGCAGTAAAAATTCAAAGAAGTCAGTATCTGTAACTATTATAATGCAACTCTCTTACACTGATAGTAAATATAGAGTCCCTTAAACTTCCACAAGTTAAAAATATGTTGCATGGGATCCAGCATCATAATACAGCAGGTTAAGCTACCATTCATGAAAGAAGCATCTCAGATGGATGCTGATTCCTATCCTTGGTGCTTCATTTCTCATCCATTTCTCATCCCTTGGTGCTTCATTTCTCATCCCTATTAATGGCCTGAGAAAAATAGTGGAAGAAACACCAAGTGTTTGGACCACTGCCTCTCATGTGGAAGATGGGAAGAAACTCCTGGTTGCAGCCTGGCACACCCACCCATTGCAGCAATCCTTAGAGTAGGCCAGCAGATGGCAGACCTTTGCCTCTCTTCTCTCTGAAACTCTTTCAAATAAGTAAACAAATTTTTAAAAGAGAAAAGAAGAAAAGATGCCTTTAAAAATCATTGCATAGATACTGTGAATTATCAAGAATCCCAAGATTTCTCAAAATACATGTACATGATGATTGTCAGTACAACTTAAATAATTTTGTTGGAATTCATGACCTCATAGTCAAAATTCAACTTGTTTATAGGTTCACAATGGAAGGATAAACTTAGACCACGATATTAAAAACACACACAGGTAATGGTAATAGGAAATATGAAACATAAAGCATTGTATGCTTTCTGAAATAAAATATTTGTGATTAAGTGAGAAAAAAATGTGTAATCCAGTGGGAGAAATAATAGATTGATAAAAGACGTATGGAAAATTGCTGATAACAGACTATTACAACACATTAAAAAAGGAAAATAAAGACTCAAGAAAAACAAAATCAAAGACAATAGTTCTTACCAGAATAGTTTTCAACTTCTTTAACTTTCACAAATAAAGATAAATTTAGAGTCTCATAAATATCCATAAAATGTACAGAATATATTACCTGGAAGTGGTGAATGATTACACCATCCTAAAGTTTCTCTGAGAACCTCTGTACTTGAAAGTTGCCAGGACAGCTTACAGAACTTTGAGGCAGCTGATGACCTCACAATGTAAAACCAAAGCAAAATGGCCTCCATTCCACCAGGCAAATATTGACTTAAACTAGGATGTTAAAGACACATATAGGTGGTATGTAGAAAGTCAAGGAACAAAAAGTTCAAATGTGCAGCAAATATTATGAAATGAAAAGCAATACGCTGTCATTACTGTGAGAAAGAATGAGTACTTTGTTAGAAACAATACAAATGCCAGGAGGTAAGAGAAGTTTCCTAAAAATAGCCCATAAAAATTACATTAAATCTGTATGGGTAGTTGTTATATATTCAAAGACAGCAACAAAACATAAAGGTTGCAGATATTTTAAAATAAAATATGGCATTTATCATGAGAAGGAATGATTAATTTTATAGGAGTATTTTATTTAAAATGAAAAAGCAGGATTATGTATTTTCAGTCCTTTCAGAATTTCATTTTTCTAGTAATTAATTTACATTTTACTTAACATTAAATGTTACAAAACATCAATCTACAATGCAATGAGGAAAATGATGGTCCTTTCCTACAGGAGGCTAAAATAGCAATGTTCTAGCAACAGTCTAGAATGCATTATTAAAAGCTTATTTACATTATACTGAGTACAAATATTTAATTAAATGAATAGTAAACTAATTAAAAGATTAATTTATTTATTTGAAAGACAGAGTTACAGAAAGGCATAGAGGAAGAGAGAGAAAGGGGGAGAGAGAGAGAGAGAGAGAGAGAGTGAGAGGTCTTGTACCCACTGGTTCACTCTGTAGATGGCCAAAATGACCAGATTTGTGCCATTCGGAAGCCAGGAAACAGGAGCTTCTTCCAGGCTTCCCACATGGGTATGGGGTTCCAAGGACTTGGACCATCTTCTATTGCTTTGCCAGGCCACAGCAGAGAGCTGGATCAAAAGTAGAGCAGCTGGAATTTGAACTGGCACCCACAAGGGATGCCAGCACTGCAGACAGTGACTTTACCCACTACACCACAGTGTCAGTTGCATAAACTCATTCTTAAAAGAAGGGCCCATAAGCTTTCTATTTATGCCCACATTCCATTTCTCTGAGAGCATGCAGATATGCATATTGCTAATTTAATTTTATATTTTTTATTATTATTAAACTTTTATTTAATGAATATAAATTTCCAAAGAACAGCTTATGGGTTACAATTGGCTTCCCCCCTCCCATTACTTCCCTCCCACCCGCAACCCTCCCCTTTCCCGCTCCCTCTCCCCTTCCATTTAATTTTATATTTTTGTTATCTATTTATTGTATCACTCTGTGTTCTTAATATTGGAATTTGTATTAACAAGCATAATCTCTCTTACTAGTAGATGGCAGATGTTAATCATAGCTACAAAACATCTACAGAGCAACATCAATAACAATGTTTTGCCACATTCAGCAAAATAGTGCAACTAAGTTGACTAAGTTGAGTTGTTGATTACAATACTCTCTGTCAATACGAAATCCATAATATGTCCTTAAACCAAATGTAAACTTGAAATAAATAAAAGTCCTTCTCCATGTCAAATGATACAACTATACTTAGACCAAAAATGTTGGTCATTCTTTATCTAATGGGAAAATCTTCATTTCCAATTGGTGTACAAAACAAATCATTCCACTCAATTACTGTCATCATGTGAGTTGCACCAAATGAGCAGGATCTAAACAAGACATTGCAAGTTTCATTAAATCTTATTTAAGACTGTGAGAAGTAAGCTGTATGAAGATTCAAGGATTTTATATAAGTATTTATGCCAGAATCCAATGACCTGGGATAGGCTGGGAAACATTCTTATAAAAATGACTGCATATTGGGCTGTACCTAAGTTGCTACCGAGGAAGAAGGCTGACAGTTGGTAGGCATTCATAAGGCAGCATATTTTGCACTTCTCAAACTATTTTATTTCATTAAAAAAAAAAACAGATCTGATGGACGGCGCTGTGGCTCACCAGGCTAATCATCTGCCTGCAGCTCTGGCACCCCAGGATCTAGTCCCAGTTGGGGCACTGGATTCTGTCCCGGTTGCTCTTCTTCCAGTCCAGCTCTCTGCTGTGGCCCAGAAAGGCAGTGGAGGATGGCCCAAGTGCTTGGGCACTGCACCCACATGGGAGACCAAGAGGAAGCACCTGGCTCCTGGCTTTGGATCAGCACAGTGCCAGCCATAGTGGCCATTTGGGGGGTGAACCAACAGAAGGGAGACCTTTCTCTCTGTCTCTCTCTCTCACTGTCCACTGTGCCTGTCCAAAAAAAAAAAAAAGATCTGCTGACCTTTAAGCTGGACCCAAACATGCAAAGAATTTTGTAGTAGTTCTGACCTGTGGGTTGTAAAACCAAAACTTGGATTATAAAAACAGGAAGATACTCTGGTAGCAGAGATATTCCTGGTGAGTATATACTCTTTTTTGTTTCATGGCTAGCCTTGATAGGATCACAACACAAAAAAAATTCATGTTCTCAAGAAAGAACTTTTTTTTAATCTTTAGCAACTAAATATATACCACTTGAAAACTAGCTCTTGGTGTGCTCCTAGGTTCTAGTAAGGACTGGGAATTTGACTATGCTGTATCAAGTGACTATGAGACCAAATATATAGTCTGTCAGTCCTACTAAGTTCTAAAGAAGAGTAGATGGAAATATGAATCAAAGCTCAGGCATCTGCAGGCCCAGAAGGCATATTTAAACTAACAGTGGGGCTCACCTCCCTCTGAGCAATAGTGGTTGCATAGATTCTACCATATGACTGTCAGAGAAAGAAAACAAAAAACAATTGTGTCTTGTTCATGGATGGTTGGCTTAATATATTAATATCAGTTGAAAGTAGGTGCATAGGTGCCAGCACTCTGGTGCAGTGGGTTAACGTCCTGGCCTAAAGCGCTGACATCCCATATGGGTGCTGGTTCTAGTCCCAGCTGCTCTGCCTCCGATCCATTTCTCTGCTATGGCCTGGGAAAGCAGTAGAAGATGGTCCAAGTCCTTGGGCCCCTGCACCCATGTGGGAGACCCAGAAGCTCCTGGTTCCTGGCTTCAGATTGGTGCAGCTCTGGCTGTTGCAGCCATCTGGAGAGTGAACCATCAGATGGAAGACCTCTCTCACTGTCTCTGCCTCTCTCTGTAACTTTTTCAAATAAAAAAATTTTAAAAAAGTAGGTGGATAACAGTAGTACCATGTTAAGGATCCTGTAAGGTAGTGGTATAAGCAAAGCTCTGGATATCATAATAATCTATTTCATGGAGAAAAATACTGCCAAAACATTGATAATTATAATTTCACAGACAGGACATAATAATTTACCTGGTTGATCAGAAGAATGAAAATTAAAGATGTGTAACATGGAGTTTTGAGTAGGAGGCATCAAATGTGTCTATCAGAGTGGCTATTATGTGTGATCTTTATACTGCTAACTAATAATAACCAGACAGTAACCATGGACATAGAGCCAGTAAGTATCCACATAGACAGAATGACATGAGCCATTGATTTCAACAGGCCTCTGCCACTGCCCAGTCCCATTTATTACACAGTGGATACACAAATACAGTGACCATACTGGCCAAAATGGAAAGTGATCATAGACTTATTAAACATAAACTTGTTAGCATGGGCTACCACTCACTAATGTTGATCCAAGTGTTGCCACTGGTGTTTTTGCAAGCTGCCATCCATAGGGGTAAACACTGACTGCGCTTCCCTATTTCATGAAGTGACCATTAAGGTAATTGATTGAAAATTAAGAAAATTGTTTGGAATCTATAAACATATCTTAAGTCCTAGTTTGCTTTTCTCCCTGCAGGTCTTCAGCCATCACTACTATTTAAGGAATTACTGAGTTTTGACACCACACATGGAATTATATATACAATGAGATTACATATCCAATTTCCTAGGCATAGAAATAGCATTTTATTTCAAATAAGCTGAGGCAAATGACTAAATATTTACATCCACTGTTTCTGTCATATATGCCACTACCCAGAATTTGTCATCATGATAGGGCATTAATATGATTTTAGATGACATGATGCTGTGAGACAAAGGTGGCATGTAGATCACTCTATATCTTTGAAATTAATGGACTTACAAGGTATTGGCAACTTATTCTGTAGAAGGCATATATTCAAGAAATAAGAATGAATGAAGTAGTATCATTGCTTATCATGACTCCTACTTGGCATTTTGGTTGTTATGGGCACCAAGATTTTAGTTTCTGTGCCCTAAATGTTGTCATTCTCAAAGCAGGAATGCTTTTACATTAATATAAGAATTTAATGAATTTGAATGTGTGGCTGCTGCCAAGTCACTTTGAGCTACCTGTTGTCTCAAAAGACCTGATGCCAAGAAAGCTTTTGCTTCTGGAAACATTCAAAGACTCTGAGCATGTAATGGGTGGGGAAAATTTTTCCTATCATGGGTTTTTTGGATATTTATAATAGCATCACAAGCCAAACAATTTTATTAGCTGAAAAATAGCTTGCTATAGATTTATTGAATTGTGAGGCCTTTCTGTGGTTGCCTAGGTAGGACACATCAAGTGATTTCATGGGAATCATATGGTCTGTGGGCCATATATTCTGATAGGAAAGGTATTGCTACCAAAATGTATGTTTAGTATATGCATGCACATTAGAATGACTTCTGCTTTTCCAAAGTCCAGTTGTTGGGTATGTGCACTAATACAACAGTCACTTTCTTAGCAGCCCACAAAGCTTAGTGTTGTGAGTTTTAACCATCTTAATGACCACTGTAGACTGTAACATAATAGATTAATTTGTACAAATTAACATTTTATTGTGTTGATGGAATAAAGCAAGAATTGGCAAATTTTTTTCTATAAGGAGTCAAATATTGTCAGGTTTGTGGGTCATAGGATTTCTGTTATGACTTATCAAACTTTTTTTTAGTGTACAACCAAGTGTACACGAAGTAAAAATGAGAAGCATGGTAGAAATGATCTCAACTGACATTTGGTCTCTATGAATAGATTCACTGTAATACTATAAAGATAACTATGCATAGATAATACCATAGAATTTCAAGAAGCTATCATTTTGTTTGGATTTACATTGTAATTTAAATTCTTGTTATAAACATGAGTTCTTTCTATACATCTAAAATTGGTAATTTAAATTACTTAGTGCCCATTTACTGAACAATACATATTTGTTATATTCAGTGACAATCACTGGAAATACCATCTTAAATGATTCAAAAATATATTTCTAAATGATTCCCAGAGCTTATGCTACCATAAATATGGTAGTCATAATTTCAAAGATCTCTGGGGACTGGTGCTGTGGCATAGAATGCTAAGCCTTCACCTGTAGCACTGGCATCCCATATGGACACAGGTTCACATCCCTTCTGTTCCTTTTCTGATCCAGCTGTCTGTGTGTGGCCTAGGAAAGTGAAAGATGGTCCAAGTGCTTGGGCCCTTGCATCCATGTGGGAGACCCAGAACAAGATTCGGGCTCCTGGCTTTGAACCACTCAGTTATGGCTGTTGTGAATATTTAGGGATTCTAGCTTGTGAAGCCGGCTCACTAGGAATGCATTAATGAGTAAGGATAAAACAACTTGAGTTCAGTTCAAACATTGTAAGTTTCAATTACCTTAAATATAAGAAGACCTCAAAGAGTTCATGAGAAAAAAATGAAATTTTTTTTGTGTGTACAGGAAATTCAAAATTTCTGCTCATTTCTTCAAAATACAGACTTTTAAACTTCTGTTGGCTGAGTGACTCTCAGGCATCACATTAAAAAGAAGCATCTGAATATAAGGTTGGATAATACATGCACTTTGGGAAGTCTTTGATGTACAGAGTTGAATCCATAGGACCAAATGCCTAAGAGTTGAATAGGATCTGCATTCCATCATTGAGGAAATCCCAAAGTTAATATTTTTTGAGGAAAACATTACCTTGAGAAAGAGACCCAGAAAGAACAACCAAAGAATCTAGTCAAGAAGCTAAAGAGGGGGGGAGCACAGTGACATAACAGGTAAAGCCATCATCTGCATTGCAAGCATCCCATATGGGCATTGGTTCAAGGCCAGGCTGCTCCATGTCTGAACTAGCTCTCTGTTATGGCCTGGGAAAACAGTGGAATATGGCCCAAGTTCTTGGGCCCCTGCACCCATATGGGAGACTCTGAGGAATCTCCTGTCTTGTGGCTTTGGACTGACCCAGCTCTGGCTTTTCCGGTCATTTAGGGAGTGAACAAATGGATAGAAGACTTTATCTCTCTCTCTCTCTCCTCTCTCTCTCTCTCTGCTTCTGCCTCTCCCTCTCTGTAACTCAGCCCTTCAAATTAATTAATTAATTAATTAATCTTTTAAAAGAAGCTAAAGAAAAAAAGAGCTTCATAAAGAATCAAGTGTTTAAGAGTGACTTATATGATTGAGAATTCAAGTAAGGTGAGGATGAGGAATGTCCACTACATACCATATGTTAACAGTGATTATAATAATTATTTCACATGAAAAACAGAACATTTCTCAGAAAGAATTTGATTTATGTCTGTGGCTATGACAAATAATGGGGACAATTAGAACAGTAAAGTTAGTTAAATCAAAAAGAGAGGGAAGAAATAAACCTGTGTGTAGTAAGAATCTCTTAAGTAGAAAATTATGTGCTTATATGCTTATTTTGAGTTTTCTAACAATATTTTCAGAAATATTTGTTTATTTGAAAGGCAGAGTTGCAGAGAGGCAGAGGCAGAGAGAAAGACATACAGAAAGAGAGAGAGAGAGAGAGAGAGAGAGAGAGAGAGAGAGAGAGAGAGAAGGTCTTCCATCAGCTTGTTCACTCTCTAAATGGCTGCAGTGGCCAAAACTGGGCCAATCTGAAGCTAGGGTCCATGAGCTAGTTCTGATCTCCCACCTAGGTGCAGGGGCCCAAGGACTTGGGCCATCTTCTACTGCTTTGCCAGGCTTTAGCATAGAGCTGGATCAGAGATAAAATGTAATGAGATGAGAAAATAATCCCTGGAAACTAAGGAAAGAGATGAAATATAAGTAGTTCATAGCATAATTTTTCATATATATTATGAAAAGTGAAAATAGTTGAAGACAGTAATATTGTGGTATTTATCTAAAAATAGTATATCAGAAATAGTACATTTTATGTTTTTCTTCTTACTATTTATTGAATTCTTAATAATGTAAATTTACTCTTAGCAGTATTAAATGGAAAGTAGATCATCATAATAATGAAAATAAAGAATAAGAAAGGGAGGAAGAAGGAGGGTATAAAAATGAGGAGGAGGGAGATTAGGGTGAGAAGTATTAATATGCTCCTTTGTCTGTATATATAAGGTACATGAAATTTTTTTCACTTTAAAATTTTTAAATATAAAAAATAAAAAGGAATAATATATTTTAAAAGGGGCTATTTCAAATATAACTTGGGACTGAAAAATCTTTGTTACTAGAAGAAATATAATTTAAACATTTAAAAATTGTACAATTTACAACTATGTGATGACATGATGGATGAGATGAAGCCCTATTTTTCTCTATTGTGCTCTGTTTGCATAGAAAACATTTTTAGAGCTAAGAACAGAGAATGAATCTTGGCTTCTTTGAATTGAAGTCAACAAATACTGATGGGATTATGTGAGGAGTAATTTTTTCCTACTGGCTATGATTAACTATGTCCTTAGTTACTGAGAGAAGCTGAAAATATGAATGCCAACAAGTGTCTATGCTCTTTAATTATTTTTCAAATTAAAGAGACTGAACATGTATTTGAACCCCAAAACTAAACTACTAGAAGTAGGTTATATTCCTTCAAGCTCAGAAGAATTATTCTATTTAGTTCTCCATATAATATTCATTATAAAAATGCCATAATACAATGACATAAAAAATCCCAAGGCAGTTTTGCATATATAGGACATTCTTCATGATAATTATTATGAAAAAAATACAAGGTACCTGCTATTACAATGAGTTTTTTTTGTAGTTCTCAGATACTGGAATATTCCTTGAGAATCAGTGACTCAGCTCATCCTGGCTCTGGCTGGTGGCTACATCTCATGCTCAGACTCCCTCTGCTTCTAGGAGGGAGCTATGATGCACACTTCACACACTCGTGTGGGACATGCTCTAGACTGTTTTAAAAACAATGACCCTGAAACTTTGGTCTTTAAGATCCTTTTTATCCCAGGGCCAGTGTTGGGGCATAGCAGGCAAAGCCAATGCCTGCAATACCAACATCCATTATGGCTGTTGTTTGAGTCTCAGATGCTCCATTTCCCATCCAGTTCTCTGCTATCATGGAGAAAACAGCAAAAGATGGCCCAAGTGTTTGGGCCCCTGCACCTGCATGGGAAACCCAGAAGATGTTCCTGGTTCCTGGCTTCAGATCTGCCCAGATCTCTGTTGTGGCCATTTGTTTAGTGAACCAGTGGATGGAAAATTTCTCTCTCCCTCTGTCTCTGTCTCTCTATAACTATGTCAAATAAATAAATAAATAAATATGTGTAAAAAGATACTTTTATCCTATAAATAACTATTGCAGATACCAATGAGTTTGTTTAAGTGAGTTATTTTATTTATATTTTGTTAATATTAGAACTGAAAAAGTTAAAAACAAACATTTCAGTAGCCATAGAAAAATTACCATTAAACAATAGAGTTAGTGGTGTTAAGAAGTCATATCTGTGAAAAACCCCACTGGGCATTTTTAAGAGAGTTACAGTAAACATGCAAATAACACTTAGCATGGACATAACTTGAAGGATTCTGAGATCACAATGTTGGGTAATAATTTTGAACCCTATATATAAGGTTTGTGGATACCAGATAATAAAGAGATTTTAATTATGGAATGATTTTTAAATTTTCACTTCTATCTCATGGCTTTTATTCACTTATCCTTAAAAATCTGACATAATTTTGCTCATAAAGGAAAAATTTTGTTATATATCTGTTTTCTGTCTCATTGCCTTATTTTCTATTAGAAGCTAGCATGGATCTAGAATTATCCTCTTATTACATGGGGACAATTGTTTCATTAAGGTCATGATTATTCATATAAATTTTTAATGATTGTCTCATGCTTAAAAAGTCTATTATGGGGACCAGCACTGTGGCATAGCAGGTAAAGCTGTCATCTGCCATGTCGGCATCTCATATAGGCTCCTGTTCAAGACTTGGCTGCTCCACTTCCGAGTCAACACTTTGCTATGGCCTCAAAAGCAATAGAAATTGGCCCAGGCTTTGGGCCCCTGCACCCATGTGAGAGACCTGAGAAAAGCTCCTGGCTCCATGTTTCAGTCTGTCCAGCTCCAGCCATTGTGGCAATTTGGGGAGTGAACCAGTGTATGGAAGATCTCTCTCTGCCTCTGCCTCTCTGTAACTCCACCTTTCAGCTAAATAAATAATTTTTAAAGTATATTATGAAGATATTGGTTTATTAAAGAAAAGTCATCTCATTTGATACATTTTTAAAGTTCTATATTCATTAAAAGTATTCAAGCTCATGTCTAAAACATAGACACTATCTTGAAGCATACCTAAATGTAAAGCAGATACAAACTTTATTATTTAAAAACTATGTATTCATTAAGAATTTTAATTCTTATGAAACAAAGCTGTCATTTAAAAATGAATTATGCAGTACAAATTCCTGAGCCAATCAAAGCAATACCAAAAAATGAAAATGCACAGGAGAGATATTAGTTTAACTTACCTTGGTGAATGATAAATATAAGATATGTAATATACAATAAGCCATTTATCAGTAGTGTGGGAAGAAAGGGATGATGTGGGACTACTTTTCAGATGAAAGGGTATATATAATTGACTCAGATTTATATTATTATAAAATATAAATTATGTATATTTATAAATATATTTATAGTTATATATAATTTATAAGTCTAATTTATAAATATATATAATTTATAAAATATAAATTATTATAATAATTGAAAACTATTATTGTAACAGTTTTAGTTTATGATCCAGACAGTATGACCTTCTATATTAAGACTTGTCTGGGGCCGGCGCTGTGGAATAGCAGGTAAAGCTGTCACCTGCAGTGCCAGCACCCCATATGGGTGACAGTTGGATACCCAGCTGCTCCACTTCCAATCCAGCTCTCTGCTATGGACTGGGAAAGCAATAGAAGCTGGCCCAGGTCCTTGGGTAACTGCAACTGAGTGGGAATCCCCAGAATATCCTGGCTCCTGGCTTCGAATCAGTACAGCTCCAGCCATTGTAACCATCTGAGGTGTGAACCAGTAGATGGAATACCTCTCTCTCTCTCTCTCTCTCTCTCTCTCTCTCTGCCACTCCTTCTTTCTCTGTTTAATTCTTCCAAATAAATAAATAAATCTTTAAAAAAGACTTGTCTAAGATATGGTAATTTGAAAGTCTATACATATCCATTTGTATACCAAAGGAATGACCAAAAATTAGTCAACATCCACAAAATTTGGAAAGATGAGCTTGATATATTGAGAAATTTGAACATTACAGTTGTGGATTTATTAGAAAATTCTAGAAAACTAAGAGAACAAGAAAAGATTACAGAGGATTGAGAATACAAATATAGAGTACCTCTACATGACTTCTTAATATGATAGTTCTGGGCTTTTCTTTTTTTTTTTTCATTTATTAAACTTTTATTTAATGAATATAAATTTCCAAAGTACAGCTTATGGGTTACAATGCCTTCCCCCCTCCCATAACTTCCCTCCCACCCACAACCCTCCCCTTTCCCACTCCCTCTCCCCTTCCAATCACATCAAGATTCATTTTCACTTGTCTTTATACCCAGAAGATCAGTTTAGTATATATTAGGTAACGATTTCAACAGTTTGCCCCCATATAGCAACACAAAGTGAAAAAAATACTGTTGGAGTACTAGTTATAGCATTAAATAAGAGTGTACAGCACATTAAAGACAGAGATCCTACATAATATTTTTTTAAAAAATTAATTAATTTTCTATGCCATTTCCAATTTAACACCAGGGTTTTTTTTCATTTCCAATTATCTTTATATACAGAAGATCGATGCAGTATATAATTAGTAAAGATCTCATCAGTTTGTACACACACAGAGACACAAAGTGTAAAAATACTGTTTCAGTACTAGTTATAGCATCACTGCACATTAGACAACACATTAAGGACAGATCCCACATGGGACGTAAGTACACAGTGACTCCTGTTGCTGACTTAACAATTTGACACTCCTGTTCATGGCGTCAGTAATCTCCCTAGGCTCTAGTCGTGAGTTGCCAGGACTATGGAAGCCTTTAGAGTTTCTTGACTTTGACCAAATGGTGGAGTTAGAAATGTGCCAGCGGATTCCAATACAATCCCATCAAGGTGGCATGTACCAATGCCATCTCACTAGTCCAAGTGATCAATTTCAGTTCACAATTGATGGCTCTGATAGGTCGAAGAGTCAAAGGGATCACACAAACAAGACAAGTGTCTGCTAATACTAACTGATAGAATCAAAAAGGGAGAGAAGGATCCAGCATGGGAAGCGGGAGACACAGCAGACTCATAGAATGACAGATGTCCTAAACAATACTCTGGCCTCAGAATCAGCCCTTAAGGCATTCGGATCTGGCTGAAGAGCCCATGAGAGTATTGTAGGCATGGAAAGCCAAGATACCATGGAAAAGAAAAAAAAAGAAGAAGACCTAAATGAAAGATCTCTGTGAGTGAGATCCCAGTGGAAAGAACGGGGCCATCAAAGAAGGAGGTACCTTTCTCAGAAGGGAGGAGAGAACTTCCATTTTGACTATGACCCTATTGGAATAAGTTCTGGGCTTTTCAAAAATCGTGCTGTGGTAAAATTACTCCAGTTTATTTCCCTTATGTTACCTGTATTCTTCTAACAAAACTATATGTAAATAACAAAGAGAAATCAGGAAAATGTTAGTTTAATTCATGCTTATATTAACATTAATTTGATGACACATAAGATTATGTTTCAAATTCTGACTGCATAAGAAAACTGGGTAGAAATTTAACAATTACAACATAAACACAATGTGGAATGCTTTTACTCTATTTTTATAGATTGGATTTTACAAGAACTAATTTGAACAATATGCAATGGTATTTTTTTTTTTTTGACAGGCCGAGTGGATAGTGAGAGAGAGAGACAGAGAGAAAGGTCTTCCTTTGCTGTTGGTCCACCCTCCAATGGCCGGCGCGGCTGGCGCGGCCGGCACACTGCGCTGATCTGAAGGCAGGAGCCAGGTGCTTCTCCTGGTCTACCATGGGGTACAGGGCCCAAGCATTTGGGCCATCCTCCACTGCACTCCTGGGCCATAGCAGAGAGCTGGCCTGGAAGAGGGGACAGAATCCGGTGCCCCAACCGGGACTAGAACCCGGTGTGTCGGCACCGCAAGGCAGAGGATTAGCCTATTGAGCCACAGCACCGGCCTATGCAATGGTATTTTTTTTTTACTTTTATTTAATGAATATAAATTTCCAAAGTACAGCTTATGGATTACAATGGCTTCCCCACCCCATAACTTCCCTCCCACCTTTTCTGCTCCCTCTCCCCTTCCATTCACATCAAGATTCATTTTCAATTCTCTTTATATACAGAAGATCAGTTTAGTATATATTAAGTAAAGATTTCAACAGTTTGCCATCACATATATGCAATGGTATTTTAAAAGCTAACTTTAATGACAATATTGAATTATGTTTTTCCTAGCATTAATGAGTATGACTCTCCTATTAATGGGTCTGAGAACTCTCATATAATATCTAACATGCTGTATCTACACAGTCTTTCACTGTATTTCAGTGAATAATATTCATAAGAAATAGTAGAAATACAGAGTAATGCATCATTTCATAATAATATAAAATTTGATGTTTTAGTTCTAGGTTTCTCTTATCTGGGAGATCCAAAAAGCAGGACATTTAAAACTGAAGGAGAAGGACATTTCAAATGAAATACCTAAACAAATTTTCTCAAATTTTCACAGGAAGGTGTGAAAAGGGAAAAAAAAAAGTAAATACAAGCAACTTAAACAGCTCATTTAAGTTTTGACAATGGGGAGATTTATAATACAATGATCAGATGTTAGTCTTCCAATGACTCAAATTTGTTCATCCTTCTCTTTTTTTAGATTCTTATATTCTTACAATTTATTTGGAAGGCCTAGTTATAGAGAAATATAGAAGAGACATTTCACTGCAACTCTGGCTCCATGTGCATTTTTAGTCCTTTCCTGTCTACCCACTACTTTGCCATTACTGATCTGTTTATTATTACCCTTCTCAGCATCTATATTTTATTTTGTCCATATATAAACTAATATTCTACTTAACATTATACAAATTTTAAAATTAAAGAACAAAATGAAAATGTGTACCTTTTACAAGTGTGAGATAAATTAATTGAAACTAAAATTTAAGAATTTGCTTTTTTGAGTTAAACTTATTTGACTGCTAATAATAAAAATAAATTTTTCCAGTTAGTAAACTTAAGAAAAACCACCGAAGTGAATTGTGAGTACTCATTATTTATGATATGGTGAAATAAAGTATTTTAAAGTGAAGAAACTATTCTTTTCTGTTCTAAATCTTTTATTATTTTAGTAATAAGGTAATAAAATAATGTGTCTACATTAGGAAAATGGAAAATGCAAATAAGTTTTCAAAAATGCATAATAAGTTTTCACAACTTATTATGAGAACACAATGGTAGTTTTATAGCTTCATAATGATCATCATGACACAACAATAGTTGCTCATGATCATGATTCAATATTACATCACAATGGTAGATTTATGACACCACAATGGATTTTACAAATTCTCTGTTGATTATGACATCACAATAGCAGACATTGTCAAAGTTTTTGGCATCATAATAGTGCCTTATGGCATCACAATTGATTGTGACTTCATAATGTCATGGTTATAATGTCACAGTGTTGTTTATGATTTCACAATTGATTATGGCATCACAATGAGAGTTGAATGATATAAGAATTGTGGTTTATCACATCCCCAGATAAGATATCACAAGGAGTTTTCAACCTAATAATTTATTAATAAATAAGAATGGTAGCTTTATTTATGTCATACTATTGTTTTATGAAATTACAGTGGGATTAATAACATCACATCAGAATATAATATAATAATTGTGTTTTATGAAATCATAATTTATTATGACATCCAAATCTATTACAACTGGTAGGTTAATGATACACTAATGGTTTTGATGACTTCACAATTAATTTTAAAGTTATCATGATTTTTTTATCACAATAGATTTTTACTTCACCAGGGTTTTTATAGCATCACAATTATGACATTACAGTGTCAGACTTATTATTTCATAATGGTTATTTGTTGCATTCCAAAAAGTTATGGCATGAAAAGGATCCTTACATTATAAATTATTGTAACATAACAATGGTAGCTTTATGATATCACAATGGATTTTATGACCTCATTATATACTTCGAGATAACAATTATTGTTAAGATGTCACAATTCATCTTTTTTATTTTTTTCTTTTTTAACAAGCAGAGTGGATAGTGAGAGGGAGACAGAGAGAAAGGTCTTCCGTTGCCGTTGGTTCACCCTCCAATGGCCACTGCAGCCAACGCACTGTGACCGGCGCACCGTGCTGATCCAAAGGCAGGAGCCAGGTGCTTCTCTTGGTTTCCCATGGGGTGCAGGGCCCAAGCACTTGGACCATCCTCCACTGCACTCCCTGGCCATAGCAGAAAGCTGGCCTGGAAGAGGGGCAATCGGGACAGAATCTGGTGCCCCAACTGGGACTAGAACCCGGTGTGCTGGTGCCGCAAGGCAGAGGATTAGCCTAGTGAGCCGCGGCGCCAGACAAGATGTCACAATTCATTTTAAAATCATAGTGGTGGCATGGGGCCTGTGCCATGGCCCACTTGATTAATCCTCTGCCTGTGGTGCCAGGATCCCATATGGGCACCAGTTCTAGTCCTGGTTGCTCCTCTTCCAGTCCAGCTCTCTGCTGTGGCTTGGGAGAGCAGTGGAGGATGGCCCAAGTGCTTGGGCCCTTGCACCCGCATGGGCGACCAGGAAGAAGCACCTGGCTGCTGGCTTTGGATCAGTGCAGAGCCGGCTATAGCGGCCACTTGGGGAGTGAACCAACAGAAGGAAGACCTTTCTCTCTGTCTCTCTCTGTCACTGTTTATAAATCTACCTGTCAAATAAATTTAAAAAAAAAAGAAAAAAAATCATAATGGTGGCTTATGAGATGACAACTGATTATGATATAACTATGGTGGCTTTATGACATCAAAATAGTTTTATGGTATCACAATTAACTATGGAATTACAATAGTGATTCATGAAATTATAAGTTATGATATAACAAATTTAATGAGTCCATGATTGAGTGACATCAATTTACATATATGATATCACATTGGTCAATTATTGGTTTATGTCACCACAATTATTGTTATGACATCAAAATTGATTGTGATGTTACAATTGGAGCTTTGTGATATCACAATTGCTTTTATGTCATAATGTTTATGAAATCACAATGGATTTTGTGCTAACATAATTATAAAACCCTATTTGTGGCTTATGACATCAGAATTGATTATGACATCACAATGAGGGATTTATGGTGTAATAGTTGACTTATAACTTCACAATTGGTTATGACAATAAAATGGTTGGTTATCACATCTGAGTTAATTTTGACATCACAAATGTTTGTCAATATATCACAATTGATTATAACATTGAAATCACAGCCTATGATGCCACCATGTTTTTTGCATTATAACAATTTATTTTTTACCTCAATCATTTTCATGAAATCACAGTTCATAATAACATCATAATGGCTGCTTTATTACATCATAATGGAAGTCTATGACATAACAGTTGATTGTAATTTTAGAGTTGTTGGTTATGTTGTCATAATAATTGTATAACTTTGTAGTCCATTATGACAGCACAATAATTTATGACATTGTTTTAGTACTTTAAGGCCTTATAATATCTGTATGGCATCAGAATTGATTATTACATCATAATGCTGGTTTATAAATTCATAATTTTGACAAACAATGATAGTTTATGATATTATAATTGAATATGATGTTCAATGCCAAGTTTATGAACTTGTAATGGCTTTATGAACTCACAATTCTATGAATTTATAATAGTGTGTTTCTGATGTCACAGTGATTTGGGTGACTTCACTGTAAATATGAAATCACAATTGTGGATTTAAATCACAATCACACTTAATCACATCCCAATTGATTATGATATCACAAATGGTTTTGTATCACAATTGACTAAGAAAAAAGATATCTTATGACAAAATAATGCTTTATGACAGCATAATATGTTTTTAAATTACTGTAGTTGTTGATACCACAATTACAACATCAATATATCAACAACAACAATATTTATGACAACACAATTATTGGTTTATGACATCATAGTATATTTTCAAAGCACAGTTGCTTTTGACATCACAATTATTGGTTTATGACATAACAATAGTACATTAATTACATCACAATATGGGTATATGATGTCACAGTGACTTTCAAGGGATCACAAATTGATTATAAATTCATAATGATGGTTTATGACATTCAACTGATTATGACCTCACAATGGTGGTTTATGTATCACAATTGATTAAGTCACATTAGACTTAAGATTTTGTTTGTGATGTCATAAGAGTAGGCTTATGACATCACAATGGTTGGTTTATGGTGTAACAATAACAGTTTATGAAATCACAATGGATTTTTATGATATTACAATTGAGTATATCACAATGGTGGTTTATGAAATCAAAATTACTTTGTAATGATATATTTATGATATCACAGGTTTTAATATATTTTTAAATTGATTATTACATCAGAAATATAGGTTTTTGATACAATTGTGTTTTTTATTATCCCAGTTGATTATGACATCACAAGTGTTTACAACGTCACAATTGATTATGACATGAAAATGATAGATTTATAAGAACACAATGGTTTTTTAAAATAATCAAAATATTGGTTTATGACATCATAATGGATTTATGATATCACAATTGATCACATCATAATATATGTCTATAACATAACAATTGATTATGAGATGTCCTGTGCTTCTTTTTTTAATCCTTCCTGTAGCTGGCTGAGCTTGGCTCATCTGGGCACTCAATAGTAGATTTGATGTTTGCAAACTTGTTCTTGGAGATCATACTGGCAGCTTGAAATTGGCCTTGGGTGGGGATATTTACACCAAAGTAATGGTCCGTTGTTGTATCCCAGTGGCTTTTCTCCACCTATGGAACAGATTTATCAGCATGATACAGCACTAATCTTTGGTCTTGTTTGTCACAAAGGCCTATATTTTCCTATCCACAGAGAATATTTAATTTTCTATTTCTGTTTGTTAGTCAAAAGCTAGTTTAAACTTCAATTTCTAGACGCGGAATAGAGTATTCATTTCTGCCTGTCTCACAGGTTCAGAGCCTGTGCAGATTAAACATTATCTGCCAAATCAACAACAGGAGTCACTGTGCACTTACTCCCCATGTAGGATCTTTGTCCTTAATGTGTTGTACTATGTGAATTAAACTAGTATCAATAAACTTTTCAACACTTCTCTTTACGCCCCAACTAGGATCCTTTACCATGATATTCAGAAAAGAATCTCAGTTGAAAACAATGAATTCTCCAAGTACAATGACCAGGAGATGGAGGAAACACTGGTTTCATTGTAAGAAGTGTTTCCCCTTCTGATTTTAGAAAGCCATATTTCCTTCCAAGTATGTCTTTCTCTTTGAGGCTGAAGTTTAAACCCAGAACAGAACCCATTCAATGCCTGCAGAGACCATGGAAGTACTGAACACAAGTACCAGTTTACAGCTTTGTCACCCAAACAGAAATAAAACAAAAGGGAGCAAGATATTTGATTTTGTCAATTCATATATAGCTTGCCAGCAAAATAGGACAAATGGAGGTGAATTTACAGACCTCCTTCTTATTGTTTTTTTCTGTGGCCCATATATTTGGTACAATGTATTGTCTTCATTTGTGGAATGAAAAGTTTTGTAAATATCAGTTAAATCCATTTGATTCATAGTGTAAATTAATTCCGTTGCATCATTGTTGAGATTCTCTCTATTTGATCTGTCCATTTCTGAAGGAAGGGTGTTGAAGTTCTCCACTGCTACTGTATTAGAGTATATGGCTCCTTTTAGACCCATTAACATTTGTTTAAATAGCCAAGTGCCCTGAAATCAGGTGCACATACATTTATTATAGTCACATCTTACCATTGAGTTGATCCTGTAGTCATTACAAAGTGTCTTTCTTTATCTCTTTCAACAGTATTTGTGTTAAAGTCTATTTTGACTGATATTAATATGACTACAGCTGCTCTTATTTGTTTTGTTATCGTGGAATATATTTTTTCAAACATTTCACTTTCCATCTGTTTGCTAGTGAGATGTTTTTCTTTTATGCAGCAAATAGATGGAATAGATTGTTTTTAATCCATTCAGCCAACACTGTAGAGACTGGATTGTCAAGGTGATTAACATTCAAGGTTACTGCTGATAAGTAACAACTTTGTCCTGACATTTTCCATATATATTCCTATTATTTGGATTTTTTTCAACTTTTATTTAATAAAATAAATTTCCAAATTACAACTTTTGAATTATAGTGGCTTTCCCCCCCATAACTTCCCTCCCACCTGAAACCATCCCATCTCCCATCCCTCTCCCATCCCATTCTTCATCATGATTCAAATTCAAATTAGTATATATTACATAAATTTCAACAGACTGCACCCACAAAGACACACAAAGTATAGAGTACTGTTTGAGTATTAGTTTTACCATTAATTGGCATAATGCAACACATTAAGGACAGAGTCCTACATGGGGAGCAGGTGCACAGTGACTCCCATTGTTGATTTAACAATTGAAACTCTTATTTATGATGTCAGTAATCACCTGAGGCTCTTGTGATGAGTGGCCAAAGCTATGGGAGCCTCTTGAGTTCACCAACTCTGATCTTATTTAAACAAGGCCATATTCAAAGTAGAAGTTCTCTCCGGTACTGCCTTCTTTGATGGTCCATTCTTTCTGCTGGGATCTCACTCACAGCGATCTTTCATGTAGGTCCTTTTTTTGCCACAGTGTCTTGGCTTTCCATGCCTACAAAACTCTCATGGGCTTTTTAGCCAGATCTGAATGCCTTAAGGGCTGACTCTGAGGCCAGAGTGCTGTTTAGGGCATATGCCATTCTGCGTATCCTGCTTCCCATGTAGGATTATTATCTCCTTTTTAATTCTATCAATTATTACTTGCAGACATTGGTCTTATTTATGTAATCCCTTTGACACTTAATCCTAACTTTTTGATCAATTATGAACTTAAGTAAGATGGCATTGGTACATGTCACCTTTATAGGATTGAATTGGAATCCCCTGGCACATTTCTAACTCTACCATTAAGGGTAAGTCCAAGTGAGCATGTGACAAACTGTACATCTCTTCCCTCTCTTATTCACACTCCTATATTTAACAGGGATCACTTTTCAGTTAAATTTAAATGACTAAGAATAACTGTGTGTTAATTAAAGAGTTCAAACAATTGTATTAAGTACAACAAAAATACTAAAAGGAATAAAATAGTCAGTTGGTCCTCGAACAGTCTGGATAAGGGCTGATCAAGACATTGCTTCTCATAGTGTCCATTTTACTTCTACATGTTTCCTTTTTGGTGCTCAGTTAGTTGTTGCCAATCAGGGAGAACATATGATATTTGCCCTTTGGGACTGGCTTATTTCACTCAGCATGATGTTTTCCAGATTCCTCCATTTTGTTGCAAATGATCGGATTTCATTATTTTTACCACTGTGTAGCATTCTATAGTGTACATATCCCATAATTTCTTCATCCAATCTTTTGTTGATGGCCATCACCCCCACCCCCACCCCCACCATCATCATCGTCATCATCAGAATTGTTTTAGGCAAGACTGCCAGGGGGATAGATGGCCTAGGAAAATGTTGGAGGTATTCACCACTGTGGAGGACTTGCCACTGCCTAGGGCAGGACAAGGTTTATGGTATCGCACAGGCAGATAGAACCTCATTGGTTCCCAGTGCATGCGCCAGAGCCGCAGCATGATCCCCTGACTGTGAGCTGAGAACAGACACTCTATCACTACCATGGTGAGAGAGCCCACAGCAACTCAAAGACTGCTACAAAGTGATTATCTGCACTCTCAAAGACCTCCTTCAGACACAAAAGACTTGAGAGCTCTTCGAGTGAAAGGAAACCAAGAGAAAACCCCCAAAGTGGTCTTGGACTAGATCCTGAACCAGTGTGCATGTGTGCATGAGTGTGCATGTGTGTGAGTGTGCATGTGTGTATGTGTGTGCAAGAGAAAGAGCAATAGTGAGGCAATTTGTGAAATTAAATACATTCTGTCCATTCAGTGGTACAATTGCATCATTACTAATTTTGTGACTTTTAGAAGTTAACATGGCTATGTACAATGTAGGTCTCATTTTTAGGGAATACACAGGGAAGGATTTGGAAGCAAGAAGGCATGAGGTTTTCAATTTACCATCAGAGGATGTAAGAGAGAGAGAAAGAAATATAGAGCAGATGGCATACAGCATTAATATTTGGGGAATCTGGGTGGAGAGGATATTGGAATTTTTTATCCCATTTTTGCAAACTTTGCATAACTTTGAAATTATTCCAAAATAAATAATAGCGGTAAAGAGGAAAAAGAAAGTACCTCTCTCTCTCTCTCTCTCTCTCTCTCTCTCTCTCTCTCTCTCTCTCTCTCCACATACATATATGTGTCCGAAGAAAATTTAGCAAAAGTTATAATAGTGTTTATATCTGCATGAGTGAAACATCTCACTTAAAACTAATCTTCTCTATGCTTTTATGATTTGCACATAATCAACTGTGAGCATACATCGCTCTTTATAACACCCACTTATTTAAAATCTAGAGGATGCCACCAGGGTCTCTGGTGCTGGCCTATCTGTCACAAGGCGGTTTCCATGGCCAGTTGTCCTGTCGCTGTCACTGTCCGGCTCATGCATGGATACACCCCTTGGGCTGCACCAGCAACTGTGGCAGTACCAAAATAGATCTGAATGGGATCATGATGGTAGGACAGCTGTAGTCTCAAGTGAGTTGGTGTGTCACATGATTGTCCCCAAGGCACTGGCTATGCTGCATGACAGAAGGAATTCTAGAAGTGTCAGCATACTCCTTGGTGCAGAAGTACTCTTACCACTTTCTCAGAGTTCCATGGTGACGAATATGGAGAAGTGAATCTGTGTTGTTCCAACATCCTTTGGGATTTTTTAAAAACAAAAGTATTGCTTATGCAGATGTATGAAATATGTCTTCTTAATCTAGGGTACCTTGGAAAAATACTCTTCTCCCTTTAGTAATAGTTTTTTTTAATAAAAAAGATTTATTTATTTTATTTGAAAGGCAGAGTTACAGAGAGAGGAAGAGACAGAGTTTTCCATCCACTGGTTCACTCCTCAAATGGTCGCAAAGTAGGGGTTGGACCAAGCCAAGGCCAAGAGCCAGAAGCTCCATTCAGATCTCCCACATGAGTGGCAGGAGCTCAGGCACTTGGACCATCATCCACTGCCTCCCAGACTCATTAGCAGGGAGCTGGATCAGAAGTGTAGCAACCAGGACTCAAACTGATGTCCATATGGGATGCTGGTGTCTCAGGTGGTGGCTTAACCCTCTGTGCCACAACACCAGCCACAAGTTATAGTTTCTTAGAATAAGTTTTGAAACAGCACACCTCGCTGTGTTAAGCAGAAATAACAGAGGGCCGATAAATATTAGTGTGATGAGCAGGCAACAGAAATACATGAATCAAAAAGGCCTAATGACTGGTGAGAGTAGAAAATGCTGCAGTTCAGGCTTTAAAGTTTAGCTTATGGGGTCTGGCCTGGTGCAGCGGGGTTAGCCGCTGCTGTGCATATGGGTATCCCACATGACAGCACCAGTTCAAGTCCGAGCTGTTCCACTTCTGATCCAGCTCCCGGGAATGTGCCTGGAAATGCAATGGATGATGGCCTAAGTACTTAAGCCCCTGCCACCCACATGGGAGATGCAGGTGGAGTTCCGGGCTACTGGTTTGCCTTGCCCAGCCCTGGTCATTGTGGCCATCTGAGAGTGAACCAGTGGGTGAAGATTCTCTCTCTCTCTCTCTCTCTCTCTCTCTCTCTCTCCCTCTCTCTCTCTTTCTGTGTGTGTGTGTGTGTGTGTGACTTTGTCTTTCAAATAAATAAATAAGCAAATCTTTAAAAGATAGACTTTGGCTTGTGCAGTTGGTCTGATGGTGTCACTGACCAGCTGATTGCCCAACTTTCCAATGACTGCTGATTTTATGAGGGGTCTGTGGATCCCTGGGTTTCCTGTGGCCTCAGGCAGGAGAGTGCCTAGCGGGTTGGGAACTCGGAGAGTAGCTTGTTCTCCAACTTCCTCCAAACTTCCAGAAAGGGCTTTAGAACTTGATGTCAGCAGATGTCCTGAGTTCTGTGTCCATCAAAACCAAGACCTATGATGAAGCTCTTCACATCACAAAGCTGGCCCTTTTCTGATTTGTGGTCTCAGAAAATCACTCGTAGCATTGCTCTAGATTTCTGACTCCCCTTCTGTCACCACGAAAGATCTCTCCATGAATTATTCTTAAAGGCTGCTGCCATTGAAACATGGAGAAAAGTGCTTAACTCCTCTTTAGATGAAAGAGACATTGAGTTTCTATTAACATAATTTCTGCTGAGCTCAGTTTAAGACACACTTGTGTGTTAAATAACATAATTTTGGAGAAAACCCCACTGATTTCCTGATAATTGCAAAATATTGATGGAAACAGAATACACACCTTTACAAGTAAATCTTGGATTTTTTAATTTACTTCCCAAATATTGAAAAGGGAATGCATGATAATAAAAATATATTATTCTGGATCAAAATCTGATGTTGCGTTTAGCTTCCTTCCAGAAAATAACTTTAGTTATGTATTATTTATTAATACTGTATTATTTACTAATAATCATTTAATTATCCAATGTAAATAATATAATGTGAAATAATTCAATATAAATTAAACAAAGATGGGTAAATTGTCTTAGGATGCAAATGCGTCTCTGTTATTAGCATCTCCATACCTTCTGTATTAATAATTTCATTGCTTTTGGGTAACAGTGATAGCTAACACATACAGCTATTTAAGGTGACTTTAGCATATTAATTCACCTAATCATTAGAATCATCTTATGAAGCAGGCTCTGATGTGCCCTTTTCCCAGATGATGAGACAGACACTGAGAGTTAACTCCCCATGTTACACAGCTAAGAAGTGGCAGAACAGATTCACACACACCTGGAATTCTGAACTCAGAGCCCATATTTTAGTGATTTCTTGCATTTTGCTGTGCCTGAATTACCTTAAGAGGCAAATTCCAAGACCAACTTTCCCTTCTGCCTTTCATCATAATTTATGGTTGTTCTCCTCCCAGTGGTGTGTTAACATGTAACTGCAGCCCTCCAAAAGCTGACTTGCAGAATTTGCCAGTTACCGTGGTGTAAATAGTCCTCCCATGGCCAATTTCACGTCATCCACTTGATGTCACTGAGCGTGGAGTTGGGAAGAAGCATGCAACAGCACTCCATTACATCATGCACACTACATACACAACCTCAAGAGCACTGAAAATAATAAAATGCAGTTAAAAAGCTAAAGAATGATTAATTTTAAACATTTATTATTTTTTAAAAGTATTTACTTGTTTTAATTTGAGAGAGAGAGAGAGAGAGCACAAGCTTACATTCACTGGTTTGCTCCCCCAAGCCAGGGCTGGACCAGACTGAAGCCAGGAGCCAGGAACTCTGTCTGGATCTCCCATAGAGGTGGCAGGGACCCAATCACCTGAGCCATCACCTGAGCCTCCCAGGGTGCACATTAGCAGGAAGCTGGAATGGTGAGTGGAGCCAAGACAGGAACCTATGCACTCAAATATGGGATGCAAGTGTCCCAAGTGGCTTCTTAAATGCTGTGCCAAATTCTCATCCCTATCTTCATTTTTCATTTAACTTAACTCCAGTTTTTAAAAAAGTTTTGAATTACAGTTGTGGGTTACAGCCTCTATACTGGCTCACTCTGAGCCCTGCTCCAGACAAATCCCTGGGGTCACCAGACTTTCCTCTGGGGAGATCACTGATGGAAGGGCTTGCTCAATTCAGCTGAATGTTGCTCTGTGCTCCGACACCTGGTGATTGGAATTGAAACTTGCTCTGTTCTCTGTGGCTGTTTTGCTCCATGCTGCAGGCTCGCCTCACTGACACTGAGAGTATTCTTTACCCACTAGCACTTGCAGCTACTTATTAGGCTTGCAGAGGGTAATTGGACTCTTTTTGTTTATAACCCCCTGTACTAAGGGCTTTAACCTAAATTCCCAGGTATTGAGCCAAAGGGCACTCAAGTACCAAAGTAACTGAGTTTTTCTCCTTCCCTGAGATTCTCACCCCAACCATACAGTGAAGGAGGAGGAGGACCTCTCCAGGCTTGGCCCATAAGAGGCAGTCAGAGTATCAGTGCCCTAACACAAATCTGAAAGTCCTGTGTCTGTATTCCTTGTTTTTTTTAAGATTTGTTTATTTAATTGAAAGGCAAAGTTAGAGAGAGGGAGACAGAGAGATCTTCCATCTGCTGGTCCAACTCCCCACGTGGCTGCAATAGCCAGGGCTGGACTAGTCTCGCACATGGGCAGCAGGGGGTCAAGCACTTGGGCCATCTTCCACTGCTTTCCACGTTATCAGGAAGCTGGATCAAAAGAGCAGTAGCCAAGGAACAAACTGCTACCTAGATAGGATCCTGGCACTGCAGATGGAGGCTTAGCCTACTATGCCGTGGCACTGGCCCTTTTGTGACTATTTTCTAAGAAGCTGACAGGGTTCATGTGGGTATACCATGCTTCCAAAAAGGAAAGATTTAATCCCATCCTCCATCCCATAAGTCAGACAAGAGATGCGGGCAGCTGAAGCTGCAACTTAAATCTACTATGCCACGATAAACCAGATATCTTGTCAGACGTAAATGATTTGGAGGTTCCAGTTTGATCTCTGTGGTCTGTTGAGCCTTATCCCTATATTATGTTCCTATATCAACGACTCTTCCCACCTTTGTCCTTTCACATTCCCCATTTCGTACTGATCCATTCATACAACAGTTTTTTTGGAACACAGCAAGGTACTAGTCACTTGACTACGGGATGTGGCTATGCAGATGAGTGAGGCACAGGCCCAGTCCTGGCTCTTGTGGCTCTGTGTGGTGGCAGTAGAGGCCTGGGTACACATTTGGAAGAGTCCAATAGAACAGGATTCCCAACAAGCAGGATAATGCAGCCTCCTCTCAAAATGATGGTCAAGGCATGGTCACTTTTAACAAGACACAGAGAATGTTGGTAAACCACATTAGCTAGTTCTGGAAAGTCCTGTTCCTTGAAATGAACAAATGCCCCCCTCACAAAAAAGAGGAGGAAGAGATAGTATGAGCTGAGGGGAACCATCAGCCTAGGGAGGGTTAATCCCCCACCTGCAGTGCCAGCATCCCATATGGGTGCCGGGTTCTAGTCCCAGTTGCTCCTCTTCCAGTCCAGCTCTCTGCTGTAGCCCAGGAAGGCAGTAGAGGATGGCCCAAGTGCTTGGGCCCCTGCACCCACCTGAGAGACCAGGAAGAAGCTCCTGGCTCCTGGCTTTGGATTGGTGTAGCTCCAGCTGTAACAGCCACTTGGGGGGTGAACCAATGGAAAGAAGACCTTTATCTCTGTCTCTCTCTGTCTAACTCTATCTGTCAAATAAAAAAAGTCTTTCTATAAACCTTACTTATTCATTCAAAAAGTATTGGTTGCTATACACTCTGAGTCACTGGCCTGGGAAATTTAAGGCCCAAAGATTAATCACAATTAGACCCTACCACAGGGGAGCTTATGATTTCAGAGGGAGTTAGTAAGATAGAATTTTAAGGAGTAATTAGTACCATGTGGATAATAGTTTTGTGTTATTTCATCTTGCCAGGACCTGTGAGATCAGCATGGTAGGTTTGCAGGGATGTGCCAGACTCATTTTTCTCAGAATACAGAGAAGTATGCTCTTAGTTGTGGGAAATTTTCTACCTGTCTTTCACATTTTTCTTCTCATCTTTTGTCTCTTCTTTCCTGGCAGAATTCTGCCTGGTTTTCTGTTGTACTTCCTGCAATGATCTGATTGACTTACATTCCCCTGTCTGTTGTCACTTTTGGAAACTATCAGAGGTTGACTCCATGTCAGGACTCTTGTGAACAGTGCTGCAATAGATACAGTAGAGCAGGGATTGCCATGGTAAAATGATATCTTGTCTTCTGGATGAATGCCCACTAGGGGACTTCACACCGGATACTGTTGAGCCATAAAAGAATGAAATTCTGTCATCTGCAACAAAATTCATGGGAGCAAATGACATTATGTGGAATAAAATAAGCCAGACACAGAAAGGCAAATGCTCCTGTTCTCTCTCACATGTGGAAGCCAAAAAACTCTATCTGAACCCAGAATAATGATTACTGTAGGCTAGGGAGTGTGGAGGGAATGGAAGGAGGCTGGATAATGGGTGATTATAGTTCACAGTAGCCTATGATGTTTTTTTTTTAATTTTTTTATTTTTTTAACTTTTATTTAATGAATATAAATTTCCAATGTACAGCTTATGGATTACAGTGGCTTCCCCCTCCCATAACTTCCCTCCCACCCGCAATCCTCCCCTCTCCCACTCCCTCTCCCCTTCCATTTGCATCAAGATTCATTTTCAATTCTCTTTATATACAGAAGATCAATTTAGTATAAAGATTTCAACAGTTTGCACACACACAGAAACACAAAGTGAAACATACTGTTTGAGTACTAGTTATAGCATCAAATCAAAATGTATAGCACATTAAGGACAGAGATCCCACATGAGGAGCAAGTGCACAGTGGCTCCTGTTGTTGACCCAACAAATTGACACTCTAGTTTATGGCGCCAGTAACCACCCTAGGCTCTTGTCATGAGTTGCCAAGGCTATGGAAGCCTTCCACGTTTACCGACTCTGATCATATTTAGACAAGGTCATAAAAGACAGAGTGAGGATAGTAACCAATGATCCTAAGAGTGGCATTTACCAGGTTTGAACAATTATACAGCATTAAGTGGGGAAGAGGATCATCAGTACACACAGGTTGGGAGTAGAGCCATTGGTGGTAGAGTAGAGGTTATGATTACAAAGGAATGAGGCCCAAGTGCACTAGACAAGGCCTAGAACAAAGGACAGAGTCATTATTAGAGGAGCTAAGAAAGGTGCTGTCTAAGCTACAAGTAATTTTTCTGATTGAGAGGCAAATATAACCTGATAGAAGGGGCTTGATAATAATCTGGTGGGCTTTAGGCCTTGTAAGTGAAGAGGCCAGACCTATCTATCTCTTCACATGGGGTATATCCTAAGGGAGGTGTGAACCTCCTAGGGGAAGGCACTCTGTTGACTTTCATTACTTGGCTGGCTTGGGAGGAGAGCTGGCCAGTTAAAGGCAGGGGGCATCCCTAACAAGAAATTTACAGTTCTGCCTGCAATGTTGCTGACCCTACTTGACCATCCCCTCAGCTGCAGTGGTCACTTTGGAAGTTGGGCTGAGTGAAGGGATTTTCAGCTTAGAGCCAATAAGATCTGTGGCTCTGACCTGGGCATCCTTCGACTCCAGGGCAGGTCCATTTCCAGTGATCCAACTATTGGCAGAGCTGCCAGGGCTCTTCACAAGCTGACTTCTGCTGAAGCCCAGGCTTACCACATTGAAAGCCACTGCAGTGGACTGGCCTGTTGGGTCTCCTTGAGGGCAGATCACTGTACAGATCAGCCATTAATAGGCCTGCCACCCATTGCTTCTGATGCCGGGCTTTCTTTTCCTCCTGGTTTGTGTTAAAGCAGACCAGAGGATGCAAGTCAAGGGAGTGCCCATGTCCCATCTCTAATCTTCGGTGGCCTGAACTAAAAGTCTAAAGTCACAGGCATGTTCTGTAGTAGTTTTTCTAAGGTAGACAATGCCCATGAGGAAAATTATATTCTCACTTTAAAACTTTCTTTCCCTTTGGTCTGAAAGGGAGGTTTTTTTCTACTTACTGTATACTTTGATGATGGCGAAGTGAATCTAGCTATGAGATTATTATTTAAGTTCTTAGTTTGGCTATGCTATTACAGAAAAATGTTAGCCATCTCTTTTATAAGGTCTAAAGATTAAATTGTGCATCCTACAGATTCCTTCATAATAGAATTAGTTTCCTACCTTGAAGAGAATAGAGAAATGAAAGAACAAGTTGGGCTTAGAATAGAGAAATGAGGGAGCAAGTCCTAGATCGCTTGCTGACAATAGCAATATCACATGAATACTTAGCAAACAGTTTCAACCATTAGATAACAACTTAAGAAAACATTTACCAGAAGGTCAATGCCTTCTATAAATTTTAAGAATCATGTATTTGAAAACACCTCTTAAATATCTAACATGGTGTAGTTTGTTTAGCCAGTAAACTTAAGCACAACCATCTAAAATGTTTTTAGTTTCTTTCTACCAACACGTTTAAAACATATAATACACAGATTCAGGTCACTCAAATTAAAATGTATCTTTGATTGATTTTAGCAGCTTAAATTTATGGACAATCTTATCTATAAGCCATTTAAAATAAAACTCTTAATAAAATTTCCCCATGTGGACATACAATATGTACACACATATAATATAGCATAATAGACCAATATAGCAATTTTAATACTAGCTTTTAAAGTCTTTAACTCTTTTTGTAGATTGCCAATTGATTTGAATTGCTTTTACTTTTTAGTAACCTCAATCAACCAACAAGAGGTACTTGCTTACTTCACAGTATTTTTGAAAGCACCTGTAGGATTTTACAAGTATTTAATCCTTTAGGCTTCTGGGGCTTTCTCATTAAGATAACTATCATGTCTAGTAACACAAGATCATTAGACTTTTTAATTCTCCAACATTTGTATTAATAGCATTTTCCATTATAGAAACTTAAAGTCTGGTACCACATCACATCCTGACACTCCTTCTAATATAATCCAAATAGACTGATTAGTTGGTGTCTCTATAAGATGAGAGACATAGGTCCTTCGATTTTTTCAGTTGGGCCCAAACTGGAAAAACCAAAGTCCAGGATTTACTGGAAATTTTAGAGACCAGATTGTTTGAAACTTTGATTTTTTGAATGCCTGTCAAGAATGCCAAGAAGGCTCAAAATCCAAAATATCTGGTTGAAATAAGATTTCTTAAAATCATGACATAACATAGACCAAATTTGATCATTGTTACAAGGTGATTATTCAAATTTTTGAAAAAAGCACATATTTAAATAACCCATAGCTCTTAATAAAAATTCAGCTGTTTTTGAACAATTAGAATTTCACAGACATCAAGAGCACATAATAGATTACTTTAACACATTGCTTTAACAGAGCATCAGAGTTTAATTCTATGTCAAAGAGAAATTGAGCTTCCTGTGATCTTTTGCTGTGAGGTTTCCTTCCTTTACCTTCTTTCATATTGGTGACCGTGTTTCTGTGTTTCTGTGTGTAACACATCTTTAAGCATCTTTGGCAGGGCAGGATGAGTGGCAACAAATTCTTTCAGTTTCTGTTTGCTATGAAAAGTCTTAATTTCACCTTCATTCACAAATGAGAGTTTTGCAGGATATAGTATTCTGGGCTGGCAGTTTTTCTCTCTTAGTACCTGGGCTATGTCTCGCCATTCCCTTCTAGCTTGTAGGGTTTCTGATGAGAAGTCTGCTGTGAGTCTAATTGGAGATCCTCTAAGAGTAATCTGACGTTTCTCTCTTGCACATTTTAGGATCTTTTCTTTATGTTTCACTGTGGTGAGTTTGATTACAACATGTCGTGGTGAGGATCTCTTTTGGTCATGTTTATTAGGGGTTCTATAAGCTTCCTGTACTAAGATGCCTCTGTCCTTCTCCAAACCTGGGAAATTTTCTGCTAGTATCTCACTGAAAATGCATTCTAATCCTTTCTCCCTCTCCATGCCTTCAGGAACTCTAGAACCTGAATGTTAGGTTTTTTAATAGTATCCTCTAGATTCCCGACAATATTTTTTAGATTTCTAATTTCTTCTTCTTTTCTTTGGTTTGCCGGTTTCCTTTCCTGTTCTCTGTCTTCTAAGTCTGATATTCTCTCTTCTGCTTCGCCCATTCTGTTTTTAAGGCTCTCTAATGTGTTTGTCATTTGATCTATTGAATTCTTCATTTCATTATGATTTCTCGTCACTATCAGAGTTTCTTTTTCCACTAGTTGTTTCATTTCATTTTGATTCCTCCTTAATATTTCACTTTCACGAGAGAGATTTTCTATCTTGTCCATTAAGGATTTCTGTAGTTCAAGCATTTGTTTTTGAGAACTTCTTAATGTTCTTATCAATTTTTTGAGATCCGCTTCTTGCATTTCTTCGATCTCATCATCTTCATAATCTTGAATTGGGGTGTCTTTTTCATTTGGGGGCATCATAGTGTCTTCCTTGTTCTTGTTAGCTTGGTTTTTGCGTTTGTTGTTTGGCATGTTGGAGATATTTGGTTTCTTCACTGTGGTGTTTTTTCTTGTTACACTATGGCTCTATATTAAGTGGACTGTCTGCTGTCGGTGGAGCCTTAGAGGCTTGAGATGAGTGTGGACTGAGAGCTGTGATTGGTTCCTCAGTGTTGAGGGTGTGTCAAAGATGACACTCCCAGGTTAAGTGTGGTAAATCTCTCTTTCTTTTTTTGATTTAAAAGGGAAGTAATTCTGCACAGCTGAACGTAATTGGAGGTAGTTAGCAGGCGAATGATATACCCACAGGAGCCAGAGATTGGAAGCTCTTTCCCAAGGACCACACTGGGAATCTCTGCTGCCCTCAGTGTGGGCTCCAATTCTCCTGCAGTCTCCCACTGGGTTGCCAAGTTAGATGCTAATCTCCTGTTATTTCACCCCTCCCCCCAGAGTCAGGTTTTTCTGCTAGGCTCAGAGCCGGTGCAGACCTGAGGTCACCCTGCTTATGACGTATGTCCAAAATGGCGCCTGCTCTGTCTTACTCACCCTTGAGAGGTGAGCCGAGAGAGAGAAACTCGTGTCCGTATCAGTCACTTTTTTTATTTTTTTCCTATCTCTCTTCTAGTTAGCCTGGTGAACGTTTCGCCCACGGAGTTTCAAGCCTCATTCCCTCTAGCCTCCTCTTTCCGCTTGCCCGCTGGTATCTCGGGCTATTGAGGTTCAGCTCACCTCATGTTCCAGAGCTGGTGTGTTGAGTCTGCCGCTGGTGTTCCAAACTTGGGCTCCCACGCTCTCCACGCAGGTCCACTGTGAATCACTAGTTCCGGAAGAGTTTTGTCTGCTGTTTCATCCCCTACTCTTCCTTGACCCTGCAGTATCTCCACTTATATTAAACTTTCTCTCCCCCCGGACTAATAGTGTGCTCCCTGCCTATTCCGCCATCTTGCCGCTCCCCCTGCCTATGATGTTTTTTGAGAAAATAAAAAACAAAAGAGACCCAAGGCACCAATCATAAAGTAAAGTTAAAAATGTAGAAATGTTGATTGTACTGATTTGATCAATACACACTGTATACGTATATTGATAGGTCACCCTGTTCCCCATAAAAATATAGTTATTGTTAATGAAAAAATTTTTAAAGAAAAAATTATCTCAGGAATTCCTTCCAACCTTATTTTCAGTACTTTTATTGACTTTTTAAAAAAATTACTATCAATATTTAATGGCCAAGTTTTTTGTGTCCTTTACTCTGAAAATCTTACCCTGCTCTTATTTCATAGAGGTCATGTGTTTGTCAGAGCATACTCACCATCATGGCTTCTATGGAATGGTCTTCCACTCCCTGTCTGTTTCTTCTGACTTTCTGGTTTCTACTTGTTGTTTGTAATGTCTTTTACTTTGCTCCTATTTTAGATCTCCCCCTCAGATATCTATCAAGTCTTGCCTGGCCATTCGTGAGTTGACTGCACATTGTGTATCTTGTGAGGCTTGCATCTGGGGGGCTTTAGCTCAATATGGCAGGGAGGAGCTGGGTTTCTCTATGTTTTTGTCCCCAGGGAAGGATGTGATCCCTGCTTCCAGTCCAGCTTTGAGTGCAGGGAACTGGGCAGGGAAGAGGCAGGTGCAGTTTGGTGTGTACACTTTCGCTGGCTCCTTGCTGTGTTGATCTGACATCTCACTCCACCTGTTGGAGGACTCTCGCTAATCATCTCTACAGAAAGTTGTGACTGTTTTGATGGTTTCCAGATGTTGAGATACCAATCTAAGCCTTTCTCCATTGTCTTTCATAATCTTGTTACTTACAGTCCATGTGAGCACCAGAAGTCAAGCCATTGATTCTGTGGCCATGGGACAGGGAAGACAGTGACTGCTCACTACTATTTACAGTCTAAGCTACTTACATTTCAAGTCATGACATATAAGAGAAAGAAATCAATAAAGTGAATATTTTCCTGACAACCCTTTAAATACTGGTCAGTGTAAACAGTCAACAGTATTGATTTATAGCTGATGAAATTGAAAGTCTCAAGTCAAGAGAAAGACAAATTTGTTTAGAAATCTCTGTCGATGACACTATGGCAAGCATTGGCAAAGGAAGGCAGACATCTTGTGCTATTGAGATGAGTCTGAAATGGCACCACCACTCCTGGTTCAGGACCTCTTAAGATCATAAGGTAAGAGAGAGCTAATGGCTCTCAGGGAATGCCTGGGCTTATTTCCTCATTTTACAGAGAAGAAAAAATGATGTTTGGAGTGGTAAAATAAATCTTCACAATTGACTATTACATACTTCTTAATGCATAGTTATGCAATTTTTAAAATTTTTATTTATGATGCCAGCATCCCATATGGGTGCCAGTTTGAGACTGGATAGTTCCACCTCCAATCCAGCTCCTTGCTAATGTGCCTGGGTAAGCAGCAGATGATGGCCCAAGTGCTTAGGCCACTGCCACCCACATGGTAGACCAGAAGTAATTCCAAGCTCCTGGTTTTGGTCTGGCATAGTCCTAGCTGTTGCAGTCATTAGGGGAGTAATCCAGTGGAAAAAAGATTCTCTCTCTCTCTCTCTCTCTCTCTCTCTCTCTCTGTCTCCCTCTCTCTGTAACTCTCTCTTTCAAATAAATAAGAAAATATTGAAAACAAAAATTTTAGTTATTTATTTGGGAGACAGATGGGCAGAGAGCTCCCATCTGTTGGTTCAATTCCCAAATACCCAGAATGGCTGGGGCTGGGGCAGGCCAAAGCCAGGAGCTGGGATTTAATCCAGGTTTCCCACAGGGGTGGCAAGAATCCAATCACTGAAGCCATGTCTGTTGCCTCCTAGAATCTGGGCAAGCCAGGACTCAAACCCAGGCACCCCAACATGGGGTGTGGGGACCCCAGCCAGACTCTTCACTGTTGCTTCTAAAGTTATACAATTTGAATTAAATAGAAAGCAATTTAAAATTTTAAACTTTGAAATAAATGCAAAAAAAAAAAAAGAGAAAGGTTTGGGTCATCACCCTGGGGTGTGTTCTTCTTAGTTTTTGTGCAAAAAGGGTCTGACAAAGAAGAAACAGAAATTGACTTCAGCTGAATGCTGTTGGTGATCATGTGCTCCCCGCACACTTCTGTGCTCCCCATCCACATGTCATGGCTGGGGTTATATGGCTGGTAGAGCACTGAAGAGCATGTTGGTGTGGACGCATGAATGCGACAGTAGAGGTTTCCTGCACTGGAAGAGCTCATGTGGTCTTCTTAACCATTCTTCCCAAGAATTCAAGAGTTTCATGTAGTCAGTTACTCTAGATTGGGGGTGGGGGGGGACAAGGGGAGAGTGGGTGTTGGACAACAATGCTACCAGGGAAATATGATGTGGAAAAGCATCACAAGAAAGGACTGTCTTTATCCCTCTTTAGGAAAAATGGTCCAACTTCCTCAGCTGCGAGATTGATTTTTCTGTGTACTTGAGCAAATCAGTCATATCATACTGTAAAGCACTGTTGACTCTGAACTTCAGCATTTGGATTTAAGCCTAGGGACTCTCACTATCAGTTTTTTGTTTGTTTGTTTGTTTGTTTTTGTATAAGCTACTTGATTTCTCTGAACCTCGGTTTGTATCTTCGTAACTAAGAATAACTAAATCTGAACGCTGTTGTGAAGAGTAAATAAACTAATGCATGGTGAGATGGCTGGTGCATTGGAGGCAGGACATAAACTTTGTCATTCCAAGGATTCTTTAAGAAATAGCTTAAGGAGCCAGCACTGCGGTGCAAAGAATAAAGCTACTGCCTGCGACACCCACATCCCGCATGGGCACTGCTTCCCACCCCAGCTACTCCACTTCCAATCCAGCTCCTTGCTGATATGCCTGGGAAAGCAGTAGAAAATATCTACATGCTTAGGCCCCTGCCATCCACATTGGAGACCTAGAAGAAACTCCTGGCTCTTGGGGGTCGTGGCCATTTGGGGAATGAACCAGTGGATGGAATCTCTCTCTGTCTCTTTCTCTCTCTCTCTCTGTAATTCTGCCTTTCAAAAAAAAAACAAATCTTTTTTTAAAAAAATATATTTTTGTGCAAAAATTTTGAAGTCCATGCATACAAGTTGTGGTGATCATTATTATTATTTCTATGTGGAAATGATATCTAACCACCCAGTAGTGGGTGGGGGAGGGCTCGTCTCAGACCCTCACTGACTTAGGGGTCAGGAGCCAGGCTGACCAGGGGGACAGGCTGAGTTCCCAGGCTGGGAGTATTGAGTGATGCTGGGACTGCACACTCAGTGCTCATCTCAGGGCCTGTTAAGAGTTGTTCCTGGTGCAAAACAATTGTCTTGTGGATCTCCTTGCTGTAGAAGATGTTGTACCAATAGATCCTGTATGCAATCTTTGCTGTATTCAGAGAGGCTGGATATCTTTGGTTCTTTGTGCCTTAAGGACAACATGCTATGACTAGGTTCTGTCTCTAGGTGGTAGCAAAAGATCAGACATGGAAAAGTCAGTTGGCAAAGCCTTTTGCAGAAGTGTATCACAATGAGTCTGCTTCTTTGAGTGGCCTACAGAAAAGACCTCAAGTATTTAGCATCCATAATTTCAGTATATGCAACACATCGATTGAATCATCTTGTGTGTTTTTCCATGTGATTGAAAATATCTGAGGGGGCTAGAGCCATGGCTCACTTGGTTAATCCTCAGCCTGCGGTGCCAGCATCCCATATGGGTGCCGGGTTCTAGTCCCAGCTGCTCCTATTCCAGTCCAGCTCTCTGCTGTGGCCCAGGAGGGCAGTGGAGGATGGCCCAAGCCCTTGGGCCCCTGCACCTGCATGGGAGACCGGGAGGAAGCACCTGGTTCCTGGCTTCGGATCAGCTCAGCTCCAGCCATAGTGGCCATTTTGGGGGTGAACCAACAGATGGAAGGCCTTTCTCTCTGTCTCTCTCTCACTAACTCTATCTGTCAAATTAAAAAAAAAATCTGAGGCCTTCGGTGCAAACATCATACAGTAATGCACTGCCTAGAGATTTTCAGACAGGCTGCATATATGATGGTGGTCCCATAGGATTATAATGGAGCTGCAAAATTCCTACTGCCAGTGCAACGTCCTTGTGCAATGCATTACTTGTATATTTGCAGTGTATTATTTATACACTGGCATAAATAAACCTACTGTGCTGCTTCTCAAGTAAAAATACAGCCACACAATGACATGCAGTACCTGATACCTGATAATGATCATAACGGTTATGCTACTGCCTAATGTATTTTCTGTACTATACTTTTTAGCATTATTTTACTCTACTTTTTTTTTTAAAAAAAAGTTACTGTAAAACAGTATTCCCTGTTACCCAGGCAGCAGCCTCACGCATCCGTGTGTTCTATTCCTTGATTGCAGTAAGAGGCCACATGGCGTGACTGACCTGTATAGTTTAGTTTTCTGCAAGTGCCCTCTGCGGTGTGTAGCTGACAATGACATCATTAGTCTCCCATTCAGATTTCTCGCAGTAGCTGATAGGTTTGATTTCATATCTTCTTCCTTACTGTATATTTTACTACATTATATCTATTGTTTTCCGTGCTTTTCTTCTTTTCAGATTTCTTCCAGATTAATCAGGACATTTGTTTTAACTAATTCTCTCTTCCTGTCTTCCTCTCAAGCAATACAAAATTTTTATTTCATATTTAAAGATCAAAGTCTCTATGAATGTACATAAATTCAGGGTCACTTGGATTCCCTGAAGCTTTTTTTTATTAATTTATTTTATTCGAAAGGCAGAGTTACAGAGAGATAGAGTGAGAGATCTTCCATCTGCTGGTCCACAAATGGCCACAACAACAGAGCTGGGCCAATCCAAAGCTAGGAGCCAGGAGCTTCTTCCGGGTCTCCCATGTGGATACAGGGGCTCAGGCATTTGTGCCATCCTCCACTGCTTTCCCAGGCCATTAGCAAGGAGCTGAATCAGAAGTGGAGCAGCTGGGACTCAAATTGGTGCCCATTTCGGATGCCAGGGCTGCAGGCAGAGGCCTAACCTACTAGCCATAGTGCCAGCCCCCTGCCTGAAGCTTAAACACCATCACTCCCACTCTCTCCCTACCTTGGGAGACAGAATGTGTTTGGGTTCTCATATATTTTCCCATTCTTATCCTCTATATTTTGTTAATTAAATTAATAATTTATATGAGGATTCAAAAAGTTCATGGAAAATAAAGTTTAAAGATAAGTTTATTTTGGTGCAAAAGATTTGTGTAGTGCAGTTTTTAAAAACAATATGCAGGCCAGCGCCGTGGCTTAACAGGCTAATCCTCCACCTTGCGGCACCGGCACACCGGGTTCTAGTCCCGGTTGGGGCGCCAGATTCTATCATGGTTGCCCCTCTTCCAGGCCAGCTCTCTGCTATGGCCCGGGAAGGCAGTGGAGGATGGCCCAAGTGCTTGGGCCCTGTACCTGCATGGGAGACTAGGAGAAGCACCTGGCTCCTGGCTTTAGATCAGCGAGATGCGCCTGCTGCAGTGGCCATTGGAGGGTGAACCAACGGCAAAAAGGAAGACCTTTCTCTCTCTCTCTCTCTCTCTCTCTCTCTGTCTGTCTCTCTCTCTCACTATCCACTCTGCCTGTAAAAAAAAATGCATTTCCCATGAACTTTTGGATACCCCCTCATTTAGGGAGTTTATAATTTTTTTGAAAACAACTCTAAAATTGGGGAAATTAAAATAGCACAGAGAATATCTGCAATTACCTTCACTGTGATTTGTCAATTATTATTAACATTTTACCCCATTAACTCTGTTATTGGCTTTCTTTTTTTTTCTTTTTTTAATTTAACAGATGTATACCAATTGTACATATTTGTGGGGTACTTTGTGATATTTTGCTAGATATATATAATGTATAAAGTCCAATCTGGGTAAATCTATTTATCCTTTCAAGCATTTAACATTTCTTTACTGTGAAATCATTAAAAAAACCTATCTTCTAGTTCTTTTTAGAGAAATACACAGTAAATTAATATTATCTATCTTTATCCTGCTGTGCAATAGAACCCCAAAACTTTACTCCTGTTTAGGTATAACCTAGTACCCCTCCCACTCTCTCTCTCTCTCTCTCTCTCTCTCTCTCTCTCTCCCTTTCTCTCTCCCTCTCTCTCTCTCGCACACACATACACACACATGTATACCATCTGAGGATAAATTACATGTGTGTAATTGTACTATCCCTCAACACTTCAGTGTGAACTTCCTAGGAAGAGTGACATTCTCTTACATAGTCACAGTGCGGTCATCAGTTTCCTAAGTCTATACTGGTAGAGTATTTTAATCTATGATCCATATTAATATTTTGTCCTTGGCCTACTGATGTCTTCTCATGTTCCCAAGTTCTCCTGCCTTAGTTGTCTGTTTCCAGTCTTCTGTAATCAGGAACTATACACAGCCTTTCTCTCTCTCTCTCTCTCTTTTTTTTTTTTAGGATTTATTTTATTTTTTTGAAAGAGCTACAGAGAGAGGTAGAGACAGAGAGAGATATCTTCCATCCACTGGTTCACTCCCCAGTTGGCTGCAACGACTGGAGCTGGGCCAATGTGAAGCCAGGAGATTCTTCCAGGTCTCCCACGTGGGTGCAGGGGCCCAAGGACTTGGGCCATCTTCTACTGATTTCCCAGGCCATAGCAGAGATCTGGATCAGAAGAGGAGCAGCCGGGACTTAGAACTGGTGCCTCTATGGGATGCCAGCACTTCAGGCCAGGGCTTTAACCCGCTGTGCCACAGCGCTGGCCCCACATAGGCTGCTAGCATATACACATTCTTTGAGAATTCAGCTCCCCTGCCATCTTTATAGTTGGATGTTGTTTGATTCTGTGTGATTCAGTGCATGTCTTCTCACTCAAGCTCATCAAGGAGTGTTTTCCTCGGGGTGGCCCACTGGAGGCGCCGGGGAAATCTCTGTCCTCCCCTGGGAATATTAATGTTGATCATCTGATTTCTCTAGCATGATGGCTATGTTTGTCTCCCTTGCAATGAATGAGCAGTCTGTAGTGGTTTATCATGTTAACATGCACGTATATGCCAAGTTCCCTCCCAGATTTACACATTGATGCGTCTTGTTTGACATAATCATTACTAATGATGTTTGCAAAATAATGGTTTCCCATCTCCATCGTTTCCAAGAGATTTGTCAGTCATCTCTTGCCATTCAACCAGAAGCAAGAACCTGCTGCCGTCTAACTCTCTCTCTCTCTCTCTCTCTCTCTCTCTCTCTCTCTCTCTCTCTCTCCTAAACAGTGGCTTTGGACTGGTGTCCTCTAAGCTCTTCTGGCCTGTCAGGTGGTGGCCCTGTGGGGATCCTGCTAGCTCTGGTTGAGTTGTTCCAGCAAGTTCAAGGTCACAGTGCCTGTGCTGTGGCTCCCTGAAGCGCCTCCTACAGACTGCAGTGACAATGACCTTCTTCAGGCCGTTTGCGGGGTTCGCTTTGCATTGCCGGTCTGTGGCTCACCAACCAGAGGGTTGATGTCTCCAGAGCTGCTCCCTTAAACTCAGGGTCAGTGATGCCTCATTATGCCTGAGTGGCCCTGGAAGCCGGGAGCCCCGCAGTCACGGTGCTGCCCTGGCTGTGGAGTCACCAGCCCTTGCTTCCCAAAGCGGCCGGAGGACCCGCAAAGAAGGCCTGGAAGCCTTAGGTCTCTGATGGACACAGAACCTCCGCTCCCGCCCACACCTGGGAACCCAGAATCTGCCTGCTCAGTTATGCAGGAAGTACATCCAGGGTCGCTGATCCCCCTTCCTCGTCCCTGAGCGTGACAAGGGCCAGGTCTCGGGATGGCTGAACCTCCGCTGAGTGCGCTCCTTCGCGGCAGGGGCCTCAGGGTCCAGCCACTCCTCCCCACTAAGGAGCTGAGGCGCTGTCCAGAGCAGCCCGAGCCCCTTGCCCAGCAGGTCTTCGCCGGCAGCCTGAGGCACCAATGATCTCTACCCCTTACCCCATGTCCGCACCCCGGCAGGGAACAAAGCGCGTCCCTCTGCTCCATGCAGCCCGCGCTTTACTCGGGAGAGCGTAGCTCCATCCTGGGCACCAGCACCGAGCTCGGGGACCCCGGTGCCTTGTCCCCTCCCGGGCCTTGTGCGCTGGCAGCGTCGGGGACTCCCGCGCAGGCGGTCAGAGCAGCGCTGCAGAGGCCACACACCTCGCTCTGCAAGGCGCAGGGGGCGCGGGCTACCAGGTGCTGTGGGGCCAGTAGGCGGAAAACTTGGGGTCCCTGGCGGCCAGCCCACGTGCATTCTGCCCTCGCGTGACTGGCGGTCCTGTAGGGGACGCCCTGGATGCGGGAGGAGTCGGTGCCCCAGCCCCTCTTCTTGCCTCTTTCCCAGCCTGCAGGTGTGCTAGGTGTTTTCCACTTCCTGCGTGTTCGGCAGGTGGAAAGGGAGCTCCTCCACATCCCAGTGCCCAGCAGCCAAAGGTGGGTCAATGGGAAGCCAGGAGCCAGGAGCTTCATTCGGGTCTTCCACATGACTGCAGGGGCCCAAGCAGTTGAGCCATCCTCCATTGCTTTCTCAAGCGCACTAGCAGCGAGCTGGACCAGAAGTGGAACTGCCGGGACTCCAACCCAGTCCACATGGGATGCGGGCACTGCAGGCACCGTGTTAACTTGCTCCATGACAGCACCGGCCCCGCTAACTCAGTTACAGTTAAAGCTCCGGCAGGTCACTTACTTCCAACTCAGTTCCCATCTCTGAGACTGGGCTTGGGATTTAAAGATCAAACACATCCAAAATAATGTGATTAATAGCTTTTTGTCATGTTTAGAATTTGTTTCTACCTGCACAAGTGCAAGTTATGGAACCAAACTTCCCTTGCACATGAAACATAGGTTCTGCAGCTATAACTTGATGAGAGGTACAAAGTCAAATGCCCTGCTGGAGCCGGATTTGCTGGATCTCTTGCTGTTCTCGGGACCTGGCCACTACAATGGTAGGGTGTTTTTAATATGCATGGAAGACGGTAAAGTCACATGCTCTCTCACAGCAGACATAAGCCCCTTGCTTTTCTGGAGCTTAAACCTAAAACTGGATTATCTTTAAATGTGTAATTAAAACCTGTACGGCTTGGTAGAAAATAATGTGCTTAATGGGAACAAGAGAGAAACAATCTATAAATGCTGCTGCCTGATATCATGGAGACTTTTAAAACTTTCTATGAAACTGAACACATAGACTCATAAGCGCTACTTTTTCAACTGAAGCAAACCCCACAGGTTTGGCCAAAAAGAGAAGCCTGCAGGGCAAGCAGACACTGCGTCTCCAAACTGTGAGCTCTGCAACTTCCAACAGCAAAAGCAGAAGCATTGCTACAAATAACTGATTATAATTGTAATATTTTGTCTTAAAGAATGTGTGATACTTACTGCTATGAAAGTCATTCCAATCTCAAAGTAAAACATTTAGGCATGAATAGTTACTGTTAAATGTGTACTGTTATTTTTTACAGTCCTGAATATATATATATATATATATATATATATATATATATATGTTGTGTAAAAGTTAAGATATTTTGAAAAGTGATATGATAATACTCCTTAAAGTAAATAAACTTAAAAGACTGAGTTTAAACCATTGCTTAGAAAATATGGAATAAATGCATGCCAAAACAATACACAGATCTAGTTTTTCCACCACCCTGATTTTTTTTCTGAGCCTTTTTACAAAAACTACAATAACACAAATACTGTAGACTTCTATAACTCAAACAGCAAATAGCTCAATATGGACAACATCCATGTGCTACAGCTAATTTTAGACACAAACCGATGGCTTCAAACATGCTCTTTTAAAATAAGAATATGCCACTTCTCCAAATCTTAATTTGGTTTTCTTTGTCAATAAATTAAAATGTATGTAATGTGCATATGTATATACAACATCAGAAGAGTGTATGTTGTGTATACACTTATCTGTTACACACACACATGCACACACACAAGTATCTACACAAATCCCTGAAGAGGATTCAAATGTTCTCTCTGATTTAAAAGGCCATTCCCTACTACAAAATTACATTCAACACCATTATGATCTCCTTTCTGCTATAGGTAACTTGCTACACTTATGCTGGATGTTACTAGAATCACGAACCAAGAATTATACAGTAATTTCTAACTCAAAGTAAATGAAATGGTCCTATTAAACATGCCACTGAAAATTATAATAGTGCCAGTGTAAAAATGAGCAAAGTTGGGGCAAAGAAATTGTTTCCTCTTTCTGACTCAGTGTTTAGGTAAAAGTATATTTTATAAGTGGAAAAAAAAACTCCATCTAGACCAATGATTATACTCTATCCAGTTAACACTAAATTGATGGATCCGAAAGGTCACAAGGTCACAACTCTGTGTCTTATTCTGCTTTTAAACAATCTCTAAGATCTTTTGCAGCCTTGTTTTGTAAAAACCTCCCTATGTTCAAATTAATGGTGGGAAAACAGAAAAAAATTGATATTATATTAAAAGTTGAGATGAGTCACTCTGGAAAAAAGTATAAAAAGAGTGGACAAAAGTGACCCCTTTGACAAATTCTACTTCAAAAAAAAGGAATAATTTACAAAAGCAAAGTTTCTTCTTAACAAGAAACAATTTGACATCACACAATCACTGAAGCAATAAATGTACTATTACATTCAACCAGAGAGACAAAGGTTCAGAGTATGAGAAACAACCAACCTTTTCAACACTCCAAATATGTGGGTATCAGTAATGAAGTTACATTAAGAAAGAAAAGCAAGTTCTCACTTGAGTACAGAGAAGAACCAAGTAACCCTGAGACAAATTCTGATGGGTAATAAAAATGAGACATGATCTGGAAACTGAGATTGAATTCTAAAGCCCCAGATTGGTGTGTGACACTGGCAATAACCACTATCAGTCACAATGGAAAGATGCCTACAGGTATGCACTGAGTTATTCCCCCACCACTCACTTTTCCCCAGCCCATCTCTACACCAAAGCACCAAAAATTTGAATAAAAACTATTACTTATTGAAAAGCATTTAAAATTGCAATAAAAAACCCTTTAAAATCTTTTGCTCTTGTTGTTTTTAAATATTTATTTATTTATTTTAAAGTAAGAGTTACTGAGACAGAGAAGCAGTGAAAGAGAGAGACAGAGAGGTCTTCCATCTGCTGGTTCACTTTCCAAATGGTCACAATGGCTGGGGCTGGGCTAGACCGAAGCCAGTAGCCAGCAGCTTCCTCCAGGTTTTCTATGTGGGTGCAGGGGCCAAAGCACTAGGCCTTCTTTTACTGCTTTTCCAAGCAATTAAAGCAGTTGTTAGCAGGGAGTTAGACTGAAAGTGGAGCAGCTAGGTCTCAAAAAAGCACTCATATGGGATGCCAGCATTTTACCTGCTACACCACAGCCCTGGACCATTCCATCTTCCTTGTCAGGTAAAAAGATTGTGGCAATCTTCCTGTGATACCAGAGCTATCAGGATTTAGGAGGCATCAGCACATTTGCAGTCACCAACTGTGTTGACAAACTAGGTTTCAGAGAGCTCCAATTCTGGAAATAATGGAGGTAAAATGAAGTGGTAGAGAGCAACACAGATTCTCAGAAAAGGCAGGTTATCCCTCCAGTGATGGCCATACCTTCAATAACTTTCTAAGTACCGCTTCCTAGATCCTTGCCTGTCCTCAACCCACTCACATATCTCTTCTAAAAGCTTATACAAACTTTCCAACATCACACTATCTTTGATAGCTTATGGATTAGGTGAGGTATCATCACTTAAATCTTAAATCACTCTTGGCATTAGAGTGAATAATTAATAGCTTGGGCCATGCAAAGCTATGACCTTCACCCTTCTAGGATTTCCTTGCCTCTGCTGTGAAGAACTATTGAGAACATTTGGGCCAGAGGGATGTTCCTTCAGGTGAAATCCCTATTCATGGAACCCACTGCTTCACACACCATTAGCTACTTTGTTCTAAACTAAACAGGATCAGGGCCAGCGCTGTGGCACAGAGGGTTAACACCCATATGCGTGCCGGTCCTAATCCTGGCTGCTCCACTTCTGATCCAGTTCTCTGCTATGGCCTGGGAAAGCAGTAGAAGATGGCCCAAGTCCTTGGGCCCCTGTAACCACATGGGATACCCAGGGGAAGCTCCTGGCTCCTGGCTTCAGATCAGCACAGTGCCGGCTGTTGCAGCCAGTTGGGGAGTGAGCCATCAGATGGAAGACCTCTGCCTCTCCTCTCTCTGTGTAACTTTGACTTTCAAATAAAATTAAATAAATCTTTAAAAAAATTTAAAAAAATAAACTAAATGGGATCAGCATTCAGTTTCCTAACTATTCTCACAGAATCCATTGTCCTTGGAAAGTAGATTTTGTGTAAACAAGAGCATGGGCAGGATACACAGTGCAGCAATGGGCCAGAAACTTCATTACCTGAGAAGGCACCACAAAACCTACTACTGTCTAATAGCAGGGCAGCCTGCACACACTTCACAGTGAGTTCTCTGTGAATTTGGGGGTATTTCACTGGTATTGTTAATATCTTAGTACTACAATGGATAAAATAATGTCACCCAGGCCACTAAAAGGATTCCTCAGTGGCTGAGCTAGAAGTGAACTTATACCACAGGCCTCCCTGCTCCTCACACGATCTGTAGGCTCCCCTTTCTCCATTGTCATCTTGGATTGTCTATCCCATCTGTGGAGATTCTGGAATCACATCTGCACATGTGAAAGAACACACTGGCCTTCTGGTACAGCACCCACTACTGAGAACATGTGTCTCACTTTCTAGGGCTCCCTGTGGGCCTGTGAGGCCTCTACCTTATCCCCAACCTTCAGGGAAGCAGAATTCATTTACAGCTTGTGGAGCAGCATTGAGAGAAACACAGGGCCTAGAAAATCTTGGAAGAACAGGGCAGGGCTGAGAAGGATGGCACATGCTCAGAAGGAAATGGAAAGGCCTTCCGATGGTTCTGTACTAATGATGTCACAAGATGATGAGACTACCTTTCTCATAAGCCTCTGCACCCCTCCACTAAGAACAAGAAGAGTGGTATGTCTATTTGCTCACTATTCAGCCCTACTGCCTGGAGAATACATGTAATGCATTGAGATTGGTCTCTATCCAAGTGGAATTCTCATGATCAATTCTTAGCCTGACAAATTCACATTTGAAAGAAATGTGCTAGGAATGGAGAAATTTGAACATTGCTGTTTAATGATATTTGTCACTACTTTCTTTCTATTTTTCTGTTAACTGTTTTGTAGGTATAGAACACACATCTAGGGGCTGGCACTGTGGCGTAGCAGGTAAAGCCAGTGCCTACAGTGTGGGTATCCCATATGGGTACCCGTTTGCAACCCAGCTGCTCCACTTCCAATCCAGCTCTCTGCTGTGGCCTGGGAAAGCAGTGGAGGATGTCCCAGGTCCTTGGGCCCTTGCACCCATGTGGGAGACCCGGAATAAGCTCCTGGCTCCTTCCAGATGAGCGCATCTCTGGCCATTGCAGCCAATTGGGAAGTGAACCAGTGAATGGAAGACCTCTCTTTCTCTCTCTGTGTAGCTTTGACTTTCAAATAAATAAATAAGTCTTTTTAAAAAAGAATATATATCTATTTATTACAGATACTTAAAGCAGGAGGAAAGTCACCATGACTCTACATTAAGATACTTAAGCAACAAACTAATATTCTGTGGCAACACATATTTCACCCTTGAAAAAAGAGGCTTTCTCTAAAGTACTACAATAATTCATTACCTATCAATGAATCATAGTTCTCAGTTGAGAAAACTATCCTAGTGCATATACTGGAATAAGATAGTGAGCCTTAAGGTGGATACACCTCAAAATCACTGCACAATCACAGATCTGCCATTTCCTGGAACCTAGGAACTCATAAGGCCTCTCTGTCCAACCCATACACCATCTATCTGACTACCTAATAAATTTTCATTGTCTAACAGCTGAACCTGAACTTTTCCCTCCATTTGTGATTTTTGCCACCAATTAGGCAAGGAGATCAGTGCAAGGGTTTCAAGGCACTCCCACCCCTATTGCTGATCTCCTTCCAATAGAGATAAGCCTGTATTCTATAGCCAGAGTTGGTGTGGGTTTGAACAGGGATGTGAAGGCATACTCACTCTTAAACAACAATTAACCCCTTGTTGTTTCTATGCATAAGATATGGTTTTCCCGGTTCTCTGATCCTGCCTTTGTCCTTCAGTGATTGTCTTCTGCAAATTAAGAAACCTGCCTCAAAATGTTAAGCCTAGATCTCTCCATTTCAGATCAGAGTGGCAATTGCACCTGAATATATAGGTCTCAAAGTTGTATTCCTTGAAATAGAAAATGAATTTTCAGGAATCAAAGAATTAGCTTGAGGACCAGCATTTTGGTGCACCAGGCTAAGCCACTCTGCAACAATGGCATACCATATGGTCACAAGTCTGAGTCCCAGATGCTCCACCTTCACTCCAACACCCTGCTAATGCACCTGAGAAAGCAGTGAAAGATAGCCCAAGTTCTTGGGCCTCTGCCATTCACATGGGAGATCTGGATGGAGTTCCAGACTCCTAGCTTTGGCCTGTCTCAACAGATGGAAGATCCCTCTTTCTCCCACTCTTTCTCTGTAACTCTGCATTTCAAATTAACAAATAAATCTTTTAAAATTTTTTAAAACAAACTAGTTTGTTCCATGAAGTAGCTCGTTGATTAGTCCTTTTCTAGTAATTACTGCTCCAGAATGGTGGTAGTCACACACCTATGCCAGCAGGAGTTGTTCATACTATGATTGGAGATGTGGATTCTATGAGGAGTTCTAATAAGAGAAAAACTGGAAAGATCATATCCATTTATAGGTAGTTGACCTCAGGCACTCACTTCCTCTTTGTCTTACCTGTACCCTCTATGTAATGAGTAGACAGTGACAGGAGTTCTCTGATTTGTACCAAATGCAGAAGAATTAATAGTCCCTCATGTGATGATAAGGAAAATGATGACCCAACAGTAGGACTGACTAATTGAGAATACCATAAGGAATAAAAGCTGGAATAAGTCCTTTCTGATACATCACTAATAAAAATATTTAGGCGTATACCTGTGGTGTCTGACCATGCTTTGTTATCCATTAATTTAATTCATGAATATATTTTCAAAAAAGACATACGAGATAAGACTAATATCACCTTTCTCTACCATCCCCTGCCCCAAATCAATCATTGTATTTCATCCAGTTTCTATGCTGCCATCACTTTCTCATGCATTTATATCCATATCTACAAATAAATGTACAGTACAGCTTACATAGGGGAAGTCACATTTTACATGAATTTGAATTTGAAATGCATTAAAAATGTTACTTAAAATTTTGATAATTCAGGGCCTGCGCAGTGGCTCACTAGGCTAATACTCCACCTTGCGGCACCGGCACACTGGGTTCTAGTCCTGGTCGGGGCACTGGATTCTGTCCCGGTTGCCCCTCTTCCAGGCCAGCCCTCTGCTGTGGCCTGGGAGTGCAGTGGAGGATGGCCCAAGTGCTTGGGCCCTGCACCCCATGGGAGACCAGGAGAAGCACCTGGCTCCTGCCTTTGGATCACTGTGGTGTGCCGGCTGCAGCATGCTGGCCATAGCGGCCATTGGAGGGTGAACCAACGGCAAAGGAAGACCTTTCTCTCTGTCTCTCTCACTGTCCACTCTGCCTGTCAAAAAATAAAAATTAAAAAAAATTGATAATTCAATACACCTGGTTAAAACTTTGTCAATATCATATCACATTCTTTTTTTTTTTTTTTTGACAGGCAGTTAGACTGAGAGAGAGACACAGAGAGAAAGGTCTTCCTTCCGTTGGTTCACCCCCCAAAAGGCCACTATGGCTGGAGCTGTGCTGATCCGAAGACAGAAGCCAGGTGCTTCCTCCTGGTCTCCCATGCGGGGGCAGGGCCCAAGCACTTGGGGCATCCTCCACTGCCTTCCCAGGCCACAGAAGAGAGCTGGACTGGAAGCAGAGCAATAGGGACAAAACCAGCACCCCAACTGGTACTAGAAACTGGAGTGCCAGTGCAGCAGGCGAAGGATTAGCCTAGTGAGCTGTGGCACTGGCCAATATCATATTCTTAAGCAGCAGAACTGAGGTATGAATATATTTCACTTACCATGAAATTCATCCATTAAGGATGTACATACAAGCCACCAGCTTCCAGTTATGTATAGCAATCACCACCATTACTTTTAGAATATTTTATCACCCCCAAAATACACAGGGATAGGCATTTGACCAAGTGGTTAAGATGCTACCTGGTTACATCCACATTCCAGAATGACTGGGTTTGAGTACCAGTTCCACACCTGATTTAATTCCAGCTTCCTACTAATGGGCACCCTGTGAGTACATCACCCAGTGAGCAATAGCTTAAATAGTTTTGACCCTTTGAGCCATATTGGAGACCTGGATTGAGTTCTAAGCTCCTTACTCCTGAGAAGTTGTGTGTTTTTTAAAATATTTATTTATTTATTTGAAAGGCAGAATTACAGAAAGGCAGAGGCAGAGGCAGAGAGAAGTCTTCCATCCGCTGGTTCACTTCCCAAATGGCCGCAATAGCTGGAGCTGGGCTGATCCAAAGCCAGGAGCCAGGAGCTTCTTCCAGGTCTGCCACATGGATGCAGGGACTGAAAGACTTGGGCCATCTGCTGCTGCTTTCCTAGGCACATTAGCAGGGAGCTGGATTCAAAGTGGAACAGCTGGGACTCGAACCATCACCCATATGGGACACCAGCACTGCAGGCAGTGGCTTTACTCACTATGCAACAGTACCAGCACCTCCCTTGAAGTCTTTAATGAATTAATTAGAAAACAGTAAAAACAGAGAGAGACCTTCCCTCTTCTGGTTCACTTCCCATGGTGGGCTATATTACAACTAGGAGTCAGGAATTCTACCCACACTTCCCATATGATACAGCACTCTAACGTGACATGTGGGCATCACCATCTGTGGGTTAGCCTGCTGTGCTTCAATGTCCTGCACACAAGCTCCCAGTTTTGACTTATCTCAGCCTCACCTATGGTGAACATTTGATTACTGAACCAGCAGATGGGAATATTCTCCATCTCTGCACTCAAATAAATGAAATTGAAAAATAATTGAGCACACTTTTGCTACCTAGTGTCTATCCTCATTCCTCCAATCCAAAGCAACAACAAATGTGCTCTGATTATACAGATTTCCCGATTGGGGATGTTATATGTGATGGAAGCTGAGATCAAAGTGTTCTTTTGCTTAATATACAGCCTCCATCAGTCAAGTATGGTCTGTGCTTCACCTCTAGCTGAACTCACCCAAAACCTAATCTTGGCAACAGGGAACTAGGCACAGGAGTAAGAAGGATGTCTTCCCTTTGCCTAGAAGCTGGTAGGAGAGGGAGCCCTGAGTTCACACTTCCACTAAATGAGAACTGGGTGTGGTGGTTAGTAGGTGGATTCAAATACAACTAACTCTATGCTCTTCAAATCTTGGATTTTCTTCAATAAATATCTCTTTATTTGTTGTATATCTTTAAGACCATTACTAGGAGTGGGTGTTGTGCCATAATAGATTAGACCTCCAATTGCAGCACCAGCATCCCACATGGATGATCAGTTCCAACTGTTGGAAACCTGTATTCAAGAACATTTCTTAGTGTCTTCATAAATATTACTGACAATGATTTCAGAAAAGAATACAAAACTGTGAGGCTGGTACTGTGGTGTAGCAGGTAAAACTACCACTTGCAGTGCCGGAATCCCATATGGGTACTGGTTCCAGTCCAAGTTTCTCCACTTCTGATCCAGCTCTCTGCTATGGCCTGGTAAAGCAGTAGAAGATGGCCCAAGTGCTTGTGCCCCTGCACCTGCATAGGAGACCTGGAAGAAGGTCCAGTGATTACAACTGTGTTTTGTCAACGGTAGCACTCCATCAATTCTGTGAATTCCTTTTGATAAAGGATAGACAAGGATACCTTGGGCTAAAGGAGACAGATGAAAGGCTGTGCTCTCCCTTTACATTGTAGTGGTTTGGACTCAGTATTTTTAGAAGACATGGCTTAAAAGAGGTTCTTGTCTTCCTATAAGAAAAGAGTTTCAGACATGGGACGGAGTAGTGGCACACAATGCAGCAAGGTTTAATGAGGTAGTGCATCTGTCAGAACACATGAATCCCAGAGTGCCAGGTCTACATCCAGACTTGGATTTATAAGGGTGTGGAATCTACTTTTTCCCCACAGTTTCTCCTCCCATTCCTCCAGTCTCTTCTGAACAAAGGGCTTCTTGGGTACAAAACTGGTGAAATTCCTTCCTCCCAAGGTTTTATTATCCAGTGTGAAACTGGGTAGTCCTCTTTACACTGGCAAGGACGATTATTCTCACTGCTTTTCTTGGGAGGGGAGTGAAGACTGGGACCACCTATAAGTTACTGGGGTGTGGGCTGCTTCAAAGCTATCCCTCAGGCTGCTCCATTCCTTTCTGCAGGTGCCTTGTTTTCCTTAGGTCCCTTCTATATTTCTATCTTTCCACCTAACAGTATTATAAAAGAACTCAAATATCTTTAGAAGAAGAATATCTGTTACAAACAAAAGCAGAGGAAATCGTCTGATTACACTGAACAATTAAATACATGAAAAAAAGCCATCATTAGAGTCAAGTGGCTTTTTATATAAGTATTTTGTCATGTCAGGCCATGACAGTGTAAAACTAAGGAGCATAAAGTAGCTTACAGAAGATACCTAGAAAATTGACAGAGGAAATAATTAATTAAACAGAAACTATTAAGAGGAGAAAATATATTTAGAAAAAGATTTCAAAATTAAATATCAAGACACTTTGCAGACATTTACTACTATATCTATCTATATATTTTTAGAACCTTTATTGTTTTAATGTAGAGGAACAAATCCTTGCCCTATATCAATGTACATAACAATGCCCAAGTTTTGGAAATCCATGTATATAATTTTCTTCTAATCTCATGCAAGATTTACCACAAACCTATAATATCCTATAACATTCCTTTCAGTTATTTGTTCTATATTGTTCCTCTGTCTCCTTGCAGGACATCAGCTGTTTCACTCAAAGTCAAATATTGCTTGTTTTTCCCTTAATTGAAATAGCTTTATTTACTAAGACACATCCTTGTGTCTGCAACTTCCTAAACATTTCTCTCCCTTCTGCTTACTGGTTCCTTAATTTACATTTTGCAATAATCTTTTGAAGCCTCTAAAGTAAGTATAAAACATTTCAAAGAACATATAAATTTTTAAAGATTTATTTATTTATTAGAAAGGCAGAGTTACAGAGAGTCAGAGGCAGAGGCAGTGAGAGAAAGGTCTTTCATCTGCTGGTTCACTCCCCATATGGCCACAACATCCGGGGCTGGGCAGATTCAAAGCCAGGAGACAGGAGCTTCTTCTAGGTCTCCCACAGCGGTGCAGGGGCACAAGCACTTGAGCCATCTGCTACTGCTTTCCCAACTGGTAACAGAGAGCTGGATTGGAAGTGGAGCAGCAGGGTCTTGTACTGGTGCCCATATGGGATGCTGGCATTGCCGACAGCAGTTTTACCCACTATGCCACAGCATTGGCTCCAGAAAATATAGTATTTTAACATAGTTACTTAAAAGTAATTAAAATGGTTTGTCATGTATCAACAGTTTATGAAAATATTTACTAAAAGGCCAAATGAATTTTGCATATTTTAAAAAACCAACAGTATATGAATTTGAAAATATTTATCTTTTGTGTTTACTAACTTATTTTAACAATTGTAGATTTTTTTAAGAAACTAAGATATTAAAAAGAAAAAGCATGGTTATAATTTGAAGTCATGTCTTGCCAAAGAACAATTCTAGAAACTAAGTTAGAGCCTGGCACGGTGGCATAGAGGGTAAAGCTACCACCTGCAGTGCCAGCACCCCCCCCATATGGGTGTTGTTTCGAATCCCAGCTGCTCCTTCTGATCCATCTCTCTGCTAATGTGCCTGGGAAAGCAGTGGAGAATGATCCAAGTGCTTTGGACCCTGTGACCATGTGGAAGAACCAGAAGAAGATCCTGGCTCCTGGCTTTGGATAGAACCAGCTCTTGCCATTGCAGCGATTTGGGGAGTGAACCAGCAGATGGAAGATCCTCTCTCCCTCTGCCTCTTACTCTCTGTAACTCTACCTTTCAAGTAAATAAGTAAATCTTTAAAAACAAAAAGAAACTAAATTAAATTATACTTCTTACAAATGAAATAAGAACATTGTATCACACCTTTTATGCACTATTGTTCTTAGGTCAAAATTATACATTATTTTAAGGTATCTAAGAAAAACAAGTATACCTTTTGCAAGCAAAATATACTAATGACTCTGAAAACATCTTTAGTTTGTTTTTACCAACAAATTTGAAACAATATAAGGTGTCATATGAGCCAAAATATATTTGGATTAATTTAATAGTTTTAATTTATGTGAGTCATCACTGATGTATGTCACATTAAATAGAGCTTGTCACAAATTCCTTTCTTATCTGGGCTCTTTTTTTGGTCAGCTCCTTGAAACTTAGTTTTTGTTAATTACAGATGTGTAAATGTGTGGCTTGTCCCAAGGTCAGAAAGAAAGAAAGGAAAGTACAGTGCTGTTATATGTAAATGTAGAAAAAGAGTAGATGCCCTCCCCCGCTCAGTCTTAGGGGATCAGGTGCTCCCCTAAAAAGAGTTTCTTTTTTTATTATTTAGTGAATATAAATTTCCAAAGTACAGCTTATGGATTACAAAGGCTTCCCTCACCCCACAACTCCCCACCCCGTAACTCTCCCCTTTCCCACCCGCTCTCCCCTTCCATTCCCATCAAGATTCATTTTCAATTCTCTTTATATATAGAAAATCAGTTTAGTATATATATAGATTTCAACAGTTTGCCCTCCCATAGCAACACAAAGTGAAAAAAATACTGTTGGAGTATTAGTTATGGCATTAAATAACAGTGTACATCACATTAATGACCAAGATTCTGCAAGATAATTTTTTTAAAAAAAAGATTGATTATTTTTCTATGTAATTTCCAATTTAACACCAGGTTGTTTTTTTCATTTTCAATTATCTTTATATACAGAAGATCGCTTCAGTATATACTAAGTAAAGATTTCATCAGTTTGCACCCACACATAACCACAAAGTGTAAGAACACTGTTTCAGTACTAGCTATATCATTACTTCACCTTTGACAACCTATTAAGGACAGATCCCACATGGGACGTAAGTACACAGTGACTCCTGATGTTGTTTTAACAATTTAACACTCTTGTTTATGGCGTCAGTAATCTCCCCAGGCTCTAGCCATGAGTTGCCGAGGCTATGGAAGCCTTTAGGGTTCGCCATCTTCGATCCCATTCTGACAAGGCCGTAGTCAAAGTGGAAGTTCTCTCCTCCCTTCAGAGAAAGGCACCTCCTACTTTGATGGCCCCGTTCTTTCCACTGGGATCACACTCGCTGAGATCCTTCATTTAGGTCTTCTTATTCTTCTTCATATTTTTTTTTCCCCAGCGTGTCTTGGCTTTCCATGCCTAAAATACTCTCATAGGTTCTTCAGCCAGATCCGATTGCCTTACGGGCTGATTTTGAGGCCAGAGTGCTATTTAGGACATCTGTCATTCTATGAGTCTGCTGTGTCTCCCCCTTCCCATGTTGGATCCTTCTCTCCCTTTTTTTTATCAGTTAGTATTAGCAGACATTAATCTTGCTTGTGTGATCCCTTTGACTCTTAGGCCTATCAGTGTGATCATTTGTGAACTGAAATTGATCACCTAGGCTGGTGAGATGGCATTGGTACATGCCACCTGGATGGGATTGTATTGGAATCCCCTGGCACTTTTGTAACTCCATCATTTGGGGCAAATCCAATTGAGCATGTCCCCTATTATACATCTCCTCCCTCTCCTTTTCTCATTCTTATATTTAACTGGGATCACTTTTCAGTTAAGATTTAGACACCTCAGAATAATTGTGTGTTAATTACAGAGTTTACAAAAAAAATACTAAAATGGATAAAGTGTTGCATTGTACATCAACAGTCAGCCCCATAGCTGATCAAGTCACTATTTCTCTTAGTGTCCATTACACTTCCACAGGTTTCCCCTTTGGTGCTCAGTTAGTTGTCGCCGATCAGGGAGAAAAAATGATATTTGTTTCTTTGGGACTGGCTTAATTCACTTAGCATGATGCTTTCCAGATTGCTCCATCTTGTTGTAAAGGACTGGGTTTCATTGTTTTTGACTGCTGTATAGTATTCCATAGAGTACATGTCCCATAGTTTCTTTATCCAGTCTACTGTTGATGGGCATTTGGGTTGGTTCCAGGTCTTAGCTATTGTGAATTGAGCTGCAATAAACATTAATGTGCAGATGGCTTTTTTGTTTGCCAATTTAATTTCTTTTGGGTAAATTCCAAGGAGTGGGATGGCTGGGTTGAATGGTAGGGTTATATTCAGGTTTCTGAGGAATCTCCAGACTGACTTCCATAGTGGCTTAACCAGTTTACATTCCCACCAACAGTGGGTTAGTGTCCCTTTTTCCCCACATCCTCTCCAGCATCTGTTGTTGGTAGATTTCTGAATGTGGGCCATTCTCACCGGGGTGAGGTGAAACCTCATTTTGGTTTTGATTTGCATTTCCCTGATTGCTAGTGATCTTGAACATTTTTTCATGTGTCTGTTGGCCATTTGGATTTCCTCTTTGGAAAGATGTCTGTTGAGGTCCTTGGCCCATCTCTTAAGTGGGTTGTTTGTTCTGTTGTTGTGGATTTTCTTGATTTCTTTGTAGATTCTGGTTATCAACCCTTTATCTGTAGTATAGTTCGCAAATATTTTTTCCCATTCTGTCGGTTGCCTCTTCACTTTCCTGTTTCTGTTGAAGTGCAAAAACTTCTCAGTTTGATGCAATTCCAATAGTTAATTTTGGCTTTGACTGCCTGTGCTCCTGGGGTCTTTTCCAAGAAGTCTTTACCTGTGCCTATATCTTCCAGGGTTTCCCCAATGCTCTCTAATAATTTGGTGGTGTCTGGTCATAGATTTAAGTTTTTGATCCATGTTGAATGAATTTTTGTGTAAGGTGAAAGGTATGGGTCTTGCTTCAAGCTTCTGCACATGGAAATCCAGTTTTCCCAGCACCATTTATTGAATAGACTGTCCTTACTCCAGGGATTGGTTTTGGATCCTTGATCAAATATGAGTTGGCTGTAGATGTTTGGGTTGATTTCTGTGTTTCTGTTCTGTTCCATTGGTCTATCCATCTGTTTCTGTACCAGTATCATGCTGTTTTGATAACAACTGCCCTGTAGTATGTCCTGAAATCTGGTATTGTGATGCCTCCAGCTTTGTTTTTGTTGTACAATATTGCTTTATCTATTCGAGGTCTCCTGTGTCTCCATATGAATTTCAGCATCATTTTTTTCCAGATCTGAGAAGAATGTCTTTGGTATTTTGATTGGTATTGCATTGAATGTATAAATTGCTTTTGAGAGAATGGACATTCTCTTGATGTTGATTCTTCCAATCCAAGAGCATGGAAGATTCCTCGATTTTTTGATATCCTCTTCTATTTCTTTCCCTAAGGTTTTGTAATTTTCATCGTAGAGATCTTTTACGTCCTTGGTTAAGTTTATTCCAAGGTATCTGATTGTTTTTGTAGCTATTGAGAATGGGATTGAACTTAGAAGTTCTTTCTCAGCATGGCATTGCCTGTGTATACAAAGGCTGTTGATTTTTGTGGATTGATTTTATATCCTGCTACTTTGCCAAACTCTTCTATGAGTTCCAATAGTCTCTTAGTAGAGTTCTTTGGGTCCCCTAAATAAAGAATCATATCGTCTGCAAAGAGGGATAGTTTGAGTTCTTCCTTCCCAATTTGCATCCCTTTAATTTCTTTTTCTTGCTTAATAGCTCTGGCTAAGACTTCCAGAACTATATTGAATAGCAGTGGTGAGAGTGGGCATCCCTGTCTGGTACCAGATCTCAGCGGAAATGCTTCCAACTTTTCCCCGTTCAATAGGATACTGGCCGTAGGTTTTTCATAAATTGCTTTGATTGTATTGAGGAAAGTTCCTTTTATACCCAGTTTGCTTAGAGTTTTCATCATGAAAGGGTGTTGTATTTTATCAAATGTTTTCTCTGCGTCTATTGAGAGAATCATATGGTTTTTCTTCTGCAGTCTGTTAATGTGGTGTATCACGTTGATTGTTTTGGGAACATTGAACCATCCCTGCATACCAGGGATAAATCCCACGTGGTCTGGGTGGATGATCTTTCTAATGTGATGTTGCATTCTATTGTCAAGAATTTTATTGAGTATTTTTGCATCTATGTTCATCAGGGATATTGGTCTGTAATTCTCTTTCAATGCTGCATCATTTTCCGGCTTAGGATTTAAGGTGATGCTGGCTTCATAGAAAGAGTTTTGGAGGATTCCCTTTTTTTCGATTGCCATGAATAGTTTGAGGAGAATTGGGGTTAATTCTTCTTTAAATGTCTGGTAGAATTCAGCCGTGAATCCATCTGGTCCTGGGCTTTTCTTTGTTGGGAGGGCCTTTATTACTGTTTCAATTTCTGTCTCACTTATGTGTCTGTTTAGGTTTTCTATGTCTTCCTGGTTCAATTTAGGTAGGTTGTATGTGTCCAGGAATCTATCCATTTCTGATACATTTCCCTGTTTGCTGGCATACAAGTCCTTGAAGTAATTTCTGATGATTCTTTTTATTTCCGTGGTGTCTGTTGTTACATTTCCTTTTTCATCTCTAATTGTATTGATTTGGGTCTTTTCTCTTCTTTTTTTGTTAGTTGGGCTAATGGGGTGTTAATTTTGTTTATTTTTTCAAAAAACCAGCTCCTCGTTTGGGTGATTTTTTGCAATGTGTTTTTGGATTCAATCCTGTTGATTTCTTCTCTGATTTTAATTATTTCTCTTCTTGTACTAGCTTTGGGTCTGGTTTGCTGCAGATTTTCTAGATCCTTGAGATGACTTGAAAGCTCATCTATTTGGTACCTTTCCAATTTCTTGATGTAGGCACCTATTGATATAAATTTTCCTCTTAACACTGCTTTTGCTGTATCCTATAGGTTTTGGTATGTTGTGCTGTTATCCTCATTTACTTCCAGAAAGTTTTTGATTGCTCTTTTAATTTCTTCTATGACCCATTGTTCATTCAGAAGCATGTTGTTCAATCTCCATGTTTTTGCATGTGCTCTAGGGATTCCTGAGTTGCTAATTTCCAATTTCATTCCTTTGTGGTCTGAGAAGCTGCATGGTATGATTCTAATTCTTTTGAATTTGCTGAGACTTGCTTGAATTTGCTGAATTTGCTGAATTTGCTGAATTTGCTGAATTTGCTTGACTAGCATGTGGTCAATCCTAGAGAAGGTTCCATGTACTGCTGAGAAGAATAAATCTTTCTGTGTAGGATAAAAAGTTCTGTAGATATCTGTTAGGTGCATTTGAGCTATAGTGTCATTTAAATCTACTGTCTCCTTGTTGGTCTTCTGTCCTGATGTCTGTCTATCTCTGAGAGTAGGGTATTGAAGTCCCCCAGTACTATTGTATTGGGGTCTAAGTCTCCCTTTAATTCCCTTAACAAGTCTTTTAAATAAACCGGTGCCCTGTAATTAGGTGCATATACATTGATAATCGTTATATCTTCCTGTTGAATGGATCCCTTAATCATTATATAGTGCCCCTCTTTGTCTCTCCTAATAGTTTTTGTGGTAAAATTTATGTTATCTGATATTAAGATGGCTACTCCCACTCTTTTTTCATTTCTGTTGGCATGTTATATCTTTTTCCAGCCTTTCACTTTCAGTCTGTGTGCATCTTTGTTAGAAAGATGTGTTTCTTGTAAGCAGCAAAAAGATGGGTTTTCTTCCTTAACCCAATCAGCCAATCGGTGTCTTTTAACTGGATTGTTCAGGCCTTTAACGTTTAATGTGACTATCGATGAGTAGTAACTTTGCCCTATCATTTTTGGGTTTCCTGTGATCTTTTGCTGTGAGGTTTCCTTCCTTTACCTTCTTTCATATTGGTGACCGAGTTTTTGTGTTTCTGTGTGTATCACATCTTTAAGCATCTTTTGCAGGGCTGGACGAGTGGCGACAAATTCTTTCAATTTCTGTTTGTTGTGAAAGGTCTTTCTTTCACCTTCATTCACAAATGAGAGCTTTGCAGGATATAATATTCTGGGCTGGCAGTTTTTCTCTCTTAGTACCTGGGCTATATCTTGCCATTCTCTCCTAGCTTGTAGGGTTTCTGATGAGAAGTCAGCTGTGAGTCTAATTGGAGATCCTCTAAGAGTAATCTGACGTTTCTCTCTTGCACATTTTAGGATCTTTTCTTTATGTTTCACTGTGGTGAGTTTGATTACGACGTGTCATGGTAAGGATCTCTTTTGATCATGTTTATTAGGGGTTCTATAAGCTTCTTGTACTAAGATGTCTCTTTCCTTCTCCAAACCTGGGAAATTTTCTGCTAGTATCTCACTAAAAAGGCCTTCTAATCCTTTCTCCCTCTCCATGCCTTCAGGAACTCCTAGGACCCAATGTTCAGTTTTTTAATAGTATCCTGTAGATTCCCGACAATATTTTTTAGATTTCTAATTTCCTCTTCTTTTCTTTGGTTTGCCTGTTTCCTTTCCTGTTCTCTGTCTTCTAAGTCTGATATTCTCTCTTCTGCTTCACCCTTCTGTTTTTAAGGCTTTCTAATGTGTTTGTCATTTGATCTATTGAGTTCTTCATTTCATTATGGTTTCTCGTCACTATCACTGTTTCTTGTTCTACTAGTTGTTTCATTTCATTTTGATTCCTCCTTAATATTTCATTTTCGCGAGAGAGATTTTCTATCTTGTCCATTAAGGATTTCTGTAGTTCAAGAATTTGTTTTTGCGAGCCTCTTAATGATCTTAGCAATTTTTTGAGATCTGCTTCTTGCATTTCTTCGATCTCATCATCTTCATAATCTTGAATTGGGGTGTCTTTTTCATTTGGGGGCATTACAGTGTCTTGCCTGCTCTTGTTACCTTGGTTTCTACGTTTGTTTGTCATCTTGGAGAGTGAAGAGAGATGCTATTGTCCCAGCTGCCCCCCCCTTTTTTTTCCTTCCAGTCAGCCTGGTGTAGTTCCCCCTCCCCCCCCCCCCCCCCCGCGTGAGCTCGGACCAAGGTCTAACCTTCGCGGCCAATGTCTCTGGTTACCTTTGCTTCCACCACCGGGGCTCAAATTTTGTGGGTGGGCTTCTGTAGCTGGGCTCGTTGTTTTCCCAACTCTAGTGGCCCCTGTGTCCATGGCGCGGCTCAGTGCGGGTCAGGTCAGCGTGGCGCGGCATGGCTGGGCGCTGCTAGGTGTGGCTCAGCGCAGCTCCATGCGGCTCGGCAGGGCTCGGCGCGGCACGGCAGTGGGCCACCTTACTCTTCCCGTAGGTCCTCCGTGTCACATCCACTAGATCCGGAAGAGTTTCCTCTGCAGTTTTTTTCCTCTGAGTCTCTTCTTAAGGGTGCAGTAACTCCACCCTTGTTAAAATTTCTTTTCCCAAACTGTTGTGTGTGCCCTCACTCTTCCGCAATATTGGCTCCACCCCTGAAAAGAGTTTCTTAACCCTGCTGTCTCCAATGAAGAAAGACCCCCAGAGAGTAACTCAGGGGCTGACATTCACTTCACACTACAAAAGACTTGGCCACTGTGGGAATCTTGGGTTATCACCTACAGGCAGTTTTGAAGCCCAGGACAAGGAGGAGATTGAAGGGTGTGTTGAGAAGACAGCATCCTGTAAAATTTCCCAGGGGAACCTAAAACAAAAGACATTCTGATAAAATGTCTACCATTAAAATAAGTAAAAGGAGATGTGCAAAGATTTGAAAAAGTAATTTATTTTATTTATTTCAAATGTCTAGAGCGAGCGAGCAAGCGAGAGAGAGAGAGAGAGAGAGAGAGAGTACATTCATTCATTGGTTCATTCCCCAAATTCCTACAAGAACTGTTAGGTAGCAAGTCAGAAATTTAGCCTATGTGTGTATGAGAAAGGCCTGAATACCAACACCTACTGCATAAGCTCCAGTAGCCCAGCATTTTGCACTTCAAAGTCCTGCTCAGACACTGATAACCTCCCAGGTGGTCTCACCCCTTCCTCCAAGGAAAGCTCCTGGGAGAATTTCCTCTCCTCAGGACCAAAGTGGTTACCTGACCTGATAACATGGGGCAATGAAACCTAGGAAGCCCCCCTACTCTGGCCAGGTGCCAGCAAATCTGGGGGGGGAGGAATTTGCTAATTTTCATCCAACAAACTCTTCTTCCAGGACTCTCCATCCTTTGTCATGGAGGATGGGGGAAGTGGTTAAAAAGACTCCCATAAAAACCTAGGGAGTCCAAACAGACTATGCACTCAGCTCTCTGCCTCTCTGCTGAGCCATCAGCCTGGCCTGTGCAGGTGTATTCTCTCCATTCAACCATGTAACCTCGCTCTCCCCCAGTCCGAGTGACTGGGTGCTCTCTCTCTGTCATCTGATGGATGCCCTATCCCCAGTAAAGCCTTATCATTCCACTTTCTGTCTCATGCCCGAATTTTTTCTTGGGTGAAGACAAGAACTACACAGCTTCCACAGCCTTCCCTCCAGTGACAGACTAGGGCTGTTCACAAACAGAAAAACAACTTTCAAAGAGTTACTGATTGTCCTGTAGAAAAATGACAAGATATATTTTAGCAAAGATGAGTGGGAAATGTTCTTGTTTTCATGAAAGAAAGAATTCAGATGTGGTACAGAAGAGTTGTAAGCAATGTAGCATATTTGTTTGGGTAGAATGGGGATGGACAGCTCTCCAGAAAGATTAGTGTGGAGAATACAACTTATAGGCCAGACAGGTGGCTCAGCCAAGAATTGAGCACCGAGTCTGTATTCAGACTGGAGCTTATAAGGGAATGAGGTCCCATTATTTTTTCCCACTGTATTCTCCCTGAGAATTTGCTCATCCTCACAACACAATTTGGCAAGATTGGCTCTAGGACTGAGCCAAGGAAACTTAATGCAGGGATGAGAGAGGATACTCATAATCCCAGCTCACATCCTGAAAGCTTGAGGGGGTTGTTTCCACATACCCCCCATTTTTCAGCTTCTGAGGTGTTTGGGCATCCTTCTGAAGGCTCCTGTGGTGAGGGGAATTCACAGAGCAGCAAAGGCTGAGCCACCAAGGGCCTCTCTTGGGAACAGACTAGAGAAGCTGTGTTTGGCAACACCAAGATCAAAGATCCCACATGGTACTGCAGTGTTGTCTCAGCATACCTGATTGGACAGTTTGTTCAGCTGGTGATTATGCATGACATCAGAAAAGATTCAACCAATCAGAATTGCCCTAGCATAGGGGTAGTACTTTGGGCAGTTTCTGTTGGGGGACATTCAGCTCAAGTCTAAAGCCACCTCATCCTCCTGGGGGCTGGCTCTCGACAGCAGCCTGTACTGTCATGTCCCTGATGATTCCACCTGAGATCCCTCAATCCCCACCATGTCTGTGATCCTGCTGGGATCTTGTGACCTAGAACTGAGCATCACAGTCACAATTCACTAACATTTACTAAATCTTGAGTCTTTCAGTTTCATCATATTCTTGGCATACTTCTCTTGTATGTCACTTCAGTATTTTTTAATTTGCTTCTAGTCTGTATCTTTTTCCTTTAAAATAGATTTCTATTTGTTTCTTAGTGATATATAGTAACCCCATTGATGGTATAAGTTGATCTTATACCCAGGATTCTTGCTTAGTTCTCTTATCAGTTTGTTTCAGGATTATCTCTGTATAGATAGTTTTGCCAATGTGGGAAATCTAGTAATGTTTACAAATGAGTAAACTCACAATGTCCCGGAGCTCAGGATGCACCTGGCTGTCCGGCACACGTGGCCGAGGGCTTTAGGCCATGGCCGGAAGGAGACCGGATAACTGCGGGGTGCCAAGGCAGGACCGGCCAGATTTAAGGCCTCCCCTGCTGCAGCCCCAGTGGCACAGTGGCACGACACGAAGGAGGCCGTCTCTGCCCAGCGAATGTGTTAACTCCGCGAGGAGCCAGTGAGGGGCACGAGGCAGTTCCCGAGGGAGTGGCGGGAGACTTGACCGACACCCACTCACCTCACGAGATGTGCGGAGAAACGCTGGACCGAGAGTTCATTGCGGGTACAGGCGGAAAACAACTCCAGGGGAGCAGCTGAACGTCTGTGGCCACGGTGGCCGGGAGGCAGAGGCCTCTCCCCACACGTGGGTGCTGGGTGCCCATGCTCCTCACACTCGGTTTTGGGGCGCACCGGGTGGCAGATGAGGGCACAGACCCGGCAGGTGCTCTGTAGTGGCTCCCCCGGTTCTGCCCAGGCTTGGAGCAAGCTGCAGACCATGGCATTGGGAGCGCCAGAGCTGGGGCCAGGTTGGGGAGGCCAGCGCTGGAGACCAGGACGCTTCCAGAGAACCCTGGCTGACCTGGCATGCTGGCGGTGTGACTCTGTACAGCCCGAACAAGTGGTTAAGTGGCCACAGGGAGTGACCTGTTCTAGAACGTTGATGACACAGAAGTTCATTTCCACCACTGCCGTGTGGCACAGGGTCAGGGAGGCCTCTGCTTCCTGCCCCTGGGTGCTGCCTTCAGCGCGGGCCAAGGTGATCCTGTTCCGCGTCCCACCAGGTGTCAGGTGTGGGGCCACCTTTGGTGTCCAGGCTTTTGGCTGTGTGGTTTGCTGCGTGCCTCCTTCCCAGTGAAGCCCCCAGCTGAAACGGGGCCACCTTGGCCTGCCCGGGGCCTGGGAGGCACCTGTGGACTCCAGGTGGGGGCTCACCTGTGCAGGCCATTCTCGCAGCCCACTGGACATGTGTGAGCTGTGATGGCCTGAGGTCTCCACTCAGGGTCGTCCCAGCCTCAGGCTGACTCGTGCCAGTGGGGACTTCTCCTTCAAGTTCACATACAACCCGACAAACTGAACATTTTGGTCCATCTCCTGTTCCTGCCCAGCCCTGAATTCCTGTAATTTCAGAATGAGGTCAATGTCATCCACATTCAGAGGTCACTTCCCAGAAGTCTCAGGCCAGAGCTCCCAGGGATGGCTGGGAGCGTCCCCTTGGGTGAATAGGGTGGGGGAAGCGAGGAACCTGAGATGGGGGGACCTCAGCCTTGGGGAGGCAGAGCTGGCTGCAGACCATGCCGTGTGCAGTAGGGGCAGCGGGTGGGGCCATGTGCAGCTGCCTCTGCCACCTTCTCCAGGGCTCTATCTCCCCAGCCCAAAGCTGGGTGCCCACCTGTCACTGACTCCCAGGCCCCACCCCAGGCAGCCCTGCTCTGCTTCCTGTCTCTCTGGGATCCTCCTGCGAGCAAGGGCTACAAGCACCCTTTAGCATCCACTAATGTCACTGAGGCCCAGCTGGGACTTGAACCCAGGGCTCTCCTGCTCCAGAACCAGGGACGACAGCTGCTCCAGGGGCCCCAGAGCCAGCAGGCTGTGGTGGGGGAGGCGTGAAGGGCAAGGGCCAAGGGTCCCCACTCTGGGCTCCCACACTGGGCACAGCCCTCTGGCCCTCTGAGTCCTTAGCACCCGCACCTGCTCAGAGGGGCACAGGTGGGCTGCCGCCCAGCCCACTTCCCAGCAGGCCCTGGGCCCTCAGTCCTGGCCCCGGCAGTGGTGCCTCTGCTGACCTCTGCCCCGTGGGGTGACACCGCTCTTGCCACACCAACAATTGCGAGATGGACTCGGTGGTCATCTCCATCAATGGCTACACGTCTGTGTACGCAGCCATAGTGATCTACTCCATCATCGGCTTCCACACCACCCAGCGCTACGACGACTGCTTCAGCAAGTGAGTGGTCCCGCCCCCGTCACGCCCCACGCATGGCATCATCCTGGCTCTGCTCCAAGGAAAATCCTGCACCTCATGAACGCCTTTGACCGGAGGGCAAGGTGACCCAGGAGAACTTCGCGGAGATGCAGCGCTGGTGGAATGCCACGGACCCCGCGGCCTACGCCCAGCTCACGTTCCAGAGCTGCGACATGAACTCCTTCCTCTTGGAGGCAGGTCCCGGCACCCCGGCAAGCAGGAGGCAGAAGTGCCCCTGCCGGCCCCTCAGGTTGCACCTGGGGCTGCCATCAACTTCCCTTTGGTCGCCACGATGCTGGCCGTGGCACATCCTGCTGCTGCTCGGCTCCCCACACACTGCCTCCTCTCTGTTTGGGAGCCCCCAGGTTGTGGTGGTGTCACCACTTCCGGGCTGGCGGCTCCCACAGTGCAGAGCTTGGTGCCAGGATGTGGCGTCACCCGTTGTCAGCTGTGTGTCACCTCCTGGGCCCCAGGTGGCTGCCGGTGTAGCCCATCCCAGCCCAGGCGCCCTCAGCTGCTCCTTGCTCTGCCGGGGCCGGGTGCCATGCACCCTCACCTCCTGGCCCGCAGATCCGCTTTACCCGTGTATCTGGAGCCAACAGGCTGCCTAGGATCAGCCTCATTCTCGCTTGGTGTGGTTCAGTGGGATGTGCGCTGACAGGGTGACAGTGTGGCCATCAGGGACTGACAGGCCCTGGGTGACTGGGTGCCATCGTGCAGGGTATGGAGGGCACAGGCCTGGCCTTCATTGTCTTCACAGAGGCCATCACCAAGATGCCGGTGTCGCCACTGTGGTCCATGCTGTTCTTCTTCATGCTCTTCTGCCTGAGCCTGTCGTCCATGTTTGGGAACATGGAGGGCGTGGCCATGCCACTGCAGGACCTCAAGCTCATCCCTGCCAAGTGCCCTAAGGAGCTGCTCACAGGTGCTTGTGCCATGGGGGGCCCAGCTGTGTCCCCTTCCCACTGGGTCACAGGTTGGGACCCGCTCGGCTCTGTTTCTCTGTAGGCCTCATCTGCCTTGGGACCTACCTCTTGGCCCTCATCTTCACACTGAACTCTGGCCAATACTGGTTCTCCCTGCTGGACAGATATGAGGGCTCCATCCCCCTGCTCATCATTGCATTCTGCTAGATGTTCGGATCCTCTATGTGTATGGCATTGACAGGTACGAGGGAGGAGGCAGCAGGGAGCTGGGCCGGGGCCAGCCTCAGGGGGTGCAGGGCAGACAGCAGAGAAGCAGCCCTGAGTCCCAGGAGGGGGCTCTGCAGGGCCCCCCAGGGGGCAGTCCATGCCCCTCTGGCTTCCAGATTCTCCTACACCTAGCTGTGCAGAGCGAGCACTGACAGCAGCATTGGGAGACTGCCCAGAACTTGGGGTGTATGAGCATGGAGGCCACAGCAAGAGCAGGCCCTCTGCCACATGGCCGAGCAAGAGCCTTGGTCTGGGTCCCCCACAGCAGCCTGGGTGCAGATACAGCAGAGGAACGAGGGGTGGGTGGGCAGTGGGGCTGGGGTCCTCAGCCCGGGGTACCTATGTTGTAGTGGGGGGCTGTTATCTCCCTGGAGCTCCAGGCCTTTCCAGAGGGAGGGCCTTCAGCCCCCACTTAGCCAGACATCTGGGCACTCACCTTGCTGGGTGGGGTGGCCACCAGACAGCAGCCTGAGAAGCTATAAAGGCAAGCTGCTTCTGAGAACCGGTGTGCAGGCACAGGTGTACAGCTATAGGTGAGCAGGCCAGGTGTGTGAAGGCCAGGCATTTGCAGGCCTGGTGTACAGGTACAGGCATGCAGAGGCACAGGTGTGCAGGCACAGGTGTGTGCAGGCCAGGTGTGTGTAGGCCAGGCATGCAGAGGCCAGGTGTACAGGTACAGGTGTGCAGAGGCACAGGTATGTACAGGTACAGGCATGCAGAGGTACAGGTGTGCAGGCACAGGTGTGTGGAGGCCAGGTGTGCAGAGGCCAGGTGTGCAGGCACAGATGTGTACAGGCACAGGTGTGTGCAGGCCAGGTGTGAAGAGGCCAGGTGCACAGGTACAAGTGTGCAGGCACAGGTGTGCACAAGCCAAGTGTGCAGAGTCCTGGTATACAGGTACAGGTGTGCAGGCACAGGTGTGTGGAGGCACAGGTGTGTACAGGTACAGGCGTGCAGAGGTACAGGTGTGCAGGCACAGGTGTGTGGAGGCCAGGCGTGCAGAGGCCAGGTGTGCAGGCACAGATGTGTACAGGCACAGGTGTGTGCAGGCCAGGTGTGAAGAGGCCAGGTGCACAGGTACAGGTGTGCAGGCACAGGTGTGTGGAGGCACAGGTGTGTGTAGACCAGGAGTGTAGAGGCCAGTTGTACAGGCACAGGCGTGCAGAGGCCAGGTGTACAGGTACAGGTGTGCAGAGGTACAGGTGTGCAGGCACAGGTGTGCAGAGGCACAGGTGTGTACAGGTGCAGGCGTGCAGAGGCCAGGTGTGCAGGCACAGATGTGTACAGGCACAGGTGTGAAGAGGCCAGGTGTGAAGAGGCCAGGTGCACAGGTACAAGTGTGCAGGCACAGGTGTGCACAAGCCAAGTGTGCAGAGTCCTGGTATACAGGTACAGGTGTGCAGGCACAGGTATGTGCAGGCCAGGTGTGTGTAGACCAGGAGTGTAGAGGCCAGGTGTACAGGTACAGGTGTGCAGAGGCACAGGTGTGTACAGGTACAGGCGTGCAGAGGTACAGGTGTGCAGGCACAGGTGTGCAGAGGCACAGGTGTGTACAGGTACAGGCGTGCAGAGGTACAGGTGTGCAGGCACAGGTGTGTGGAGGCCAGGCGTGCAGAGGCCAGGTGTGCAGGCACAGATGTGTACAGGCACAGGTGTGTGCAGGCCAGGTGTGAAGAGGCCAGGTGCACAGGTACAGGTGTGCAGGCACAGGTGTGTGGAGGCACAGGTGTGTGTAGACCAGGAGTGTAGAGGCCAGTTGTACAGGCACAGGCGTGCAGAGGTGCAGGTGTGCAGAGGTACAGGTGTGCAGGCACAGGTGTGCAGAGGCCAGGTGTGTGCAGATATAGGTATGCCCAGGCGTGCACAGGCCAAGTGTGGAGCAGCCATGTGTGCAGGTACAAGTGTGCAGCTGAGGGGCAGGCCAATGTACACAGGGTTGGCCACGCTCTGGTAACATGCAGTGTGGGTTTGGCCGTGCGCATGGCCCCACAACTGTGCAGCTGTGCTTGGCACTGTACATGTCCACACGTCCATCTGTGAAAGGCCCGGAGTACAGGGAAAGGCAGGCAGTCAGTGTCTCACCCAGGTCAGTCGACACCGTCCCAGACTCTGTCTCCAGGTTCAACAAAGACATTGAATTCATGATTGGGCACAAGCCCAACATCTTCTGGCAGCTGATGTGGTGGGTTGTCAGCCCCCAGATCATGCTGGTCATCTTCCAATTCTACTTTGTGGTCAAAGTCAGCAAGGAGCTGACCTACAGTGTCTGGGACCCCAGCTACATGAGTGCCTAGGGCCACCCATGCCGGAAGGGTCACAGGTTGGGGCGGAGGCCCTGCATGTGCTCAGGGGAGGGTTGCAGTTTGGGGTGGAGGCCATACGTGTGCTCAGGGCAGGGTCAAAGGTCAGGGTGGAGGCCATGCATGTGCTCAGTGGAGGGTCACAGTTCAGGGTAGAGGCCCTATGTGTGCTCAGACGAGGGTTGCAGGTCAGGGCGGAGGCCATTAGTATGCTCAGGGGAGGGTCACAAGGTCAGGGAAGAGGCCCTGCATGTGCTCACCTCTGGCCTGGTTCTCCCCCAGGAGGAGTTCCACAAATCCCGGCAGGTCAGGTACCTGCCCTGGGTGTACATGGTGGTGGTGGTCATGGCCTGCATGCCCAGCCTCGTCATCCCCTGCTTTGCCATCTACAAGCTCATCAGGGGCCACTGCCAGCAGCCAGGGGACCAGCAGGGCCTGTTCAGCACGCAGTCCACGGCTTCCATGAATGGGGACCTCAAGTACTGAGGGGCCCAGCCCTAGGCTGCGTGTGTCTGTGTGAGTGCACGCATGCACACATTTATGTGTATGTGTGAGCATTGCATATGTGTGTGCACTAGCTTGAATGTGTAGACATGTATGTTGTACATGTGTATATTCATTCATGTGTATGTGATGTTTCTCCATATGCATACATGTCTATGCATACGTGTGTGTACATGTAAGTTATGTCAGCATCGTGTGCATGCCTAGATATGTATGTATTGTGTGCATATATGCCTGTGTGCATACATGTGCATGTTTTCTGGGTGTGTACATATGCATGTGTATGTGTGTATGTGCATCTGTACATATGTAGCTGTATATTTTGTGCACATGTGGACATGTGCATCGTGCTTACACGTATACGCACACTGCTTGTATGCACGTACATGTTTGTGCATATCCAGGTGCACACATATTCACATACATGTGTGCATCTGTGTTTACATGTTCATGGCACACACGTGTACCATGTGGGCCCAGTCTCCTTGTCATGAACACGGTACAGCATGCCACACAGCCCTGGGTATGTCCCTCAAAGTCAAGAGCTGAGGGGTGGGGAGGCTGCACCTGCTGCACCCCAGGTTGCCATGGACAGGCGTGGAGCCTGGAGCGTGGGCTGCTGACTTGGCCCCTACAGCCATTCTCATTTCCCAGTCCCCTCCCTGTGCCCTCCCCTTAGCTACAGACCCTTGATCTAGAGACCCCCAAGGTCAGGGTTTGGGCCTTTTTACCAGAAGCCCATTGAGCCTGTGGTGACATGGCCACACACCCCCCATGCCCTGGCCCCGCCACCCCTGGCTTAATGAATACTCACCATTTAACCATTGCTTCTGCCTGCCATGGACAGACACCCTGAGTGCAGCTCAGTGCAGCCCAGCCGGAGTAAGATATCAGCTGTTTTCTTACAGGGACATTAACTGTGAATTTTTAGCCAGATGTTGGGAGAGAGGGTTACAGGGGAACTTGGCCCTGGCCCCTGCCAAGGACACTGCATGCCTCCTGGCCCCCCTGGAGCCCAGGGCTGTGTCAGGGTGGATGGCCCTGGAACTTGGCACCAACCTCAGCCCCATGCAAGCTGTGCCTGTGGCGTCTGCTTCCACAATGGCCACCTCCACATTCTGCAGAAAAGCCTGGGTGCTTCCCTTCAAGCGGACTTTCTAGAATTCTCACAAGTTGGGCTGGGATGCTGGGGGATCCCTTTCCTCCCAGAAACCCTGGCAACAAACTCCAGTTCTGCAGTTCAAGCTACCCGGCACACTGCAGACATGGAGCAGGGCGGAGCTTGGACATGTTCTGACCACTCAGCACTCACCTCTCCACTGCCCTGCAGTGCCCCTGGCACAGCCCAGCCAGGTGTGCCATCCAGGAGGCTGGTGGTTGTGTGACACCTCCGGAGCACAGTGCTGCTGCTTGGCATCCTTGTCAATGTGACAGACAGGCAGGTTCATGGACATCAAGTGTCCCCATTTAAATAAACCACTGCATCCACTGTTCTCAAGTGTGCATCCAGACGGGCGAGTGTGTCCCCAGGGACAGTGTGGCTGACGGTCAGCTCCACTTCCCTGTGGGCTGCAATCAGGACGCTGTCCACAAAGCCATGTGCTGTGGCGGGGACAGGCTGGGCATTGGGCAGGACTGTCTGCCTCCCAAAGGCCCTGTCCCTGCTGTGCTCAGTGGAGGTCATCCCAGGGATTCCTATAGCTCTGGGGAGGGTGTGGGCTCCACTCTGAGGCCCCCAGGCTGGGTTAGGGAGCAGGTGCAGCCCCTGGTACAGGCCACATAGGACTGGCCAGGAAGCCATGTTCAGACTCCCGAGGTGTCAGGAGATAGGTGTGGCCTGAGGACTAAGCCCCCTCCTATGCTGCCCCAGAAGCAGGGAAACCACAGCCACCACAGCCACATGTGGCCAGGCAACAGCCTTTATCTGCTGACCCTGTCGGGAACTGCATGGCATGGGGAGGTCAGGGGCTTCCAGGGTCCTGGGTGGAGCGTGGGGGTCCCTGGTGATGGATGTTCTGGGTCTTAAGGTGTCCACATTCTCCACTCAGCTTCACAGGATGTGGCCACCTTGGCAAACTGAGGGTGGGGGAGGGGAGTGGGGACCTCTGACCCTGTCACCAATGAGCATGAGTCTGCATTACCTCAACATCAAAACACTTGTTACAGATAAATAACTAAAAGCCAACTCACCATGCCCCTGAGCGTCCCCAACAGGAGCACATGGCTGTCGTGGGGACAGCTCTCTCTGTGGTGGTACCAGCCTACAGCTGACATTGGACATGCTCATGGGAAAGGGGCCAGGGATGTGGGCATGGCCAGGCCCCAGGTTACCAATTAACAGGGCTCCACCAGCTTTCCTTTAAATAAACCGGAGGATGTGAGGGAGGGGACGCTTGGGCTCTAGGCCAGCAGAGGGTGCAGGTGCAGTGTGGTCTGGATGCTCCCAGAAACACTGGACCGCTATGGCCCAGGACCTTGGCCCAGACCCAGCCTTGGATGTGTGGGAGGATGAGAGGCCCCAGTGGGACAACAAGCTCCAGTACCTGCTCAGCTGCGTGGGATTTGCTGTGGGGCTGGGAAACATCTGAAGGTGCCAGACCCACAGTGGAGGTGAGCCCACCAGCCACATGCGGGTACCCAAGGGACTGGCCTTCCCCACCCCTGATCTCTGGGCAGCACCACCGTCCCAAAAAGCCAGACATGTGGGGCCCCAGGAAGAGCCCAGCCTTGGCATCTGAGCCCTGGGGACTTCAGGGGCCTGCCCATGGGGTCCCAGGCCAGCATGCAGCTCCATTCCCAGTGGTGCTGCCCCTCGGTGTAGAGCCAGTCTCTAGGGGGTGATCACCCTGGTGTCCACGTTCATGGGGGTTGGCATCTCCCAAGGCTCCTTGCAGGGTGACAGGAGTCCCAGGCTCACCAGCAGTCACAACACACGGATGCACCTGTGCGGCCCACACGTGTGCACCAGCCAAGGGCTGCTGCCCTCAGGTCTGTCATTGCCCAGGTGCCCCCATGTGATGGGCTGGCCTGGGACGCCCAACCCTCTCCAGTGAGGAACCTGGGGAGATTCCCCCAGGGGCCAGGGCCTCGGGGATGCAGAGGTCAGGGGACAGGGCTTCTCATCAGGGATGCAGGTGAGGGAAGAGTGGCTGCCCCAACGTGCTGCTATGGCACCTGTTTCCAGATGCGGCAAGCATGACCAAACATGCCAGAACATTCTGTCTTCTTACTTCCTGTTCCTCCCCGGTCTGCACTGATGGGTGGTCTCACCCCAGCCACTCAGTGCCCATCACCCATCACTCAGAATTTTGTAGAGTGCTCCCACATCTTGCACAGCCACACTCACCCTCCTCACTCCTGGGCAGTTTCAGGGTCTTCTGAGCTTGTGGCCCTTCCTCGTCCTCACACCAGCTCCTGTTCCAGGTGTCTGCTTGTCCGCTCCACATGTTTACACTGGCTGTGCCCACTCTACCTGTCCACACTGGCTGTACACACTCTGCCTGTCCACACTGGCCATGCCCACTCTGCCTGTCCACATTGGTGACATATACACTATCCGCACTAGCCATGCCCACACTGCCTGTCCACACTGTATACACTGTCAACACTGGCTGCACACACTCTGCCTGTCCACACTGGCCATGCCCACTCTGCCTGTCCACATTGGTGACATATACACTATCCGCACTAGCCATGCCCACACTGCCTGTCCACACTGTATACACTGTCAACACTGGCTGCACATACTCTGCCTGTCCACACTGGCCATGCCCACTCTGCCTGTCCACACTGGCCACTTACACACTTTCCACACTAGCTGTGCACACTCCTGTCTACACTGACCACACACACTCCACCTATCCACACTGGCCACACAGATGGCCTCTGAGTCTGCCCCACAGTGCTGCCTGGCTGGTTTATTCTCCCACGAAGCTGAGCATGCAGCCAGCAGCTATGCAAACCACACGCAGCCAGAACCCAGGCCAGCCGCTGGCAGCACACCAGGCGCCCTGATGGGGAGCAGAGGGTGGCTGCCCCTGACCCCTGTGTCCTGACAGGGGCCTTTCTCATCCCCCTACTTCATCACCATGGTCTTTGAGGGGATCCCACTCTTCCACATCGAGCTCGCCATCGGCCAGCACCTGCACACGGGCAGCATTGGGGTGTGGACGGCCATCTCCCCCTACTTGGGCAGCGTAGGCAGGCCACCCCCTTCTCAGCTCCCCAGGAGGACCTGCTCTGCATGTGGGTGGCACCGCTCCTCCCCTGCTGTGTGACACTTTGTCCTCACTGTCTGCAGGGCCGGGCTGCTTCACGATGTCCTTCCTGGTCAGCCTGTACTACAACACTATCCTCACCTGGGTGCTGTGGTACTTCCTCAACTCCTTCCAGCACCCATTGCCCTGGAGCTGCTGCCTGCTGGAAGGCAACAGGATGGGTGAGGGCGTGGCCAGTGTGGACAGGTGACCTCTCCTGTTCACTGGTCCCTGCTGGACCCAGGAGCCACCCAGATCCCCATCTGCTCACACACCAGGCCCTGAGCCTCCCTTCCCCATCTCAGCCTCAGAGGGAGGTGAGAGAGCATGGCTGGGCTGGAGGTTGGGGGCCGCTTCAGTGCAGGGCAGCCATGCTGGTGCCCATGGCCCTTCTGGCTTTTGGGGCAGAGCGTGCACTGGGCCCCGGGCCCTGTGGCTGGCCCATGACGGGGCCGCTGGCTACAGGGTTTGTGGCAGAGTGCCAGGGCAGCAGTGCCATGAGCTACTTCTGGTACCAGCAGATGCTGGACATCACTGCTGACATCAGCGACAGTGGCACTGTCCAGTGGCAGCTGCTCATCTGCTTGGTCATCTGCTGGGCTGTGGTGTATCTGTGCATCATCAGAGGCATTGAGACCACTGGGAAGGTGAAAGCAGCTTCCTCTGGCTCTGAGGCCCCCTCCCCATGCTGCCAGTGTTGGCTCGGCATGGGGGGGCAGGCACACTTAGGGCCCCACAGGCAGCTTCTCATCCTGATGACAGTCTCTGCCCTGAACCACACTCTGTGCCAAGGCAGCCATGGTGGCTCTCTTCTGGAAGCCACCGTGACTTCTCCCTGCCCCTCCATCTCAGTGGACAGTGCCTCTCGTAGCCACTGTTCCACTGGGTCTGGCCTGAGGAGCCCCCAATCAGCCAGCGCCTCCCTGGTGGCTCAGGTTTGCCTCTGCCTCCTCCAGACGTTCCCCATCTGGTCTTCTTCCTCTGCTCTTTATGCCTCCACTCTGCCTCCTGTGCAGCGGAGGCACTGTCAGGCTTCTGACTCTCGCTGGATCCTAGAGCTTCACCAGGGAGGAGGGCGCATGTAGCTCACAGTCTGGAGGTTCAGGCTCCAAGATGGGTAGCGCCTTCAGTTCAGGCAGCCGGGCAGCTGCAGGGTGGTGGTGAGGGACCACCCCGGGGGCAGAGACACAGGGGGCTCACAGCTCTCAGAACCCGTGCTCCTGCTGGAACCACCCCTCGAAACCCTGCCGTGACCTCCCTGGGCCCCACCAAGTCAACAATGCATGGGGTCTGCACCCAAATCCCCTGGCCAAGGCCATGCACCCACTGGCTGGTACCGGATCTCAGGGCCTGTCACAGGCCATCTTCAGGTGACACACGTGCCCCATGTGCAGTGGCCTGCATGCACTGTCCTCCAGGAACGCCCCCCCTCTTCCCTTCTACTCCTCTCCAAGTCTTGGCCATGTTCTTACACTTACTTAAAACATGTGATAAAGAGCAGACACTGGTTTCTCTCACAGGCAACTGGCTTCTCAGGGCCTTCCCTTGGGGCCGCTGGGGCACACGGGTAGGGGGTGTTGAACACTCATGGCATGGCCAGGGCTCCTCACACCCCCTGCCCCAGGGTGGCCCACACAATCCAGCAGCCACCAGCCTGACCCTTTTCCCACAAGGCTCAGAGGACAGAGCCAGTGACCAGACCCTGTGGCTCTCACAGATCATTCTGTTAGGAATGCGCTGGGGAGGCCCTGTGGCTTTGGTCTGTGTGGGGATGTGGGGCCAGCCCTGGCCCACCGCTGACTGGGAGCCACCAGGACAGGGGAAAGAGGGGGCTGGACTGAGAGCCTGAGGTGTACACAGGAGGACCTAAGGCAGGATGAGGGGCAGCCTGGGGTGGGGGGAGGGGGCCTGCCTGTCCCAAGTGCTGATGCCCACCTTAGCAGACCCACGGGGCCTGTGTGACCATACACCTTCAGAGCTTGACCCAAAGCGCCATGCCTGTGTGGTACCTTGGGCCACGTGAGTAGTCACAATGGGGCAAGGCCCCTGCCTCGCTCCTGCAGGGCCACTGTGCATCTGACCCGGCATCTCCCCCAGGTCATCTACTTCACGGCCCTGTTCCCTTACTTGGTGCTAACCATCTTCCTTTTCAGAGGCCTGATGCTGCCCGGTGTCACGCTCGGGCTCCGCTACCTTTTCACCCCCAACATAAGTGGAGGGGGGGCAGGGGGCACCCAGTGGACAAGGGAGGAGGGCCTCGGGGTCTCAGCAGGGTTGGGGCAAAGACTTTGGTCTGGGGTGTGTGGATTGGTGCACCTGCAGGAAGTCCAGGTGCTGACAAGGTGGGAGCATGGCGGGGGGGGGGCTGGCAGGAATCAGCTGTCACCTGGGGCAGAAGTGTCCAGCAGGTGTGGCACACAGGACCAAGGGGCTTCTACTCAAGAGCCTGCAGCACTTCTAGACCATTCCATTGTTCCAGGATCCCAAGTGGGTTTCCAGGGCTGCTGACCGCCACCAGGAGTCGGTTGCACACCTGGGCATGAGGCTGTCTGCCCAGACACCCAGCAGTGGGCAAATGGGGCAGTGGGTGCAAACACCCCTGTCCAGGGGCCTCACATGGCCAAAGCCACACGTGGGAGAGGGCAGGGAGCATACCCGGGTCGGAGTCAGCTCAGATCTGGTTCTAGGCCCCACCACTGAGTGCCAGCCACACTTTGCCATGGGTCTGATGAAGCCACAGTTTGCTGGCCGCATCACAGAACAGGGGAGCCGTGTCAGCTGCCAGGCCAAGCAATCTCTCTCCTGGCACAAAGTCCTGAACGGTTCTTGGAATCTGTACAGGTCACACCTGGTTATGGTGTGACCCAAAAGGGCCAGGGAACGTTCTGGAACAGCATCTGCTGTGTTCATGTTCCAGATGCAGATTCTCCAGAACCTGTGGGTGTGGCTGGATGCAGCCACCCAGATCTTCTCCCTGTCCCTGGCCTTCGGTGGACACATCGCCTTTGCCAGCTACAACCCACCCAGGTGGGCAGCTGCCCTAGCTTGCTTGGCACCCTGGCGATGCGGTGCCAGCCAGCTGGGGCTGAGATGGGGATGGTGCTGTGGGACCTGCTGGCCTGGGATGGGCTCCACCTAGCTTGTCTGTTCCAGGGGCTGCTGTGTGTGCCCAGCCTGACTGTGGCCTGGGGCAGCTCTGGGGCCCACAGGGTGCTGAGTACAGCTCTGAGCCTTTCCACAAACAGTCAAGGAGTGGAGCAAGGCAGTAGGGAGGGGCCCAGGCTCAGTGGGTGGGGGCCCTTCCGAGGCCCTGAGTGCCCCCTTGTGCAGGAACAACTGTGAGGACGCCATGGTCATCTCCCTGGTGATGACCTCCCTGTATGCCTCTGTTGCCATCTTCTCCATCATGGGCTTCAAGGCCACCACAGACCACAGGCAGTGCCTGGACCGGTGAGGCCGGGCCACGCCATGGGCAGGGGTGGGGCAGGCACGCCAGTGTTCCCAAGGACTCTCACTGGAAAAAGGGTCTTAGATGAAACTCGGGTGTGAATGGAGCTGAGGTCGCCCTGGGGATTGTGGGCCCCGAGTAGGGGACAGCCACAGGGGGCAGGAGAGGTGCCCTCTGGAGTCTCTGGGGGGGTGCCACCTGACCCCGTGTGCCCGGCGCCTCTAGGATCACATGCACTATGCATGTCTCTGCTCGGAGACATGCATAGTGCACAGCCCTATGGCAGCCCCAGGAAGCCTATGCTGCCTGAACGACCCTGAGGCCCTCTGCCCGGCCATCCAGACACGTCTCATTCAGTGTGTTGGGTGGGCTGCAGCCTCTGGCACAGGGAGCTCTGCCCCTGCAGAGTACGCATACCCAGAGGGGGCTTCAGGCACCCAGTGGGTGGGGCAGAACCCCACGGGTCCTGTTGAACCCGTCAGCACCCAGGACGGCCCCCACATGCAGAGCCAATGGGTGGCATCTGTGCCGACCCCACACCATTCAGAGGGAGGAGGCAGAGGACAGGCCAGCCATGGCCAGTGAGGCAGGAGCCGATGCCCCAGGAACACTGTGTGAGCGTGTGTGTGCTTCACACGTGTGTGTGTGCTTCATGTGCACCTCATTTTTGCCTCACATGCGTGTGCCTCACCTCAGCACCACCCTTACCAGTGCAGGAGGGGCTTCTCCAGCTCCTTCACCTGGATCCCAAGGACAGGGTCCTGTCATGTCTCAGCCGGACTCCTGGGGTTCCATGGAGCATAGCAAGTGGTGGCCATGCTGCACTGTGCAAAGCTGCTTCTCTATGTTCCAGGGCTCCCACTCCCAGGGTCTCTGCCGACTCTGGGTTAGAGGGTGCTGGGCTGGGGTTCCGACTCCCGGGGTCTCTGCCGACACTGGTGAGGGAGTGCTGGGCTGGGGCTCCCATTCCGGAGGCCGTACCCCACACTGGGGGTGCTGGGCTGGGCTGGGCACCTGGGGCATCAGGATGAGGCTTGCGCTTCCTGCCCTGGCTGTACTTAGCCCTGCTCTGCATGGCTGTGTGAGACCCCGCATCATACAAGGCACCAACACCCCCACACTGAGTGTGGTCAATGGCACCATAACTCATGCCTGGCGCCCACCTGACACGTGGATTCCTCTGTGAGGCACATCCCAGCCTCCCGCACTTAGGACACCTGATGTGGGGCCTTCTGAGCAGCCTGACCAGCTGCTGACAGAACACAGCAAACCTGTGGAAGACATGCACTTGAGCGACCCAGGAAGCTGACATGGGAGGGTTGAGCTTCGCTGGGCCCCTGGCTGGGAGACTCAGTGCCCAGATCAGAGCTCAGTGGACTGTGCAGGAGGGCGACAGGAGCAACTGTGTGGACAGCGAGCCCCAAGGCTGACCTCGGGAGCCACGCGATGCCGAGTGTGGGTGGACGGGGGCTCTCAGGTCATGGGGCGGGGGTTCCCAGCCCCAGAGTGCCTGACCCTCAAGTCCTGAAAATGGGGGGCTGGGCCCCTCAGCTGAGCTGCAGAAACTGATGCCCCTGTGCCAGCCTGGGGCATGCAGGATGAGGCCACCCCCTCCTGGAGCAGGAGTGCATGCAGGTCACCCTCAGGAACATAGGGGTGGGCAGGCCAGGCCCCCAGGGTGCTGTGGGCCCTGTGCCTGGACGTATCTGCTGGCCTGGGCAGTGGTGGCAGCACAGGCCCCACAGTCTCACCCCGTGTCCCCGCAGAAACATCCTGGGCCTCTTCGACGAGTTCGACTTCCCAGAGCAGCACATCTCCAGGGCCAGTGACGAGGCCGTCCTCACACAGCTCAACACTACACAGCCAGAGAGGCTGGCCCTGCTGCCCCAAGGGTCTGCCACCTGGACAAGGTAGTGCACACAGGGCTGCCGGGGCCACCCCAGGCGTTGGGTCAGGCCACAGGGCTGCGAGCCTGCCAGAGTACAGTGGAGCCCTTGTCCAGTGGGGTGGCTTCAGGGCCAGGCTGATGGGCAGCCAGGCACAGATCCTGGCCCCAGGCACCTAGAGCCTCCCAGAGGGATGGTGGGCATGGTATCCCTACAGGCGCATCTGTGGCCTGCACAAGTGGCCCACCATGGGTTCCCGGTTGCAGAGGACCTGGAGCCTCCTGGAGAGGCAGTGGGCACAGTGTCCATGCAGGCGCATCAGTGGCCTGCTCCCATGGCCCACCATGGGTTCCTGGGTTGCAGAGCACCTGGCAGTGGGTGCAGCGTCCATGCAGGCACTCACGTAGCCCACCATGGCTTCCGGTTGCAGAGTGCCTGGAGCCTCCAGGAGGGGTGGTGGGCATGGCATCCATGCAGGCGCTCACATGGCCTGCACTCATGGCACACCGCGGGCTCCCAGTTGCAGAATGCCTCGGGCCCAGTCTGGCCTTCATCATATTCACGGAGGCCATGCTGCATATTCCGGGGGCGCCCGTGTGGGCCGTGCTCTTCTTCAGGATACTCTTTACCCTGGGGCTCTCGGCCATGTTCAGCAACATGGAGGGGATCATCACGCTGCTCCTGGACATGGGGGTCATCCCCACGGGGATCCCCAAGGAAGCCCTCACAGGTGAGTGCACAGCTCAGTCATAGGGATGCCTGCTGCCTCCCATACAGAGTTCAGGGGCCCTGGGCTAGCCTGCTCCCCTAGGACAGCCCAGCGACTCCGGGAAGGACACAGGTGGACCTGCCCTGACCGTGGCCTGCTGAGGCCAAGCTCTCACCTACCTCTGGCAGGCAGGGCAGGGTGGGGGAAAGGGGCAGATGCAGGCCTCCCACCCAGAACCTGCACCCCAGGGCTGGCCTGTCTGGCCTGCCTGCTCTCGGCCACCTGCTTCATGTTGCAGTCCAGAAGTTACTGTCTCGAGATCTTCAACAGCTATGCAGCTTCCCTAAACCTCATAGTCTCTACCTTCTTCGAGGTGGTGAGGGTCATCTACACCTACAGCCTGCGGCAGTGAGCTGAGGTCCACGGGGAACCTGGGGGGTGGGGAGGGCCCTGCAGTGCTGCTGAGCCCAGCGTCTGTGCAGGTTCTCTGATGACATTGTGTAGATAATGGGGCCGTGGCCAGGCCTCTACTGACGGGCGCTGTGGCTCGTGGCCAGCCCCCTGCTCCTCCTGAGTGCCTTCCTGGCCTACCTCATCCTGCTGGCCCAGAGGATGCTGAGCTACCAGGCCTGGAATCCTCAGCACGTAGGTCCTCCCATGGGGATCAAGGGGCCACAGTGACCTGCAGGGCAACCCTGGTAGGACTAGAGCCTCTCAAGGGCCTCAGAGCAGTGTCCAGACCCTGGAGACATCGGTCCTTCCAGCCCACACTTTCCACTTGCTGTGGGGACAGGCAGCCAGGGAAGCAACAATTCCAGTGTCTGGGAGAGGTCGGGAGGTAGACTGGAGAAGGGTCACTCCCTGCCTGGTCCACACAGGGGACCATGCAACACCTGGCCTGGGCCGCCCCTCCCAGAGTGAGCACCAGAACCCCTCAGGGTCCGCCCGGGGGAAGTGAGAATTTTCTGCTTTATCCCTGGGGTCTCAGACCACACCTCACCTGTCCACAAGTGTTGGAGGCCAGTGGGTGGGGACCACGTGCCCCTGCCTGCCCTGAGGGCTTCCACCCAGAGGGAACCTCAAGCCCCAGCTCCCTCATCCCTGAGCACGCACCCAGGATGCTGCCCTCCTGTAGTCCCAGGGAGGAGCTGGGGCTGCCTCCGTGCACAGGTGGTTGGGTCAGCCTCGCTCTGCCCAAGGCCTGGGGTCTGGGGCCCAGGGTCTGCCCCCTCCAGGCTGAGCTCTCTCTCTTGCACCCCCTGCAGGAGCAGTTCCCCTCCAGGCAGGAGAAACTCTACCCTGGCTGGGTGCAAGCCATATGCATGCTCCTGTCCCTGCTGCCTGCTCTGTGGGTCCCGGGCGTTGCACTGGCCCAGCTGGTGGCCAAGTGCAGGAGGCAGCAGCAGGTCACATGGCTGGACAGGAGCCTGAGGCTGCAAGACAGCAGGGCCCACTAAGGGGCAGGGATGGTCGTGGGTGACCTCATCACACCCTCCCACCAACTCTGCAGGACCCTTGGCTCCCCACGTCTTAGGCCTGCTCTATCCAGGGTCCACTCTGCCCTCAAATGGGAGGCAGAGTCCACCCAGTGGCACACCCAGGTCCTGGCTGCCATAGGAGACCCTCTGCATTAGTGCTGCCCACACAGCCTCAAGCTGTGGCGATGGACAAAGGGCAGGTGTGCTGATGGCAGGCCAGGCCCTGCACAGCTTCCCTGTCAGGAATCCAGCCCCAGGCTGACCCCCAAGTCCAGCTCAGGATAGGGGGAAGAGGTCATCTGCACACACGTGAGGGGGACGCACAGGTGCTGGGAGCCCAGCCAGGGAGGACTCTGGTAGACACTGCCAGGGTCAGCGCCCATGCTCGAGGGCAGAGGCTGCTGAAGTCAGAGTTCCTACCGTGGGGCCTCTTGGCCATTCCCTCCAGGTCACCAGCCGCCCTCCCCCACCAAGCACCCAGGCAGTCAGCCCTCACCTGCCCACCCCACCCCCACTTCCTTCTGACCACAGACCCCAGCCTCACACTGCCAGACCAGTACCCACAGAGCCCCTAGCCTTTTCCCGGTGCCCTGAAGAAACACACAGCTGGCCACACTGCCTGAGGCACCTGGCAAGGCATGTGTGTGTTATCACCTAAGAAACATCTGTGCTGGGAGCAGCTCTTGCCACCACGAGTGTGACCAAGGCCCGGCTGCAGAAGAGCTGAGAGCTAAACACCCCCTCAGCCCCAGAGCTCCGTGCACATCTGAGCCCACAGTGGGGAAGGCTGGCACTTAGCCCTCCATCATGATACCCCCTCCCCACGCCATGCTGAGACAGGTGGCGGTGAGCATGGGGTGTCACACAGGGGAGCCCATACCACAGGGGGCATCCCAGAGTTCAGCCCTGTCTTGCTAGCTTGTACATCACTGCTGACAGCAGCTCTGAGCAGACAGCCAAGGGGACAGGAGCTCGCGGGACCCACAGGCATCTGCCTACTCTCAGTTCTGCCCTGTGGTGTCCCTTTGGCTAGCCCCCCCTATATGCTGTAGAGACCTCGTGGTTCATGACCTGCCCTCTGCACAATGGACAGTGCAGGCAGGGCCCCCACAGGGCTGGGAAGTGAGGGCAACACTATCCCGACACTGCTGTTGTGGCCTGCAAACCCTACCACTGCCCTGAACGGCTCCAGGCCTGCCCTTCCTGACCACACCTCGCCTGGCCACCCTGTGTCCAGGAGCTTGGTCTGGAGGGGCCCTCGGGGGCTGGCAGTGGTGGTGTCGGAGCCCTGGTTCAGTGGCCAAGAGGGAAGGGGTGGGGTGTGGGGACAGAGACCCAGTGGACATCCAGCCTCCAGAAAACTCAGCAATGGATGTGTGGACAAATGGACACTCATGTGAATGTGGACATGGCCCAGGGGCTGCAGAGGGCAATGGTTGACCAGCATGACACCCCCATGGGCATGAGCCTTCCATGTGAAATCCCTGACTGGCAGGGGCTGGCACAGGAGCAGATGCTGCCCTTATGTGGCCAGAACAGAGAAGTCCACAGAGGGGCTCCTGGGCACCCCTCCTGGACACCGTGTTCATGGGCAACAGCCGGCAGGGGCAGACAGGGCCACCACCACCACAAGGTCACCCGATGGGGGACTACAGTTAGCACGACCAGCAGGGGGCGCTGGGGAGCAGGGCATAGCCATCTTGTTTTTTTGGGGGCGCTATCCCTCACAGTAACAGCAGCCCCCACAGGTGAGACCAGTGAGCCAGCCCCCTGGGGGTTCTGCTCCTGTCAGGAGCTGCTCACTGCGAAGGCCAGAGCTCGGGCAGCAAAGAGGCTGATGCCGTTTCACCTGTGGGGATCCCGTGTCCGCAAAGTGGTCACTCAACACTGCATCCCCTGTAGGCACTGCATGGAGTCCTGGCTGCCCTGTTCCCACCCAGCTCCCTAATGGCCCTGGAAGACAGCAGAGGATGCCCAAGCACCTGGGCCCCTGCTACCCATGTGGGAGACCCGGATGGAGCTCCTGGCTCAGTGTTGGCCAAGGCAGCCACCAGGGGAACAGATGAATGGGAGCTCTCTCCCCCTCCCTGTTGCTCTTAAATGAACCAATATATCTGTGAATTATGAAAGCTCAGCTTTTCCAAGGTTCGGCACTCAGTGAAGCCTGAGAACCTGAGTGACAGTACAGCAGGGCCTGGGGTTCCCCATGGGCACATCGGCTTAGTCACCAGGATGGTCTGGGGTTCCCGTGGGCACATCAGCTTAGTCACCAGGATGGTCTGTGGTCACCATGGGCATGTTGGCTTAGTCACCAGGATGGTCTGGGGTCCCCCTGAGCAAGTCAGTTTAGTCACCAGGATGGTTTGGGGTCCCCTGGGCACATGAGCTTAGTCACCAGGAAGGTCTGGGGACCCCTGGGCACATCGGCTCAGTCACCAGGACAGTCTAGGTTCCCCTGGGCACATCTGCTTAGTCACCTGGATGGTCTGGGGTGCCCTGGGCACGTTGGCTTAGTCACCAGGACAGTCTAGGTTCCCCTGGGCACATCGGCTTAGTCACCTGGATGGTCTGGGCTGCCCTGGGCATGTCGGCTTAGTCACCATAGTCTGGAGTCCACTGGGCACGTCGGCTTAGTCACCAGGATGGTCTGGAGTCTTCCTGGGCACGTCGACTCAGTCACCAGGACAGTCTAGGTTCCCCTGGGCACGTCGGCTCAGTCACCAGGATGGTCTGGAGTCCCCTGGGCACGTCAGCTTAGTCTCTAGGACGGTCTGGGTTCCCCCGGGCATGTCGGCTCAGTCACCAGGACAGTCTAGGATCCCCTGGGCACATCGGCTTAGTCACCTGGATGATCTGGGCTGCCCTGGGCATGTCGGCTTAGTCACCATAGTCTGGAGTCCCCTGAGCATGTCAGCTTAGTCACCAGGACGGCCTGGAGTCTTCATGGGCACATCAGTTCAGTCACCAGGACAGTCTGGGGTCCCCTGGGCATGTCGGCTTAGTCACCAGGAAGGTCTGGGGTCCCCATGGGCACATCGGCTTAGTTACCAGAATGGTCTGGAGTCTTCCTGGGCATGTTGGCTTAGTCACCAGGACAGTCTGGGGTCCCCCTGGGCATGTCAGCTTAGTCAGCAGGATGGTCTGGAGTCCCCTGGGCACGTCAGCTTAGTCACCATGACATCTTTTGAATGCAGCAGCAAAGGGGCACATCCCATGCCATAAAACCTGGCACAAGGCGCCAGGAGCCCTGTCCAAGGTCCATATCTGTGACCCCATCTGTGATATCCCGTTAGGTTCTGGAATTGCTCACAGCAGCTGAAATGTCACACAGGTGCCTGCTCTGCCAGGCTTCAGGCTGCCCAAGCCACACCTGTGGCTGAGGCCACTCCTTCACCAAGATCCCCCCCACAACACTGCCCTTCCTGCTCTCAGTAGGGTCCTCAGGTCACATAAGGCCCCCTGTATGCTGGGTCCTGCCTGGGGAAGGGGGCTCCCTACTCATCCTTGTCAGGCACTAGGCAGTGCCACACTGACAGATGCATGGCTCCAGCACGTGAACAAGACTCCCCCACAGTGGCCACGCGTCCTGCCCTGGCATCTGAGGATGGGAGGGGAGTCCACACACACTGTGCCAGACACTGGCTCCAGAGGACCACTGCAGGGATGGACGCAGGGACGGGGCAAGGGGAGGCCTGGGCAGAGCTGCACAGTGAACACCTTGGCTCAGGGACGCTCAGCCTGGACTTTGGATGAGGGGGTGGGTGGCTTGCTGCTCCCAGGTACATGTGGGTCAGTGCCCTGGGGTCTCCCCTCACTCAAGATGGGCAGCTTAACCAAGCACACAGCACAGGGATTCCCTCGGCAGCCCTGGATCACTCGGGGGTGATGAGCAGGCCCGGGGTGGGGCACATGCTCACAGGCCCACAGCCCATGACCAGGTTTCCCATGAGCTGCTTCCTGGCTGTTCGTGGTGGGCTCTGCTCCCCTGCTGAGGACAGCAGGGAGGGGACTGACCTGAAGGAAGAAGGCCCCAAGGACAGGCCCTGCCCTGTGTCACAGATGACCCCCTCCCCCCGACACCAATGTGCCCAGCTCCTCCAGCCTCAGTCCAGGATGGTCTTGAAGTCTGCGGTCAGGGCCAGGTCAGCTGCAGCCTCCAGGGCCTCCTGGTGGACGTCACCCAGGCCCAGCACAGAGGCACCCAGCAGGCTGGGCCACTGCACCCGCTCGTAGTTGAGCACACTGAACAGCGTCCTGATGTGCGAGGTCCAGGGCTGGGCCTGGGGCACACAGGATGCAGCCTCAGGGGGGCTGCAGAGGGCAGGCAGCCACAAGCCCACCCAGCTTCCCAGGGTCCTGGGAGAGCCCAATGCAGAGCCGGCCCTCAGCCCACTGGCCGGGCTCCTCAGGGTTCCTGTCACTGCACCCCAGGAACCCTCACCCGGCAACACATGTGATCCTCAGGGATGCTAGGCATCCATCCACCTCCAGCTGAGCAGTAGCCTGGGGCTGGGGTCCACAGCACCCCCCACACACACACACACACAGAGGCTAGGTCCTTGGAGTGACCGCAGCAACATTAACTGATGACAAAATCACCCCACCGTGGCAGAGGCACCAGCAGCCATGGGGACAAAGCCACAGAAAAGGCCATGGGGGGCAGGGGGAGCCATGAGATGAGTCCTGCAGTCCTCAGGGGGCAGTGACAGCTGTTCTTCCCTCCCCTCCATGTGGCGCCATGGCAGGATTCCAAGGGACCTGGCCAGCTGCCCCCTGTGGGCTCCCAGGCCCAGCTGGGCACCTCCCCCAGCTCCTCATCCACTCACAGCAGGACCCATCTTTGGGCACACAGGCACAAGCCCGTGAGCTTTTGTGTGGGGCAAGATGGAGGCCAGGTCACCTTCTCCCTGCGGAACATTCTGGCTCCCACCACAGAGTCCGGGTTCACAATGGGCTGCAGTCCGCTGGGCTTGGGGATGAAGCGCAGTCTGGTCATGGGCAGGGCTGACCTGGCCTGCTGCTGGACCTCTGCATCCGACAGCTTCCGCAGCTGTACCTGCTCCAGGTGCTGCCTGCAACACATCTGGGGCTGGGGTCAGGGCTGGGGTCAGAGGGGTTCAGGGCCATGGGCAGGGCCAACCTGGCCTGCTGCTGGACCTCCGTGTCTGACAGCTCCTGCAACCGCACCCACTCCAGGTGCTGCCTGCAACACGCCCGGGGCCCGGGTCAGGGCTGGGGTCAGAGGGGTTCAGGGCCAGGGTCCGGGCCAACCTGGCCTACTGCTGGACCACTGCATCTGACAGCTCCTGCAACCACACCCACTCCAGGTGCTGCCTGCAACACGCCCAGGGCTGGGGTCAGGGACAGGGTCAGGGCTGACCTGGCCTGCTGCTGGACCTCCGTGTCCGACAGCTCCCACAGCTGCACCCACTCCAGGTGCTGCCTGCAACACGCCCCGGGGCTGGGGTCAAGGAACCTCGGTCCCTGTGGACACAGCATACTCTGCGGGGTGGGGTGGGGCCTACAGATGCCCTCGTCCACCACAGACACCTCCCAGGAACCCCCACATGGGGGTCCGAGGCTCCCATTCCACACCTGGCATGACTCGGTGTAATCAGTCCTGATCCCTCAGTCTGACTCAGCAGAACCAGGAGCCAGCATCTCCGTCACTCAGGCCCCATCCCCTGATGCCACCCCCACCAAGGTCATCCAGAGGGGATGCCTGTACCCCCAGGTGTCAATGCAGGAAGGGTCTCTGAGACTCATGAACCAAGTCCCTCAGAAGCACCCTGAGGGGACTGAGCCCAAGCATGAGCATACAGGGCCACGGGCCAGCACAGGGTCTCTGCAGGCCAGCACAGGGCTACCATGGGCCAGCACAGGGCCTCCCCTCCACGGGCCAGCACGGGGCCTCACAGCCTGTGGGTAGCCGGGACACAGACACCACACGCGGTACCTGATGCCCACGTTTTGCAGCCCAGACGCTCCTGCGGTAGAAGAGGAGCTGGTTCTTCTGGAACGTGGTCTCCATGACGTAGAAGAAGGACCTGAGCAGCCCCACCACATAAGTATCCAGCAGCCAGAACAGGAACCTAGCCAGGATCCCCTCCCTCAGTCTGTGCTCCATGGTCGGGATGTGGCCACGCCCTGGAATGAAGCAGACCCCGCATGTGCACCCTCACGAGGCAGCCATGGTGGGAGTGCAGGGCACGAGGGGCCCTGCAGTCCTGAGCTGGCTGCCCTGGCTTTGGTGAACATGTTCCTGCACGTGTGCCGGCCCCTGGCACCCCATTGCACATGCAGCTCACGGGCAATGCTCGGGTTGGCACGCAGAGCAGACAACATGGAAAGGGCTCCCACGTGCAGTGTCAAACTCACAGCCTACGGGCGGAAGACCAGGGGCTGGCAGGACACACAGTGTGGTTACACGGCTGGACCCCTGGGGGCCCTGGCATCAGACATCACAGGCAACTCAGGGCCCACCAATAACTGGCTCAAGAGAAACTGGGGAGGGGCTGGAGCGGGGCAGACCCTGACCATGGGGACGGCGGCTGGGTGAGCAGGGACAGCGGCCAGAGTCCAGGTCCCTGGTCTGGAGAGCCAATGGCACTGGGCCGGGTTTAATGCCCTCAGCCACCCACAGGTGGCTTACAAGGACCCGAAGGCAGAAGACAGCAAAGCCTGGGGAACAGGGACACCAAGGAGGCAGCGACGACGGCGCTGGGGACCTGGAGGCCACTCCTGGCTCCTGGCTTGGGGGCCGCTGCAGGCGTTTCAGTGGTGAGCCAGAGGACGGATGCTGTCTCACAGTCTCTGACTCTCAAGGAAATGAGAAGCACACTCAGGCCTGCCTCTCCCTAAACGCCGTCCAGCGGGCTGAAAGTAATGGAAACCTCACCCGTGTGTGTGGCTGAGCATCAGCTAAACCAAGGAACCCGGCAGAGTAAAAATCCAGGAGCAAACGGCACCGCAGGAAAACACCCAGCCGAGGACGGCGCTGTGGAGTCATTAGCTGAGCCAGGAGGTGGCAGGGCGCAGGAGATGGCCCCCAGGGCCGAGGGTCCCACCACGCGCCTGTGTGGAGACTGAGAACTCGCCACCCCACGTCACCCCTGTGGTCGACCATGCTGAGCAGGCAGAGCTGGCCCTCAGGAGCCCGGCGCAGGAGCCATAGGACACCACCCAGGCCTCATGGTTCATGTGGGGTCCGCCACCTCAGAAGTCACCACAGAGGAACCGGTGCTGTGGAGTTGCAGGTTAAAGGACTGCGTGCAACGCCGGCATTCATGTGAGAGCCGGGCGCCAGTCCTGGCTGCTCCACCTCCTTGCTAATGTTCTTGGGAAAGCAGTGGAAGATGGCCCCAGTGCTTGGGTCCCTGCACCCATGTGGGAGGCCTGGAGGAAGCTCCTGGCTTCAGCCTGGCCCAGCCTGGGTGGTTGCAGCCATCTGGGGAGTGAACCAGCAAATGAAAGCTCTCTCTCTCTTTTCCTCTCTTTCAAAATAAATCAAATCTTTTAAAAAGTAACTGATATCAAAATAACTGCATATTACTACACAAGGTGCAGCCAAAGCAGTACTTAGAGGCTAATGCATCACAGCCACACATCCACCATCAGAAGTTTATACAGAATGACAGGAAAGCCTGAAAAAGGCATTAGGAAGAAGATAAACAGAAATCACTGAAATTCAAAACAAAGGCTCAACAGAGAGGACCCCATGGGGACAACAGAACTCAGCCACTCTGAAGGTCAAAGGGCAATGGGGGAGGGGTGACAGGAGGCTGAGCCAGACACAGAGCCGCACACAGCGGCCTGGGTAAGGCCATCAGGCCGATGCTGCGGACAGAGCAAGGGAGACAGGGTCCCCACACTTGCAGCGAGAGGGACCAGAAACAGGCCAGCACCAGCAGCACCACCTCTCCCATGCGCAGCCCACACTGGGAAAGCTGGCCCATCATGCCCCATGCAGCAGGAGGCCAGCTGGCCTGGCAGGAGGCAGATCTCCAACCCTGGCATCCCTGATCCCTCCGCGAAGGTGGTAGAGTGGCCACTGCCTGAGCACACAATGTCCGGGTGGGTGCACAGAGCAGTGCTGGGGGTGCCCGGGGCCAACGTCACGCCTCCCGCTGTGGGGGCATTTCCACGACACAAGGACAGAGTGGTCACCGCATATCTCCATCACTGGCCTGGTTTCTTGGGGAGCCTGGCAGGGCATCCACCCCCACAAGCCCTCCCCATCGGGTCCCTAGGGAGGCTGCCATCTGACTCAAGCCCCACCCATCCAGGAGCAGCCCAGGAGGGGGCACCTGCACTGGCAGAGACACTGCCACAGTCCCCTGGAGCTCAAATGGGAAACATGACGGGGGCGCTGGCTCAGCCACCCAGCGAGCCAGGGCAGGAGCCCCATTCCCTCCTCCTGGGCAGCACTCACAGGAAGTCTAACCTCGCTCCTCTCCCCTGCCCAGCACATGACCCGACATCCCCCACCCCACCCCATCAGCAGGGGACCTTCCAGTCCAGGGAGCGTGGGGCAGCCTTACCCACCACCCCCTCAGCTCCCGGCTTGGCACTGGCCAATGCCCACTCACCTGGGCTCGCGAGCAGCCAGGTGCAGTCCTGCACCCTCACCTTCCAGGTCAGCTCCTGCAGGGAGAGTTTGGCGTGCTTCCCTAGCAAAATGAACTTCTTTGTATTCCTTGGGAAGCAGAGCTTGTGCCCGGAGCCCTAGAGGCCAGGGGGAGGGGGCCACCAGGCGGTGCAGACAGGCCCGCAGGAACGCGTGCACCTGCCACGGGCTGTTGTGCTGCTGCAGGAGCCGCACCAGGCGCCAGGCGCCGGGAGCCCGTGTCCTCCTGGGGGTCAGCGGCTGGCCTTGGGGACCATACCTGCATGGCCGGCCCCCACAGCAGGCAGTGCATCCGGAGAAGTGAGCCGTAGGGGCACCGCGTGTGGTTTGCAAGCGGCTTCCGGAACATGGGCCGCATCCTCCAGTAGCACAGGAGCAGCTGGCATGGCCTGCTGCTACCTCCGGGCCTCAGCGTCCAGCCCAGGAAGATGGCCTCCAGCAGCCTCTGGGCACCCGCCAGGCTGGGCCGCAGGGAGCTCAGTGGGAAAGACGTGTGCAGCCGCTCGCCATAGCCCAGGTAGTAGAGGAAGCGCTTGGGCTCCGCGTACACTTGAGCCTGCGGACATGGTGACCACCGGGCGGCGGAGTGGCCAGGCTCTGGCTTAGTCCACTCCCGCGGAAGCCCTGGTGTGGTCTCTGAACACTCTGCAGGTGTCACAAGGCAGGCTAGGACACGCCCACGCCCCGAACTGCAGGCGGGCAAGCCCAGGGGTGCCCAGGCCTCACCACCGCTGCTGTTCGGAACCTGTCGCGTGGCCGCGGGACCCGCCTGGGTCTCACGCATGGTGCAGGAGGGCCAGGCCTCGGCAATGACGCCGAGCTCGTACAGAGGCGGCCCACACACCTGGTAGGGGCAGCTCGGAGCCACCAGCAGGTAGAATGCGTAGTGCACCAGCAGGAGCATGAACATGTTTCCCATGCGGCGCAGCAGCAGCCCTCACGCGCCGCTGTCACGCAGCATCTCAGTCACCGTGTTGGGCAGGTAGCTGCTCACGCAGGTGGTGAAGGCCCAGGGCAGGCCTCCGCGGGCACCGTCCAGCAGCACGAAGCTGAAGGCTAAGGCTCGGCCTGCGGCACCAGTATCCCATATGGGCATTAGTTCATGTACCAGCTGCTCCACTTCAGATCCAGCCCTCTGTTAATGGCCTGGGAAAACAGTGGAGGATGGCCAAATACTTGGGCCCCTGCACCTGCGTGGGAGACCTGGAAGAAGTTCCTGACTCCTGGTTTTGGATTGGCCCAGTTCTGGCCATTGTGGCCAAGTGGAGAGTGAGCCAGCAAATGGAAGACCTAGTCCGTCAATAATTCTACCTCTCAAATAAATAAGTAAATCTTTAAAAAAATTAAAAGTGGAACAGAGATGGCCACAACAGGATGTTCTAGGCTAGGCCAAAGCCAGGTACTCCATCCAGGTCTCCCACATATGTGGCACAGGTCCAACACTTGGGCCATTTTCCAAACTTGGACCAGAATTATAGAGGGGACATAAATCAACACTCCAATATGGGATGTCAGAACTGCAAGCAGTAGCTTAACCACCGTGCCTCAAAGCTAGCCCCAAAATGATTCCATTTAAAATCAAATGTACAACATCATAAGATAACTATACAGATCTAGTTGAAATTCAGAAAATTCTTGTACAAAATAACTACCCTGGACTTAACACAAATTTATCAGCCTGGAAGTAATGAGGAACAGTTGCCTCAGATTTTGCCCCCTCACCTTTCTGTTTGCATATTGAGGCTGTCCTGTAACAGCCCTCCTCCCAAAGATGTCTTTTTCTCCTGAACCTGTGAATGTGTTAGTTTACGTGGCAAAACAGACTGCAAGTGCGATTGTGTCTAAGTTCTTAGGATAAGAAAATTAACCCAGATAAAGTAGGTAAGACCATTCTCAGTACCTGAAGTCTTTAAAAGTGAAGAAGCTTTGCCGGCGCCGCGGCTCACTAGGCAAATCCTCCGCCTTGTGGCGCCTGCACACCGGGTTCTAGTCCCGGTCGGGGCACCGATCCTGTCCCGGTTGCCCCTCTTCCAGGCTAGCTCTCTGCTGTGGCCAGGGAGTGCAGTGGAGGATGGCCCAAGTGCTTGGGCCCTGCACCCCATGGGAGACCAGGAAAAGCACCTGGCTCCTGCCATCGGATCAGCGAGGTGCGCCGGCCGCAGCACGCCAGCTGTGGCGGCCATTGGAGGGTGAACCAATGGCAAAAGGAAGACCTTTCTCTCTGTCTCTCTCTCTCTCACTGTCCACTCTGTCTGTAAAAAAAAAAAAAGTGAAGAAGCTTTGCCAGCTGTGGTCAGAGGAACATTGGACTGCAGAAGGACAATGAGATGGTGGAAAGAGCCTCTAGTTAAGGAATGCAAGCATCTTCCAGGGGCTCACAAAAGCAAGCAAACAGATTCTCCCACAGAATGTGTAAAGAACTGTGGCCAGCAAAAAGAAACTCAGGCAGTGAGTACTACCTTGAGCACTAATAATGAGCATTTGGCACCAGGAGTGCTCCCCAGACACTACCATAACTGAAAAGGCCCTCCCAGACTTTCAATGTCCCTGAGGTAGTGCAACCCAGTCCTAGCTGAGAATCACTGCATTCATGAAGAGTGACTTGTCAGAAACATTGAGAATGAAATAATCAGATTCTAAGACAGAAATTCAAATATTCTGATTGATGTTAATAATTACTTTTAATGTACTCATAGGCCTTATTTTCTATTATAAATAAAATATTCAAAATTAACACACATCATATTATCTATGCACTTCAATGAAATATTCCTAACTTTCTGATAAATTTCCTTACCAGGTCAGCCATTCATAACCCATCACTAGAATGGAATCTACACTTATCTTAGCCAAAAGGCTGAGAAGCAATTAGAATGGAATCTAATGGAAGCCAAAGGGAGATATATTTTTTGACTCTAAAAGAATATACGGTGGGAAATGTGGTACCGCAGGTAAAGCTACCATTTGGGACACCTGGTCTGTCATATATATTCCTTCTATACCCAATGTGGGGAGGGTTTTTATAATAAAGAGGTTTTAAATTTTTTAAGGTTTATTTTTTATTTATTTGAAAGTCAGAGAGAGAGAGGGAGAGACAGAGAGAGACAGAGAGGTCCTCATCTGCTGGTTCACTCCCCAAATGGCTGCAACACCTGGGGCTGGGCCAGGTTAAAGCCAGAAGCCAGGAGCTTCATCCAGGTCTCCCAGGTCAGTGCAGAGGTCTGAGCAAAACTAGGCCATTTTGGAGTGCTGGCTCAAAGTCCTAGCTGCTCTGCTTCCGATATAGGTTTGTGCTGATGCACCTTTAGAGGCAGCAGGTGTTGCCTCAAATGTTTGTGACCTGACCCTGACAGCCACTGCCAAAACCCAGATGGAATTCCAGGCTTCTATCTCTGGCCTGGCCCAGCAGAAGCAGTTACAGTCATTCGTGGACTGAATAAGAAGTTGGAAAATCTGTCATTCTGCCTTTCAATTACATTAAAATAAATTTTTTTTTAAAAAAAGAAACACATTCATTTAAAACCATTTAAAAATAAATTCAGAATGATGAACTTCACTCTCAACAGTATGATTTTGGTATTGTGCTAAATTATAATTTCATATATGAAATACGAAGTGGAAGATTTTACTGTAGGGGCTGGCACTGTAGTGTGGTGGGTTAAACTGCCACCTGAGAAACCAGCATCCCATATGGGCACCAGTTCAATTCCAGGCTGCTCTGCTTCTGATCCAGCTTCCTGCTAATCCACCTGGGAAGAATGAGGAAGATGAATTTGGCCTGGCCCAACTCCTGCTATTGCGGCCATTTGGGGACTGAACCAGTTGATGGAAGATCTGTCTCTCCTTCTCCTTCTGTAATTCTGCCTTTCAAATAAAATAAATAAATCTTTAAAAAAATAGATTTTGTTGTACTCACCTAAGGAGTTAAGAAGGAATAATACTTTGATATTTCAAAGATGAATAATTTTTAAATATTAAGTGACATAATATATGTGAGGGCTTCAAAAATTTCTTCAAAATTGCAAATTGAAAGGGAGGGTAGAGGAGGGAAGTGGCACTATGTCCTTAAATCTGTATATATGAAACTTGTATAACTTAAATTTTTTAAAAAAATGCATATTTTTCATAAATGTATTGATGGAAATTTAACTTCTGTTAATGTATTTGTATCATCTTACAATGAAATAATTATTTTTATGATCTTGCAAATAATGAGACTTTAGGGAACTTTAAACAGCTTAGAGGGAAAAGGAGAGTCAGTCAGTATCAGCACTTCAAAACTCTGCCAAAGAAGGATTCCATGAACAAACAATAATTTGGGGCTTGGTTGGCACTTTTGGTTGGTCATTCTGGTTATCTGAAGGTTTTATTTCATTATTAGCATTTGTGACTCTAATACTATACAAATGAAAGTACAGGTAGGAAACAGCATGAGACAGGATCAGAGCATCAGGTCGAGTCAGGAAACAGCTACAGCTCAATTAGGGAAGCAAAGAGAGAGAGGAAAATTCCAAGAGCTTCAAAAGGTAAAAACAACTTGTTCTTCTACTTGCTTCACATAGGATAAGTTACTCAAAGTTACCTATGTAGGTTTAATTTTGGGAAACATCTGTACAGTGACATTTCCCAAGGATCAACAGATGTGACAAAACTGCTAATTAAGTTAAATCCTGAGGAACATCTCTTCAGACAAAAAAGGTTATACAAATATCCTTATGTATCACAAAGATCAAAACAGAAAAGCCCATCAACTAAAACAAACAAAAATAGATGCCTGGGATCCACCTTGGTACTGTAAAGAGAAAAAGCTATGGCCACAATCTTCCATGAGAACTTCTAGAAAAGAGAAATCAGCTCCATGACAGCATCAGCCCACCTTCAAGACTCCTTACCTAACAATCAGCCTTATAGAAACCTCTGCCCCAACAGTCTCTAGGATCCTTGAATTCTTTCAAAATAAGTAAATCTAAAAAAAGTTCTTCCTGGCTTACTCTTCTCCCAATCTACATAAATGGCACATATCAGTTAAATTTGCACAAGTGGCTGCTTGAAAGCATGTCTTCAGCCAGTGCTACCTGTCCCTTTACCCTTATTCAAGAAGCTGCAGTGCTTATTGCCAGAAACATTTTCTTCTTTATTTACCTGTTTATATAAAGGCCTCTCACAGGTTGGAGAGAGAATGTCTCTCTCTGGTTCAATTGGACAAGCCTCAAAAGATTCTGGCACAAGGAAAACACTAAAAAGATACATAAAAATCAATAAATTTAAAAAAATAATTAATAAAGTAATATTGTAAGAGGCTCATCCAAAATATGAAAGGTGAGGCCAGCATTGTGGTACAGTGGGTAAAGCTGCCAACTGTAGCACTGGCATCCCATATGGGTGCTGGTTCAAATCCTGGCTGCTCTACATCTGATCAAGCTCTCTGCATAATGCCCCAAATACTTGGGCCCCACATGGGAGACATGGGAGAAGCTCCTGGCTCCTGGCTTTGGACTGACCCAGCCCAACCACTGTGGCCATTTGGGGAGTGAGCCAGTCAAAGAAAGATCTCTGTCTCCCACCCCCCCCAACTATACCCCATAACTTCACCTTTCAAATAAATAAAATATTTAAAAGGAAAAAAAAATGGTTTCCTCATAAGGGTTCCTTCCCTTGCCCTGCCAGCAAAAAGAAACCAATTTCTTCAACTTTGTTATATATCACCAGCTACATGCAAATTGTTTATTGAGAAGACAATTGCTGCTTATTTCAAAAATATCTCCTAGGACAGATGTGTCCAAGTGTAACAATGCAAAGATACGCTATCACTGATCACAAGACCAGATCACCTGGGAATCTTCCAGTGCACAGAACAAACATACAAGGCCATTCCTGAAAAGCCTGAGACTCCTCCTGAATTTCCCCCAGCTTCTGTTCTGTGCCTATGGCAAAGCCTTCCCTGAGCAACAAGGAAACAGGTGGTTTGGAGCAAGAGCCCTTACCTCCTATGCTGGCCACCCAAGTGAACTCCTTTTTGTAAAAACTGGTGTCTTGGCCTTGCCCTCTCATTCAGTGGTAGAGTCTGAAGAAGACACACAGAAGTAACACCTCACAAAGAGAAGGAAAAGAACAGGTCATTAGCTGGGATACCAGGTTTCTGAAAGAGAGAGTATCTTTGGTATCTGTCACTTCTTTGCATCCTTCAATGACACCTTTGTCCATGTCACTGTTTGTCAAGGAAACCATTTGGCAAGTGACAGGTGGGACAAAGGTGAAGGCTGACCTAGATAAATCCTCACCATATGCTGCCATGTTGGCTGGCCAGACATGGCCCAGAGGTGCAAGCAGTCGGGCATCACTGCCCTACAAATCAAACTCTGGGCCACAAGAGGAAACAAAACCAAGACCCCTGGACCTAGGGCCCAGTCAGCCCCCTTGGGTATGATTGAGGAGGTCACCCCAGACACTCACACAGCACCCACAGGAAAGGCGATAGTTGTGGTTGCTGACTGACCAGATGGCTTTCTGTTAATAAACTGCCATGATGGAAGCTAAAAACAAACTGGTGTCACTAACTATGCCTTATAAAGAGCACCAGTGAGAGATGCCCTTCATTCAGTCCAACGTGGACTTTGACACTGACAGCTTTAAGGCCAATGACTTTTACAAATCATTTTCTCCTAAATAATGTAAGTTGTGATTCAGTTTAAGAGTTTTAGACTTTTAGACTACCTAGCCAAGGAACATCTTTAGAAGAGTTTTCCTGATGCTAATTTCTAACTTATTGAGATATTATGTGAGGATATTTACAGGTAACCTGTATTGATTTGAATTGCTGATTTTCACTTTTCAGATCCTAGGCCTTCTAAGATTCTTTTTTTCTCAAATGCCTAAATCTGATAAACTTAACCAAAACATTTTATAAAAGAGAGAACTAATGCTGTAAAAAGATTATACCAAAAATGTTGCTTTTGCATCTATCTGGAAATACGAATAAAATGTAATAAGACAGAATGCTGACACTGGAAAAAAATCTGAAATTTATATCTAACTTTACTACCATCAATGTTCAGTAATTACATCAATCACACATTATTAAACATTATTCTTTCTAAATCCTTGAAGTCTTAACATATCAAGAATTATAAACAACATACAAATATTTATGTAATAAGGACACAAATTTATTGTACTATGACTTTGATTTAAATAGTCCCTTTCCAAATGTTTTATTTTTAATATATAATCCATTTTGGTATACATTTATATGTATATATACATATATAAATGTATATATAAAATATATATGTATATATACATATACATATATACACACACAAATGCCTGTGAACAGAACTTTAAAAATTTATTTATTTTACTTGAAAGTCAGAGTTACACAGAGAGGAGAGGCAGAGAGAGAGAGAGAGAGGTCCTCCACCCACTGGTTCACTCCCCCAATTGGCCACAACAGCTGGAGCTGAGCCGATCCAGAGCCAGGAGCCAGGAGTTTCCTCTGGGTCTCCCATGTGGGTGTAGGGGCCCAAGGATTTAGGCCATCTTCTACTGCTTTCTCAGGCCATAGCTGGATCAGAAGTGGAGTAGCCAGGTCTTGAACCAGTGACCATATGAGATGCCGACACCACAGGTGGTGGCCCCACCTGTTAGGCCACAGCACCTATACTATTGTAGAACAACTATGCATGACTCATTTCAAGACTTTACTTTTGGGCTGGCACTGTGGTACAGCAGGTTACATATCTGGCTGCCAGTTTAAGTCCTGATTAGTTTTTTTTTAATATTTATTTATTTATTTGAAAGGCAGAGACACAGAGGCAGAGAGAGAGAGGTCTTCCATCTGCGGGTTCACTCCCCAAATGGCCGCAATGGCTGGAGCTGTGCTGATCTGAAGCCAGGAGCCAGGAGCCTCCTCCAGGTCTCCCACAGAGGCACAGGGGCCCAAGGACTTGGGCCATCCTCTACTGCCTTCTTAGGCCATAGCAGAAAGCTGGATTGGAAGGAGCAGCTAGGATTTGAACCAGTTCCCATACAGGATGCCGGCACCGCAATCAGCAGCTTCATCCACTATGCCACAGCGCCACTCCCAGCTTTGCTTCTGATCCAGCTTCCTGCTCACACACCTGGGTGAGCATCAGTTGATGCCCCAGGTGTTTGGGACCTGCTACCCACATGGAGACCCAGATGAACTTCTACTTTGCCCAGTCCTGGCTACTGTGGTCATTTGGAGAGTGAACAAGTGATGCAAGATCGCTCTGTCTCTGTACCTCTGCCTCTCAAATAAAATAAAATAATTTTAAGAAAGATTTCCCTTTTCTGTACCTTAGTTGGAAATGCTAGTTTTAAGAGAAATGAGGTAAAGACTGGGAATCATTTGAAAAGAGGTGAATGGATACCTAAGGAATAACTTGGGAATGTTTTTGCTTTACACTGAAAAAAAATCACTATGCTAAAAAGCTTTTGAATGATGTAAAACTACAGTGATACTACAGGGAAAATACAGGGGAAATATGAAATATGATCATTTATATGATTACAATTATACATTTTAAGTCAATATGTAAGCATCTCTTCAGGAGAATTTCTATCAATCCAAAGACTGATTGCACCATGAATTTCTACAGGCATGTTTGATAGGCAAAGGGATGGGGGTGGGGAAGAATGAAAGAAAAAGAAAGAGAGCTCACATCTCTTCACTCACTTACTAAATGCTGCAACAGTCAGGGCTGTATTTGGCCAGAGCTCTGTGCTGGGAACTCAATTCAGATCTCCCACATGGACAGCAAGGACCCAAATACTTGAGCTGCCTTCCAAGGCCCATACTGGCAGTAAACTGGAATCAGGAGTCAGAGTCTGAATCTGAACTCAGACCCTCCAATGTGGAAAGCAGATATCGTAACTGGCATCTTAACTACTATTCCATTGCCCATCCTCTACATGCATTTTTAGATTTTGCAGACTTTTATCTTTGCTGGATTCTTAACTTCATCACTGCATATTAGGTTACTTTATTAATTCTTAGAATTAAAATAGTACCCAATTTCTTTATAATGTGGTCTTTCAGTTGCATGTAATTGTGTGGGTACAAACTGATGAGGTCTTTACTAATTATATACTGAATTGATCTTCTGTATATAAAGATAATTGGAAATGAAAAAAACAACCTGGCGTTAAATTGGAAATGGCATAGAAAATTAATTAATTAAAAAAATATTATGTAGGATCTCTGTCTTTAATGTGCTGTACACTCTTATTTAATGCTATAACTAGTACTCCAATGGTACTTTTTTCACTTTGTGTTGCTATATGGGGCAAACTGTTGAAATCTTTACCTAATATATACTAAACTGATCTTCTGTATATAAAGAGAATTGAAAATGAATCTTGATGTGAACGGAAGGGGAGAGGGAGTGGGAAAGGGGAGGGTTGCGGGCGGGAGGGAAGTTATGGGAGGGGGAAGCCATTGTAACCCATAAGCTGTACTTTGGAAATTTATATTCATTAAATAAAAGTTTAATAAATGGAAAAAAAATTCTTAAAACCATTAAAATTTATTAATCCTGATAAACAATCCTTACTAGAAATAAATCATAGTAGGATTATCTTCTAAACATAATCTACCTGGAACATATGTGTAAGAGAATAAAGGGTGGGGGAAGACAGGGAATAAAATATCCAAAAGAATCTCTATCAAAAATCAGTATTTTGGGGTCTGGTGTTGTGGGGTAGCAAGTAGCATCACTGCCTGCTATGCCAGCATCACTTATGGGTGCCAGTTCATGTCCCAGCTTTTTCACTTCTGATCCAGCTCTCTATTAATTACCTAGGAAAAGCAGTAGAAGATGCCCAGGTGTTTCAGCCCCTTCCACCCACATGGAAGACACAATATAAGCTCCTTGCTCCTGGCTTCAGCCTGACTCACCACTGGCTGTTGCACCCATCTAGGGAGTCAACCAGCATATAGAAGATCTCTGTGTCTCTCCCTCTTTCTCTGTAATGGACTTTCAAATAAATTATCTTTTTTTAGAAATCCAATAAACCTCAATATTTACATCAATCCTTATTTTGTAAACAAGCCTATCTGACTTCCTGATATCAAGATCCCCTGCCTTATACACCTCAGGTCTCTTTGTAAATGAGTAATATGTAAGGCATTCATTGCCTTGTCATTTTTAATACAGGGAGGGAAATGTCAAAGAGAATGTCCCACAACAAAGCACTTTAGCAGGATCACTGAGCTATTGGATAATATGGGCAAGAGCAGAACTGACCAGAAGCTTCCCATTGGGAGAAACTGACTAAGAGGCCTCCAGAGTTACAGAGGGAGGAGTGTTTTGGTTCTTTCCACATTGCTGAGACCAAAAGAGATGAAAACCACCCAACAGCCCAGGGAGCAGTGGTGACTGAACAGAACTGCTTAATTCTTCCACAAACCAACTAGAGGGCTTTAAAAGTTAAGCAGCTAAAAGCAAAAGATGTAAAATATATATACACACTAAGTATATATATTCTCACTAAGTAGAATTATGAAGACAACCAAACTTCTTATATAAACTACTTTGAGGGACTGACACTGTAGTATTGTAGGCTAAGCCTCCACCTGTGGCACTGGCATCTCATATGGGTGCCGGTTCATATCTGGCTGCTCTACTTTTTTTTTTAAATTTTTTATTTATTTATTTTTTTGACAGGCAGAGTGGACAGTGAGAGAGAGAAACAGAGAGAAAGGTCTTCCTTTGCTGTTGGTTCACCCTCCAATGGCTGCTGCGGTAGGCGCGCTGTGGCCGGCGCACTATGCTGATTCGATGGCAGGAGCCAGGTGGTTATCCTGGTCTCCCATGGGGTGCAGGGCCCAAGCACTTGGGCCATCCTCCACTGCACTCCCGGGCCACAGTAGAGAGCTGGCCTGGAAGAGGGGCAACCGGGACAGAATCTGGCGCCCCAACTGGGACTAGAACCCAGTGTGCCGGTGCCGCAAGGCAGAGGATTAGCCTGTTGAGCCACGGCACCGGCTCTGCTCTACTTCTTATCCAGCTCTCTGCTTATGGCCTGGAAAAGCAGTGGAAGATGTCCCAAGTGCTTGGGCCCCTGCATCCATGTGGGAAACCTGGAAGAGAAGCTCCTGGCTCCTGGCTTCAGATCAACCCAGCCCCAGCCATTGTGATCATTTGAGGAGTGAACCAGCAGATGAAAAACCTTTCTCTCTCTCCCTCTATCTCTGTATCTCTACCTCTTAAAAAAGTAAATAAAATCTTTCAAAAAATAAACTACTTAAACTATAACACCTTCAGGTTAAACAGTATTTCCTTACACAAGGCCAAAATACATTCTGAAATGTGTTATCTATAACAAATATCTACCTTTTCTACAGTATAGAAATATATAAGATGATATCATCATCATATATTTTAAACAGAGTATCATGAAGATTATATAAAGTGTATTATGAAGATTATATAAAGTGCAGCATTTAAATAAGACTAATTAATTGATATTTATTTTACAGAAAAATCTATTTAAATTTGTGAAGCCGGCCAGCGCCGTGGTTTAACAGGCTAATCCTCCGCCTTGCGGCGCCGGCACACCGGGTTCTAGTCCCATTCAGGGTGCTAGATTCTATCCCAGTTGTCCCTCTTCCAGGCCAGCTCTCTGCTATGGCCCGGGAAGGCAGTGGAGGATGGCCCAAGTGCTTGGGCCCTGCACCCACATGGGAGACCAGGAGAAGCACTTGGCTCCTGGCTTTGGATCAGCACGATGCACCAGCCGCAGCTGCCACTGGAGGGTGAACCAACGGCAAAAAGGAAGACCTTTCTCTCTGTCTCTCTCTCACTATCCACTCTACCTGTCAAAAATAAATAAATAAATAAATAAATTTGTGAAGCCATTTTAAGAGTACACAATGTTGGCCAATGCCACAGCTCACTTGGCTAGTCCTCTGCCTGCAGCACCAGCACCCTGGGTTCTTGTCCTGGTTGCTCCTCTTCTAGTCCAGCTCTTTGCTGTGGCCTGGGAAGGCAGTGGAGGATGGCACAAGTGTTTGGGCCCTGCACCCGCATGGGAGATCAGGAGGAAGCACCTGGCTCCTGTCTTTGGATCGGTGCAGTGCACCAGTCATAGTGGCCATTTGGGGGTTGAACCAATGGAAGGAAGACCTTTCTCTGTCTCTCTCTCTCTCTCTCACTGTTTAACTCTGCCTGTCAAAAAATTAATTAATTTTAAAAAAGAGTACACAATGTTGGCAAATTCAGCTACATTTTGTTATAAATGGCACTCATACCACCCTGAAGAGTGTTCTCTCTGGTACAGGATTTACAGAGATCATCCTTGTTATTTTTGGATTTTACAGTTCCCTGCATCCTGATTGTCCTCATTGTCATAAGAATATAAACCATGACACTTCTGGCCTCATGAGATCGAGGATCTAGTTGGAGCATTTGATCTAGTGATTGCCCTAGTGATTAAGATATAGGTTTAAGATGCCCTTGTCCCATGTTAGGTTACCTGAGTTCATATACTGTCTTGGCTCCCACCTCCAGCTTCCTGCTAATGCCCACCCCAGGAGACACCAAGTTAGGGCTCATTTAATTCTGTCTCTGCCACTTACATGGAAGAGAAGGACTGTGTTTTCAGTCCTTGGCCTGTGCACTGCAGAAATTTATATGTAAGTTGGGTTGGAAGGTGGGAGACTTCTCTGTTTCTGTTTCTCTTATCTCTCTGTCTCAAATTTTTAAAAAAAGGTGTCAATTGTCTGTAAGTACCTTCCAGCTCAAAAAAATGTTTTGACAGGCAGAATAGACAGTGAGAGAGAGAGACAGAGAGAAAGGTCTTCCTTTTTCCGTTGGTTCACCCCCCAGTGGCTGCTGCAGCTGGTGCACCACACTGATCCGTAGCCAGGAGCCAGGTGTTTCTCCTGGTCTCTGGGACTATAAACCAGGGTGCTGGCACCACTGGTGGAGGATTAGCCTATTGAGCTGCAGCACCGGCCACCAACTCATAATTTTAACAAGAGTCAAGAGAAGTTGATTGTTCACTCAGCCTATCATCCTTTGCAGCTGCAGATCTTATACAGATCAATGTGCTTAGTCTTCTAATTTCCAGCTTTTCAAATACATCCACAACTTTTTAAAATTAACACTTTTGCTTTTAAGGCTTACCTATGGCCCCCAAACAACTCAAGTTTAAATATTAAACAGATCAGGGCTGGCATTGTTGCACAGCAGGTTTAGCTGCCACCTGCCCCACTTGTGATCCAGCTCCCTGCTAATGTACCTCAGAATGCAGTAGAGGACAACCCAAGTGCTTGGGCTCCAGCATCCACATGAGAAACCTGAAAGAAGCTCCTGGCTCCATGCTTTGTGTCAGGGCTAGTGGCCCTGGCCCGACATAAGATACAGCAGGCTAAGGCTGTCCCTTATCTAATCCTGTTTCCTGTGCTTATTGTTCGGAAGGCACAAGACTCTTTGTCCCACATTCCTGCAGGCAGGATGTGACTTCTGATGAAGGTTTATGATGTTCTTTGCTCTATCAGCAGAGCTTGTACCCTGATCTTTGCTACCTTGTAAACTTGTTTTGTTCCTGTGCTATGCATGATTGCACACAATGAATGTTATCTGTATGGGGCCTGGGGTATATATCCTTGTCTTTCTGTGTGCTCGGGGCTGGAGGTTGAAAAGTTTCCCCAGGGAGATGGCCTCCAGATCCTCATCACTGGGCCCCCTACCTTGGCCTGGAACACGATGAGGCAATAAATGTGGTGATGAATTGACTGAGTGCTGCATCTCTGTGTGGTTTGTCGGGTGGCCTCCGACAGCTTTGGACTGGCCCAGCTCTAGCCATTGCAATCATGTGCTAAGTGAACCAGTGGATAGACAATCTCTGTCTCTCCTTCTCTTTGTATAACTCTGACTTACAAATAAATAAATATTTTTTAGAAAGCTAAGCAGACCTTAATGTTTGTATTTTTAAAATTATATTAATTAATCTACTTGAGGGACAGAGAGCTTCAGATAGAGAGAGGGAGGGAGTCCCATTGGGTGGTTCACTCTTCAAATGACTATAATGGCCAGGGATGGGCCAGGCTGTATCTGGGAGCCATGAACTCAATTCAGGTCTCCAAATGGGGCAGTGAGAAATCAATGATAGGTGTGCATCAGCAGAAAGCTGGAATTTGGAGAGAACTAAGACTCAAACTTAGACACTCTAACATGGGATTTAGGTGTCTCAGGTACCATCTTAACCACCAGGCCAAATGCCTGCCCCAGATCCTAATTTAAATCATATTTTGGCTGCTTACTAACAGTGATCATTGATCATAATCTGTACTCTCTTTATCTAGTTCTTACTATCTGAATGAGATAATAGAGGTATAGTTAAGCTCAAAATATGCACATAGAAGTCCAGTCAATAGGTAGTAGGGATGCAAAAATCAAGGTTTTGGCTGAATGAGTTCCAGTTGACTACAGAGTATTTCCCTCTCAGCAGAGCTCACACATGAGTGGATCTAAAGTAGCAGACAATGACATGCATACAAGGAGCTGACCACAGGGTGCCTCCACATCTTTCTCATCATGCACTGCTCACAGGCTATATGTAGCTGCCTCCCACTCTGAGATGATCACAGTGCTATCTTGATCAAGTCCCAAATCCAGTATATCCTTTGAGTCATTAGGCTTATTCTTGAGCGAACAGACCTCTTGAAACGCACAGTATAGTGGGGAAATTAAAATTAATGGAAAAGCATGGCTATGACATCAAAACAGCATCCAATAACAATGAGTTACATTTATTCACTAAGTCCATAATCAGATCACTTTACCATAGTAGTCTTGAGTCTTGAGAAAAAGAGCTAAAGGAATGTTCTGATTGTGTGTATGTGTACATATAAACCTACAAGACTTATTCCCTATAAATACTCATAGAACTTTCACAGAATCACTTTATAAATCACCAGAAGTTCACCACAAACACTAAAAGGGTAAGACAAAGCTTTGCAAGCAGTAAACTCTTGATATTTACCTTCCTTCTTTCTAAAGGAAACACAATGAGTGTGTCCATGGCTAAAGTGAAGTGCTGGGGGCTAATTCAAAGCACATCCATTGAATTCTGCATGATAGACTTTGTCTTTTGAAACACAGGCCCATAGTAGGCCTCCTCCAAGAAGCTAAGCACAGAATTTGAGTCTTACACTAAACTTCCCAAGCTAAAGTCTTTGCCATACAGGAGCCCCTTAAAATTCTACATTACAAAGCTGCAGACTATAAGAGCCACATTTTGTGGGTAACATTTCCATATGTTTAGCCCACATATACAAGTATAGCCTGCCTTTTTTTATAACATATATTATAAAAAAGAATGTAGCATCTGTGAGCAATATATAAAAGGAATCTCTTACTGCACTGAAGTATGTAATTCTAATGTAATCTGATTGGAAAGCACATAGAACTGACTCACAATCTAATGTGTCAGCAGCTAAAGGCTCAAAATAGATAAAAACCCTCTTTGGTAGTAATGCTTGTCCAGAGCCCCTTCTTCCTGAAATGTTTGTTAGAATACTACTAATACTAGTCTACTACTAGAATAATAGGATAATAATTCTAATATTTTTATAGATGTAAACTTTTATTAACAAAGCACACTGCACAGTTTCTTGGTGCTTACAGTTTCCCAGAATAATCAGCACATAATATTGAAGAGCAGTGAATGTTGGGGCAGTGTATTCTGGTTTCCTACTATCATTTTAGGGGTGCTGTGTCTCAAGCCCTAGCAACAACAATGAAAACCTGAAGAATACATCTCTTCATTCTGAGACCTCAAAAGTATCTGGGAGATAAGTGGTAGGAGATAAGTGGAGTCACTTCAAAAAGACCCACATAAGAGCAGGTAAAACAGGATGGGCCACTAAGTATGACTTCAAGTGACTTTAGATTGCTGTTTCCAGTGCTGTTACCTGATGTCTGAGCATGTCTACTTTTTGTCACATTCTAACAAGAACATGTGCATTCTCACCAATAAGGCTGTAATATGCCTACAGTGAGGACATTCTGGCCAGGGGCATTCCTGTGCTAAAGACTGTGCTATAGACAAAGGGACATTTACTCTAACACATCATGCACCCTAATGAAGTTGCCATAGGCTTTGAGGACAGATTAAGGGGGAACAGACATGTAAGGGAAAGAGATGACAAAGTGGATGCCTAGTACAAGGCCAGATGAGAGAGTACTCCTAGGAGTCTATGTCTCAAATGACTTCTCCATTGCACCTGAAAGTATAGAGCAACTGAGCTAAACTGTTATGTGATACCTGTGTTCTCAGTCTTCTCAATAAACTCATTTCCCTTTCAAAATGAAAACAAAAGTTCTAGGGTCTGATGGAAATGTAAAAACACAGAAAAGTGACAATGGTTTAAGGTCTGGGAACAAGATGCAAGCTGGAGGGTTCTGTTTAACCCATACCAACACTGCCACAGCAGCCTTGGCATGTGGAGGGGAGCTCTATTCATTAAGAGTCAGGTGCCATCTACATGTCTATACAACTGAGCACACAAAGAGTCTCTGACTTAGCCTTGTACAATAACCATCTTAATGACAGTCATGGGAAGGACACAGGTGAAAGTCACTTTTCACCAAGAGGAGGGAGAACAAAAGGGGAATGCCCAGGAGAAAAGGAGGATCACAACACAAGAAAGATTGTGACAAAGACTCACCCTGGAGAGGATATGTGTAGGTTTTGGAGAGAAGGCTGTTAAACACTGAGATTCTTCCTTCTAGAGACATGATACTGGGATGTTGATCCCTGTATTCAATGCCAGGGTGTGACTGAATAGCATGAATGCTAGAATACCAGGGTCACCAAGGATATCCTAGTCCTGTCCCATGCATGTATCTGAGCTCTCCAAAGGGCAGTTACCATCCTTGGCCAGCAAGTATATCTGTATGAAACTTCCCCAAACTGCTGGTGTACTTTCAACACCTTTTTCAAACATTCCATTTACCCCTTTCCTATTGTGCTTCCTGCCTCCCTGCCCTGCCCCAGACATGTCTCCTTAGGAAGAGACTGCCCTGAAGAAGCAGGGATCCCTCAGAAACTCAGGCCTCAATATCACCCCCACCTCCCTAACCCTTGGGGTGAATCCAGCATGAATAAACCAGTGCAGGGTACCTTACCTAGGAGAATTTCACACAGGGAGTAACTTTCAGCATATCCAGTGGACAAGAGGCACAGCACCATCCCTGCTGCTGCTGTGTGTGTCAGAGCAAGTCAGGGCCTGGGGCAGGAGCATACGGCTGTGACACGAGCACAAGAGATGCAAGATTCCTGCTCTGAAACTTTTGAAGAAAGGAAATGGGTACATTTTGGGTTAAGAGTAAAGAAAGGAGGGTGGAGGATAGAGGGTCAGGGAAGGAAATGCACATTTTTACATTTTACATTAAAAGGAAGGTTTGAAAAATTGGCTCTTCACTTAAAGAAATAGAGATAATTTGGACAGTAGTGTTGGAAAGACAACTCACTGTGTACAACGGAACTGTAATAAGACTGTTAATATATTTTTCAGCACAAACTTTGCAGTCCAGAGGGAGTGGTATGGTTTATTCAAAGTCCTAAAAGAAGTAAACAAGAAAATGTGAATCAATGTATTATTTTCAGTGATTCTGTATTTCAAAACTGGAAAATAAAGAAACTTTATTCAAACAAAAAATGATAAAGGTGTTTATCACCATTCACTGGAAAAACTGCTAAAGGAAATTCTTCAAGGGAAAGGAAGAGGATACTAACCAGTATAAAGAAATCAATGTGAGGGGCTGGCATCATGGCACATTTGGCTAATCCTCACCTGCGGTGCTGGCTTCCCATATGGGCACCGTGTTCTAGTCCTGATTGCTCCTCTTCCAGTCCAGCTCTCTGCTGTGGCCCAGGAGGGCAGTGGAGGATGGCCCAAGTGCTTGGGCCCCTGCACCCACATGGGAGACCAGGAAGAAGCACCTGGCTCCTGGCTTCAGATCGGTGCTGCGCTGGCCATAGTGGCCAATTGGGGAGTGAACCAATAGAAGGAAGACCTTTTCTTCTGTCTCTTACTGTCTATAACTCTACCTGTCAAAATAAAAATAAATAAAAAGAAATCATGTGAAAATACAGAGCTCATTAGCCAGTGTGTATACAGTATCAGATTCAAACCGCTAATATTGTAATGATGGAGGACTGATAAATTGTATCACTAGTAAAAGGTTAAAAGACACTCTACAGGGGCTGAAGCTATGGCACAGTGTGTTAAGCCTCCATCTGTGGCCCTGACATCCCATGTCAGCACCAGTTCTTGTCTCGGGTTCATGTCTTGGCTGATCTGCTTCCAATCCAGCTCTCTGCTATGGCCTGGGAAGGCAGTAGAAAATGGCTGAAGTGCCTGGGCCCCTGCATCTGCATGAGATACCTGGAAGAAACTCCTGGCTCCTGGCTTCAGATCGCCCCAGCTCCAGCTGTTGTGGCCATTTTGGGAGAGAACCAGCACACAGAAGACCTTTTTCTCTGTCTCTACCTCTCTCCATCTATATCTCTATTTCTTAAATAAATAAAATACTATAGCTGCAATATTTCCTAAATGATACAAAGTATAAGGTGAAAATGTGACATTCCAACATAAAATGTAGGAGGGGGAGTAAAAGGATAGTCTGTGAATGATATCAGAATTAAGGCTCTCAACTTAAAGTAGCAGCTATGAGTGTTCTTTTTTTTTTTAATAGAAGAATTAGGGAAACCACTAGGCAAACTACTGACGCCATGAACAGGAGTGTCAAATTGTTAAGTCAGCAACAGGAGTCACTGTGTACTTACGTCCCATGTGGGATCTGTCCTTAATGTGTTGTCTAATGTGCAGTGATGTTATAACTAGTATTGAAACAGTATTTTTACACTTTGTGGTTCTGCGTGGGTACAAACTGATGAGATCTTTACTAATTATATACTGCATCGATCTTCTGTATATAAAGATAATTGGAAATGAAAAAAAAAACACCTGGTGTTAAATTGGAAATGGCATAGAAAATTAATTAATTTTAAAAAAATATTATGTAGGATCTCTGTCTTTAATGTGCTGTACACTGTTATTTAATGCTATAACTAGTACTCCAACAGTATTTTTTTTCACTTTGTGTTGCTATATGGGGGCAAACTGTTGAAATCTTTACCTAATATATACTAAACTTATCTTCTGTATATAAAGAGAATTGAAAATGAATCTTGATGTGATTGGAAGGGGAGAGGGAGCAGGAAAGGGGAGGGTTGTGGGTGGGAGGGTAGTTTTGGGAGGGGGAAGCCATTGTAACCCATTAGCTGTACTTTGGAAATTTATATTCATTAAATAAAAAGTAAATAAAAAAAAGTTCAGGAAAATGTGTAATTTCAAAATGCTATGCAAAAATTTCAAAATATTTTTCACCAAAATAAACATATTTTAATTCTAACTTCATTAACTTCTTGAAATACCCTCAGAGATAACAAAAAGATTTTTTAAAAGATTCAAAGTATATCACTATAGAAAGTCATCGAGTCACAAAGGATATAGGCTAGAGATGAAAAAAAAGATGAATTTATAGAACAATAATATCAATAAAATAGTAATAATTCCTCACCTCTTAATAATTATTTTGAATGTAAACGAACTCTTTAAATAAAAGGCAAACAATGGATGGATAATAAAACAAAAAATAAAGATATAACTATATAGAGGATACAGGAAACTCATTACTTTAATTTTTTAATTTTTTTTTTTTTTGACGGGCAGAGTTAGAGGGAGACTGAGGGAAAGGTCTTCTTTTCGTTGGTTCACCCCCTAAATGGATGCTACAGCTGGTGGGCTGTGCTGATTCAAAGCCAGGAGCCAGATGCTTCCTCCTGGTCTCCCATGTGGGTGCAGGGCCAAGAATGTGGGCCATCCTCCACTGCCCTCCTGGGCCACAGCAGAGAGCTGGACTGGAAGAGGAACAACCAGGACAGAATCCAGCACCCCAAATGGGACTAGAATCCGGGGTGCCGGCGCCCAGGCATAGGATTAGCCAAGTGAACCGCTTTACTTTTAAAGGACAATTAAGATTGGAAGTGAAGGGATGGAAAGAGATAATCAATGTAAATGAAAAGCAACAATCAGAGCTAACTATAAGTTAGATCAACTGAATCAGACTTTAGGCCAAAGCTGTAACAAAGAGACAAAGGTCACTGTATAGTGATAAAGTATCAGTTTATCAAGTGGATATAAAATTATACACACACCTAAATTCAGAACATCTCTCTCTAAAACACAGGAATACAGGTAAGAAATCTAAAGGAAAACAGACTATCACACAATAAAGACAGGGATTTCAAATCCCATTTTCAACAATAGATCATCTGGATTAAAAAAAAATAAAACATTGGGACTGCATTATGCATTAGGAACCAATGGTCCTACCAGACATATATAAAACATTTTGGGGGCTGGTGTTATGGTATAGTGAGATAAGACTCCACCTATGGTGCAGGCATCCCATGTGGGTGCCAGTTCTAGTCCTGGCTGCTCCTCTTCTGATCCAGCTCTCTGCTGGGGCCTGGGAAAGCAGTGGAGGATGGCCCAAGTGCTTGGGCCCCTGAACCCCTGCGGATGACCTGGTAGAAGCTCCTGGCTCTGGGCTGCAGATTGACTCAGCTCTGGCTGTTGCAGCTATTTGGGGAGTGGACCAGCAGATGGAAGACCTTTCTCTCTGTCTCTCCCTCTCTGTAGCTCTGCCTCCCAAATAAATAAATAGGAAAGTAATTTTTTTGAGATTTAAAAGCAAGATTTATTAGAATCAAAGACCTCATGATAAGACTGGAAGCTCCCAAGGACAGGTACTTCTGACCTTGCTAGAGGTAACTTTTGGGATAAATCTAAAAAAAAAAATATTTTCTCCAAGAACAATACACTAAAATCAAAAGGCATCCAACGTACACATAGAATATATGTGGTCATACATTAAGCCACAAAAGTAATAACAAATTTAAGATTAAACTCACATCAAGTATAATTTCACACCCTAGTGGTCTGAAAATAGAAATTAATAGACAAAATAGAAAATTTACAAATAGGTAGGAACTAAGCCATATACAACCCTAAAAAAACTACAGGATCAAACAAAAAGTTAAGAGGGGAGCTAAAAATACCTTGAAGAAAATAAGGAAACACAGCATACAAAACATAGGATGTAGCAAAATATAGTACAATATCACCACAACAAAAAAGAAGATATCAAATAAACAATTTAATTACCTAATGTTATAGCTCAACAAATTTAGCAAAACACTAAATAAGAAAACCAGCAAGAAAAGGAAATGACAGAGTTTAAAGCAGTAATTAAAAATACATTGTGGGGGGCCACACTGTGGTTTAGGGGGAAAGCTGCTGTCTGCAGTGCCAGCATCCCATGTGGGCAGTGGTTCCAGTCCCAGCTGCTCAACTTCCGATCCATCTCTCTGCTATGGCCTGAGAAGCAGTAGAAGATGGCACAGGTCCCTGGGTCCCTGCACCTGCTTGGGATACCTGGAAGAAGCTCCTGGCTCCTGGCTTCAGATCAGCCCAGCTCTGGCACCGCAGCCATTTGGGGAGTGAACCAGTGGATGGAAGACTTCTCTCTCTCTCTCTGCCTCTGCCTCTCTGTAACTCTGCCTTTCAAATAAATAAATCTTTAAAAAAAGAAAGTTAAAATAAAAGCCTCATTTAAACATCATAAAATAAAACTACTTATGATTGAATTAACCAATAAGGAGAATGATCTGTATACTCAAAAGTGTGACATACGGATAAAGGAAACTGATGACAGTAGAAACAATGGAAAGCTAGTCCATGTTCATAGATCAGAAAAATAATACTGTTAAAATGTCCTTCCTACTCACACAAAACAATGTAGATATTTCATGCAATCCCAATCAAAATTTTAATGTCATTCTTCACAGAAGCAGAAAAAAAAATTAAAATTTGTGTGGAAACAGAAAAGACTAAGAATTGCCAAAACAATCTTGAGCAAAAACACCAAAGCTAGATATATTACCAAGCTACACCATGGTGCTGGCACAAAAACAGAAATGCTGACCCCTGGAATAGGATGGAAAGCCCAGAAATAAACTGAAGAATTGACAGTTAACTGATTTTCAAATAAGGTCCCAAGAATATAAAATGTAGTAAGCGTAGTCTCTTCAATGAATACTGCTGAAAAAAATGTGCCATCCACATTTAAAATAAATTGGATACATCTAAATATTTATATGAAATAACTAAAAAATAGATTTCATGCTCAAACATAAAATCTAAAACTACAAAAGCACTAACAGAACAGGAAAAAGCCCTAAGACATCAGTCCAGAAAATGATTTATTGGATGTGGTGCCAAAAGCCAGGCATTAAAGAAACACAGATTACTGGGATTATAGGAAATTAAAAAATATTTATACCACAAGATAAATGACAAAGTGAAGAGAAAAGCCACATGTTAGAAAGTAAGAGGCTCACCCTTTCCTGTGCCCTTTTAGAGCTGACAGAGTGCTTTAAGAGGCTAACACAGAAGGGGAAAGTAAGTCGCCATAAAACCCAGAGAAGAGATGGTCGTTTCTTCTTTGGGTCCTGTCTAGAGTCACAAATGCAAAAAAAAAAAAAAAAAGAGGATAACAACAAATACATATAAGGGAATCTAAGTACTCAAAATAACTCTAAATCAGAACTCAGAGGGCCTTGTGGTTGCGAAACAGAATTTCACAGCAACTTTAAATGAAACTGAGGATCAACATGAAGGAGGATAATGACAATAAAATAACTAAAATCCAAGTAAAACTACTATAGCACCAGACACGACTGTCAATATGTACAAGGGTATCCAAGAGGGTCAGAGAAGGAAATAGAGATCAGACTCGGACCAGGATTCCACGACTAACGGGACTAACCCGTTTCAACAAAGTGTAGACAAAAAATAAAACACCGGCACAGTCAGTGACAACAGAACACAAGGAGGATGGATGCACACAGGAGAGCCTACCATGGAGACTGCAGATGCCGGTGTCTGATGTCTGAACAACTCTCCTCAGGACTGGGACCGCAGGATGAACCGGGAGAGGTGTGCAGCACCTCTGCTGACTCCTCCTAGTCCCAGCCTCCGACTTGGAAGGCGCTGACGGACCTGAGAGGCTCAGGCGAGGACTTCTTCCACCACCACAGCTTTATTCCTGGCTCCAACTTGGAGGCCACCTCACGGAGGCTAACGCAGGAACCTGTTAGGAGGGGAAAGATACCTCAACGCCGGGCTCCCAGCCACCGGACCGCGGCCACGCCAGCCCACCCAGATCCCAATGTCCCTTTATGCTGGTATCGTCCAATCAGATGAAAGGAGGCGTATAGCCTCAGGTCGAAAGTTCATCTGTTTCACCTGGTTCTTCCTAGTTGTTATGCAGAGTCCATTCTGTTTCATCTGTTTCACCTGGTTGTTTTCGTAACACTTGTGGTCCACTGATTGTTGCAAACCATGTAGATGAGGAGGTTCTCACAGGTGGCCAGCCTGCGGTTCCCCACACCCTGAATTATTACGTCTCTTCCCTGGTTGGCATTCCAGCTCTCTACTCCACCTCATCCCTCCTAAGGGCTCTCAGTCCCACGCTGTATTCCTAGTCTTCTGTTTCATGTGTAGCAGTCTAGAGCCAGGCAGTTCTGGTCTCGTGTCCCCTGAATATTACAATTCCTGCCGCACTGTGGGGCTGGGAGACAGACAAGTGCACTGAGGGAGGAGGGGAAGCATTTATCCTCTTCAGAAACTCAACTGAAAAGAGGGTATTTATACACGTGGGCAACACAAAAACACTGCCTGCCTATACTTCGTCTGGAGGTTTGGAAAAGCTGGGAGTAGTTATATGGTCATTTGCGGGGTGGGGGTGCCCTGGAGATCTCACAAGGGAGGGACTGATTCGAATTAGGAAAGGGTTGAGGAGAAACAACTGCAGCAGGCAGTTCCTCAAATACAATCTAGTCTAGTTGTACTTTATGCTGGCATTGTGGCCCAGCAGGTTAAATCTCTGTGTACAATGGGTCCTGGCTGCTCCACTTCCAATCCAGCTCTCTGCTAATGCACCTGGGAAAACAGAAGATGGCTCAAATATTTGGGACCCTGCCCTCCATGTGGGGGAGACCCAGATGGAGTCCCAGGTGCCTGGGTTCAGTCTGGCCCACACCCAGCTGTTGTGGTCATTTGGAGAGTGAACCAGCAGATGGAAGAGCTCTCTGTAACTCTTCCTTTCAATGAAAGCAAGAAAGGGGGGAGAGGGGTGAGAGAGAGAGAGGAAGAGGGGAAGGAAGAAAGAAGAAATTTGTCATCATTAAGTCAAGTTCTTTGAAAGACGATGGCTTGGGATCAGGAGATGTGCAACAGAAGGGCCAGTTTAAATCCTTTGCTGGAGAATGTGGATACTCACATACTTCAGGGACTCAAATCCTATGCCAAAATAGAATTACACCTTATAAGGTGGCTACTTGCTTACCAAATAGGATGAAATGGGTAGATTTGGGTATGACTGGGGAGTGTCACCCAAGCATGGGAGGCTGCTGTAGATTCCAGCATCACATCCCTGTACAGGGTCCTCTGAGCATTGTCCAGATGCTGTTACTCACATTGGGTGGACATAACAGTCTGGTCTTATAACACCAATATCTTTTACAGAGCATTTGTCTTCAGCATTTCAGCTCTGGGTCACAAAACAGGCAAATAGGGAATCCATTCTCTTGTTGTGTTTTACATGTCTCTAATGTAAGATGAAGCCTATTTTGTGCTCCATATGCTGACAGTAAGAAAAATAACAATGAAAATACATTCCATCTGTGTTAATTTTGTAATTGCAAATATTCTATAAAAGTTTTCCTTATATACCTAGAACTAACCTTCCCCGCAAGAAAAGGAACAATGGAATTCTGACTGTGTAAAGAGATCACAGTGATGGGCTAGTGGGGCCACCATGCGGCTGGCCAGGAGCGCACCAGGGAGCAGTTGGAAGGCTAGCCTCAGTGCTGCGGGCATCTGTAGGTGCCTGCATTGACAAGGTTGTGGCCTTTGGCAGTTGGGAGCAGGAGGGTGGGGCAACCATCCAGCACCTTTGACTAGGCGCTGCTGTAGTTTGTGGTGTGCCTTCTGTCCAAGAAGCTTCTCAGATTTGAAGCATCAACAAATGAATTGATTAATGAAGAGTTGGGAATAGCCTATACTGTCATTGATGGGATTCCTAATAGGATACCACAGGCACTAAGGATGATCTATCAGGATAAAAAGAAACAGAGCAGTACTAGATCATGATTTTTAAAAACCACAGCAACTAAATGTTGTTAATACCGTATCCATTTTAAGAGAAAGTGACAGGTAGTAAGTGGGAGAAGAGAATGTTTCTGTCTCTTCCTATGCTGACTGTCCTTGTTCCACTGATTTCTCCTGAAGGAGCTCTCTATTTGGCCTCTGAGGAATAAAACTTCCCACAGGGCTGTACCAGCACCTCCAGCCTCAGTTTCTACCATCTGCTCCTGCAATGACCTTACCAGTGTGTATGTGCTTCCACCTTTGGACGTGGGTGGCTATTAAACTCTTCAGGAATAACTAAGGCAGCCAGAGCCAAGGTGGTATATAGATTCATCATATGTCTTGGGCATCCACCTCTGAAAGTTAAGCTAGATAGAAATGCTGGAGACTCATTGTATTTGCTGAAAAGATGGTTTGCCTAACTTCTCAAGAGGAGTGGTGCTACAAGAGATGTAAGTTGCAGAAGCTTTTTTTTATTGTACCCCAGTTCTGACAGCCCTTGTATTTTGAATGTTATGACATAACTGTCAGGAGGAAACTTTTAACAAAGTGTCTTTCTGGGGTTGGGCCAGAGCAACTTTTCAGAAGTGGAATTAAAGATAAGTTCACCTGACTAAAAACATTTTTAAATCCATATGGACCCAGGTCCAGCATTGTGGTGAGTGGATTAAAGCCCTGGCTTGTGGCATTGGCATCCCATATGGGTACCAGTTCAAGTCCTGGTTGCTCCACTTCCAATCCAGCTCCCTGTTAATGCACCTGGGAAGGCTGCAGAGGATAGACTTGGGCCCCTGCACCCACATGGAAGACTGGAAAGAAGCTCCTAGCTCCTGCCTTTGGTCTGGCCCAATCCCAGCCGTTGCAGCCATTTGGGGAGTGAAACAACAGATGGAAAATTTCTCTCTCTGTTTCCCCCTCTCTCTCTCTAACTCTTCCTTTCAGATAAATAAAATAAAGCTTAAAAAGTCCATATGGACACTTTTTAAACTTTTAATATTGTTTATTTATTTATTTGACAAGCAGACTGACAGACAGTGAAAGATCTTTCATCTGCTGGTTCACATCCCAAATGTTGCTAAGGCTGTTATTTTGTCCAGGCTGAACCAGGGAGCCAGGAACTTTACTTGGGTCCCTCACATAGGTGGCAAGGCCATCTGCTGTCTTCCATGGTATACCACCAGGGAACTAGATCAGAAGCAGAGAAGCTGGTACCCAAATGGCACTCTGATATGTAATGGCACTGTCCCTAGCAGTGGCTTTACCTGCTATGCCACAATGTTGTCCTCATCAATGAACTTCTCAAAAACTCCTTGTATGTGTGGATTTCAAAAAAATTCTTACAGCAAAACAATCTCATCTTTTATTTCAACAGTGCAGTGGCCCTACCCACTATGCCACAAAGCCAGATCCCCAGCACTTGGTTTTAATTTGGGCAGCCATGTAGACATTTGAGGAATAAACAAGTGGATGGGAGCTCTCTGAGCCTCTGTATCTCTGTTTCTGAAGTAAATACAATTTTTGAAACTCAAAATTTGATGAGCCCAACAGAAGGTAATTAAGGGAAAACATAGGAAAATTCTGATGTGACAACAGAAAATACATAGCCATACTATCATCTGTATGATCAATAAGTTTCTGTTTCAGACGACCACAAGAACCTAGAATATTCTCCTCTAAGCATCAACTTTAAGCATCCAACAATTATTTCTTTTTGATATGACATCAGAAAGAACAGAGATGGTAACAGTGCAGAGATGTGCTTGAAATTTAGACAATTTGTTTTTAAAGATTTATTTATTTATTTGAAATTCAGAGTTACACAGAGAGAGGAGAGGCAGAGAGAGATATAGAGAGGTCTTCCATCTGTTGGTTCACTCCCCAATTGGCCACAATAGCCAGAGCTATGCAGATCCAAAGCCAGGAGCCAGGAGCTTCTTCTAGGTCTCCCATGCAAGTGCAGGGGCCCAAGGACTTGGGCCATCTTCTACTGCTTTTCCCAGGCCATAGCAGAGAGCTGGATCAGAAGTGGAGCAGCGGCCAGCACCGTGGCTCAACAGGCTAATCCTCCGCCTTGCGGCGCCGGCACACTGGGTTCTAGTCCTGGTCGGGGCACTGGATTCTGTCCCGGTTGCCCCTCTTCCAGGCCGGCTCTCTGCCCTGGCCAGGGAGTGCAGTGGAGGATGGCCCAAGTGCTTGGGCCCTGCACCCCATGGGAGACCAGGAGAAGTGCCTGGCTCCTGCCATCGGATCAGCACAGTGCGCCAGCCGCAGTGCGCCTACCGCGGCGGCCATTGGAGGGTGAACCAACGGCAAAAGGAAGACCTTTCTCCTTTCTCTCTGTCTCTCTCTCACTGTCCACTCTGCCTGTCAAAAAAAAAAAAAGAAGAAGAAGTGGAGCAGCAGGGTCTTGAACTCGTGCCCATATGGGATGTCACCACTGCAGGCGGTGGTTTTACCTGGTATGCCACAGTGCCCGCCCCTAGACAATTCTTTAAAAAAAAAAAAACTATCTTGGATTGAATACAAATACATCACAGTGGAATTAGGTAATGAAGAACAACTGCCTCAGATTTAGCTGGATTGGAGGTGGAGCAACCGGGACTCGAACTGGTGCCCATATGGGATGCTAGCACTGCAGGTGGCAGTTTTACCTGCTATGCCACAGCACCCCATCCCCACCCCCCATGGCTACTCCACTTCTGATCCAGCTCTCTGCTATGGCCTGGGAAGACAGAAGATAGACCAAGTCCTTGGGCCCTTGCACCTGTGTCAGACAACTGGAGGAAGGTCCTGGCTTTAGATCAGCTCAGCTCTGGTCCTTGTGGTGATTTGTGGAGTGAACTAGCAAATGTAAGACCTCCCTCTCTCTTTGGCTGTACCTCTCTCTATAACTGTCTTCAAATAATTAAAATAAATCTAAAAAAAAGTGAAAATTCTTCCTGGCATATGTAACAGACAGCCTTTCCCTTGAACATGTCTTAATCCTCTGAACGTGTTACCCTATATGGCAAAATAGATTGAAAGTGTGATTGTGTCTAATTCCCTGAAAAAGGAAATTAACCTGGAGAATATAGGTGGGGCAATTTAAATTACAGGGGTCTGTAAAAGTAAAAAGTCTTTCCCAGTTGTGCTCAGGAGGTGGCATGACTACAGAAGGAAAATGAGATATATTTTTTCGGGGCCAGCACTGTGGCACAGTGGGTTAATGCCCTGGCCTGAAGCGCCTACATCCCATGTGGGCACTGGTTTGAAACCCGGCTGCTCTGCTTCCAATCCAGCTCTCTGCTATGACCTGGGATAGCAGTAGAAGATGGCCCAAGTCCTTGGGCCCCTGCACCTGTGTGTGAGACCTGGAAGAAGCTCCTGGCTCCTGGCTTTGGATTGGCACAGCTCTGGCTGTTGTGGCAAATTGGGGAGTGAACCAATGGATGGAAGACCTCTCTCTCTCTGCCTCTCCTCTTTCTGTATAACTCTTTCATATAAATAAAAAAAAATCTTTAAAATAAAAAAGAGAGAATATACCAGAGCCACCAGAGAGAAGAGTATTTAGATTGGGAAAATGTTAAAAGGCAAGGGAAATGTGTGATTAGTTATATGTATACCAGTTCTCATTTAAATGTGATTGTAAAATGGTAATTAAACAAGATTTTTAAAAAAGAGAGAGATATTCTTTCTGTCTCTAAAATTGTGGGAAAGTCCTCTAGCCAAGGAAGGTGGGCATCTTCCAGAGCAGGATTTTTGGTGAATGGGAAGCCCTCAGACCACATACAGCCCATCTAATCATTTGGTGTGGCCTGGCCAAGGCAACCACATGAGGGACTTGAAAGTCAATAAATTTACAGCAGGCTAATTTTTACATTGATAATTATTCATGTCCTATGAATTATACATATCCAAATGGCTCATGGCAAAAAAAGATTCCCACTCCTGTGAGGCTGGTAAATCAAGAGAATAAATTTTCAAAATCTCTGGGAAGAAATGCAGCCAAACTCTCACCTAGATATGAAACTCATGAGGTCTTTATTGGACTCCTACATAACTACAAGGAAATCAACGTATTTCTTCAAGGTATCCAGTTTGCAGTAACTGGTGACAGCAGCAATAGAGAACGCATGAAGTGCAGGACTGTCCTGGGCACTGTCTGATAATGACCATCTAGTGCCAGCAGTGCTCCCCAGTCACTGCCATAAATGAAAAGGCCCTCCAGGAGTTTTCCATACCACTGAGGTAGTGTGACACCAATCCCAGAGGAGGTTCATTAAATTCATGAACAGTGAGTTGTCAGAAAAACTAAGTATAGGGGCCTGCGCTGTGGCATAGCAGGTAAAACTGCCGCCTGTAGTGTCAGCATCCCAGATGGGCACTGATTTGAGACCTGGCTGCTCCTCTTCTGATCCAGCTCTCTGCTATGGCCTGGGAAAAGCAGTAGAAGATGGCCCAAGTCCTTGGGCCCCTGTACCCATGTGGGAGACCTGGAAGAAGCTCCTGGCTCCTGGCTTTGGATCTGCACAGCTCTGGCTATTGTGGCCAATTGGGGAGTGAACCATCAGATGGAAGCTCTCTCTTTCTTCCTCTCCTCTTTGTAACTCTTTCAAATAAATAAATAAATAAATAAATAAATCTTTAAGGAAAAAAAAAGAAAAACTGAGTATAGGGGCCAATGCTGTGGTGCATAGTTAAATCCCCAGGCTACAGTGCTGGCATCCCATATGGGTGCTG